>NC_139929.1:0-235000 GCF_963514095.1 Eutrigla gurnardus | reverse complement strand
GGAGATCGGAGACAAAAGTAAAGTCGACGTCTGACTTTAATCTTGATCAAGAGGAGCAGTTACAATGCAACAACGTGTGAGGATGCTACAGAGGAAGTGCTCCAATCACTGTTGTGACTTGAGTCTTTTAAAGGCACAGGAGATAACGCGTCACTGACAGTTAACCTTCATGCAGAACCAGACATCATGACTACCAGGCCTCTGATAACATTTAGGTCAGCCATGGGGAGACTAAAGTAATAAACAGTTCAACACATAAAGCTGTAACCTGAACTAAGACAACTTTAAGACATGAGGTTATACAAAATTCTTATAACAACCTTCACACATCAGTTCCATATTTAAATATAAACATAATATTTAAAGCAGAACTCAGTCCAGTGTTTTGAAAACGTCTCTATCATCATTCGATCACCCATTCATTAATGAATTAGCCTGGATTTCTGCTCCAGGTTCATCCTATCTTGACTTCTGACCCTTAAACGTTTGACATCAGACAAACAAACGACATCAACCAATCAGAGTCGTTCATCCGTTTTCTTCACAGGAATGTTGTACGCGCTCTCGTCGATGAGTTACGGTAACACCTCACTGGTCCATTACGGTAAAACAGCAGAAACAGGAAATGAGCTCAAACAGAAACGGCGGGTTTTGTTTTGAAGATGAAGATGAAAATGAAGCTCGTGGATAATGAGTGAAAACGGCGCCCAGGTCAGAAAACGAACGCGTTACTTTCACGTGCGTCACGTCCATCCGTGTGTTTCAGCGGCAGCGTGTCTACGAGCACAGTGACGTAGTTAGAATCGATGCTACACAGTTACGTAGTTAGCATCGATGCTACAGCCGTGTGTTGTTGTACCTGCACGTATTCATGCTGCTGATCACTGATCACTGATATCGATCACACACGTCGTCTTGTGTTTATTCACGATGAGTTTTTGATTCGAGTGACATCATAGTATAATCAAGTGGAGATGATTCTGATTAACGGTAAGGATTTGATGATTAAAGAAACATTATTGGTCCATTGATGCCGATGAAGAACCGATGGATGATGATGGTGATGATGATGATGGTGATGATGATGATGGTGGTGATGATGATGGTGGTGAAGATGATGATGGTGGTGGTGATGATGGTGATGATGATGGTGGTGATGATGATGATGATGTGGTGGTGGTGATGATGGTGGTTATGGTGATGATGATGGTTATGGTGATGATGAAGATGATGGTGGTTATGGTGATGATGATGATGGTGGTGATGATGAAGATAATGGTGGTGATGATGAAGATGATGGTGGTGATGATGATTCAGTGTTTCCCCTACCATTGTACAGTGTAGGGTTGTCACGATATCAGTATTTCAGTAGTCGATACCAATACCTGGCCGTTTCTCAATACCCAGTACGCCAAGTTCGAACTCCTGAACTCCGGGAGTCTAGACTTGCGGAGTTCAGTTGGAAGAACGAACTCCCGGGGTACGGGAGAACGGGAGGACGGTGTTTTTTCTGCATTTGGAACAGGAACGTACTTGATGACGTCATCGTTTTTGCCGGTTGACGGCGTTCAACTTCCGGTTATTTTCACTGGTTAAAATAAAATAAACTATAACAACACTATAAACTATAAACTATAAAAAACAACTCTGTTTCATTTGTATATTTTATTATATATTATATGAGGATATAATATGATGTTTTCTTTTTATACAAATATGAATATAAATTTTCAGAAAATTGCCTATATAAAGGGCGAGTGGCGGGAAAATGTTGTGGGTTTTATTGTTTTATTGTTGTAGAAACAGTAGAATTTCAAAACTTCTAACGTTAACTTACAATTGTGCGTCTTCTCCTCCGCCATTACTTTATTGAAATGCATTCTGGGATACGTAACTGCCCAAAGTCCACACAAGTCTCCTCCGATGCATCCTCGGTGAAATGGGCGGGGCAAGAACACATCCGGGGTATTTGACCGTACTTGGCCAGATGCGAACTTTGAATTGGAACAGTACTCGGTCCGACGCTGATGACGTTTCTCAAGTCCACAAGAACAGAAGTACAGAGAAGAACGCATATTGAGAAACGGCCCCTGTGAATTTCCACGATTCTCGATACTAATTCGATACCACAATTTAAAAAAACAGGACCCATGTACTTTTAAATTCACTAATTTATTGAAAACTGCTTCAAACTGTCAAGTATTTAACACCACTGTGCTTTAAGATCTTTTTGCACAGAATTTAAATTGCAGTACCAGCTGCCAACAGACCTATAGCCATCCAGTATAAAAACAAACAATACTGTGCTTATAAGGCTTTTTGCATGTCGGCTTGTTTGAATCAAGAATTGCTCCGGATTCATCCGCCTCGAATGCAAAATATTTCCACACGCGACTCTTCGCACCTGTCTTGTCGACGAGCCGACGTGTTGTGCTTTCGCTCCCACCCGCTGAAGCCATTTTTTTCGAAGATGGCAAGTTTTCTTCTTCAGCGCCGCTTACTGCTCTGTGCTGCTCACACGCGTATACTGCCCCCGTCAGTTCCGCCAAGAATCGACACGGCTCGCCGAGTGAAAAGTTGTATATTCGGTTCTGACGTTACCAGAAAAAAGCAAGTATCGAATTATTTTTTTCGTGTCGGCATCGAATTGGTACCGAAGTATCGGTTCTTGTGACAACCCTAGTACAAAACAAAAAATCAATATGCCAAAAATAAGCCACCTATCAATTCATTCATAAATCAATAATCATTTACATTAGGAGCGCCTCCGCACAGCAGTGTAGACTTCCTCACCGCGCCCCCGCTACGTTCTTCTTCGTGTACGCGCTTGATGTTTTTCTGATGCAGTTCTGCCTCGTTGAACCACCACGATGTCGCTTTCTACTTTGAAAACTCTGAAAGTTGACTCTGGATTTTGATAAACTGTTGCACTCTTCAGACTCATGGTGTGAGCGTGCACGTATTTGTGCTGGTACAGTGTACATGCTGGTCCAGTCCAGTCTACTTGCTGGTACAGTGTACTTGCTGGTACAGTGTACATGCTGGTCCAGTCTACTTGCTGGTACAGTCTACTTGCTGGTACAGTGTACATGCTGGTCCAGTCTACTTGCTGGTACAGTCTACTTGCTGGTACAGTGTACTTGCTGGTCCAGTCTACTTGCTGGTACAGTGTACATGATGGTACATATAAACGCCATATTAATAAACTGTGCGTCTCTGCAGCTGTTTGCTCGTCTGGAAGGTCGTCCCTGTCTGAAGGACATCGATCCTCGACTGTTTCCTGAAGAACATGGACCCGTCCATGGTAACTGACCATGTCCACTTCCTTTCATCAGGAGCCGCATTATTGATGATTATCGACCCTGCTAGTGTTTGACTGATCAGCTGACGTGTGTTTGACAGGTGAGGTGGTGGAGCTGTATGGAACAGAGGGAACAGGTGAGTCTTCTTTCCAGAAAACCCTTCTGCCTTTGTCCTGGTCTGAACTTCCTGTAAACTGTGTGTGTGTCTCAGGTAAGACTGAGCTACTCTACCACCTGCTGTGTCGCTGTGTGTTGCCGGTGGTGACCGGCGGTCTGGAGGTGGACGTTGTGTTTGTGGACAACGACTACAGTCTTGACATGTTACGACTGGTCAGCATCCTGGAGAGCAGACTGAACGCAGGTACACACACACATTTCACCTGTGCTGTTTTTCTTTTGGACACACTGAAGGAACATTGTGTTCATGTGTTAGCCACCGGTCAGTGACAGTGGATTCTACCATCAGGTTAAAACAGGGGGGGGAAACATGTTAATGTTATTCACAGTCTGTAGAGGAAGGTGACATTCATCACTAGCTGCTCAATGATGACAGCTCAGATTTCTCTCTCTGTCTGTCTATCTGTCTGTGTCTGTCTGTCTGTTTGTCTAACTTGTTCTACCGACTCGTCCTCTGCAGGTTCAGATGAGGCTGTGTTGCATTCATGTCTGTCTCGCCTCCTGGTCGTCCACTGCCCTTCCTCCTCGCAGCTCCTCCTCACCCTCCACTTCCTGGAGACCTCCTTGTCATCGCGGCCCAATCTGGCGCTTCTCCTCATCGACAGTATCTCCGCTTTCTATTGGATGGACCGTTCTGAAGGCGGGGCGAGCGTTGCCAAGCAGGAAGAGAAAATCAGCAAGTGTGCAGAGCTCCTGTGTCGATTGATCAGGTAGCTGTTCATCATCCTCTGTGCCTGTAGGTGGTTCTAGAGGTCCTTTAGGTGGTTGTTATGGTCTTGTAGGTGGTTCTAGAGGTCCTTTAGGTGGTGGGAATGTGCCTGTAGGTGGTTCTAGAGGTCCTTTAGGTGGAGGTAATGTGCCTGTAGGTGGTTCTAGAGGTTCATTATGTGGTTGTAATGGCCATGTAGGTGGTTCCAGAGGTCTTTAGGTGGTAATTATGTGCATGTAGATGGTTTTAGAGGTCCTTTAGGTGGTTGTTATGGTCTTGTAGGTGGTTCTAGAGGTCCTTTAGGTGGTGGTAATGTACTTGTAGGTGGTTCCAGAGGTCCTTTAGGTGGTGGTAATGATCTTAGTTCTAGAGTTAATTTACATGGTTGTAATGTTCCTGTAGGTGAATGTAGAGCTGCTTTTAATTGTGTTTCAGGTTGTTGTAGTGCTCATTGAGGAGGTTGTAGATGTACTTCAGGTGGTTGTTGTGGTTTATTAAATGGTTTTAGAGGTCATTTAGATGGAACAAGTTGTCCATTAGATGGTTGTAGAGGTCCATTATATCAATGGTAAATGGTCCTCATTTATATAGCATATCCACAGTGTTTTTTGTCCACAGTAGACATTCACCCATTCAGTCACACATTCACACACCGACGGCGGAGTCAACCACACAGGGCGACAGCCTGCTTGTCAGGAGCAATTAGGGGTTTTGCTCAGGGACGCCAGCCACACAGCTAGGAGGAGCCGGGGATGGAACCAGCAATCTTGCAGTTACCAGCCAACCCGCTCTACCTCCTGAGCTAATGCCCCCCTTTATTATGTGGTTGTAGTGGTCCTGTAGGTGGTTGTAGACGTCCTGTGGGTGGTTGTAGACCCTAGAGTTCTAGAGGTCCTTTAGTTGACGCAAGTAGTCCATTTGATGGTTCTAGAGGTCATTTTAGGTGGTGGTCCTGGTTCTGTAGATAGTTGGGTGGTTGGGTTGTTATTGAGGAGGTTCTAGTGGTCACAGAACAAGTTGTGTGGAAGTTCTGGCGGTTCATGGTGTTGCTAGTGGTCATTAAGTGTTGCGTCCCCTTATGTGGCTCTCTGATTTGATGGAACAAGGTGATTTTTTTCAGTAGATTTTAAACAGATGTTTTGAACAGTTTTTTCCATCAACATCATAATCAGGTTCATCTCTCTAGAAGAGTTCTATACAGGTGGAAAGCTGTTCTGGAGGAACGTGATGAAACATACTGCATGTTGGGTAAAATAATTAACATTGTGGCTCCTCCTCAGGGATTACAGAATCACTGTCTTTGCCACCTGCCACGCAATCAGGAGGAGTTACAACGGACCTTCCACTTCCTGCCCTCCCCCCTCCGACTACCACCGGCCGTACCTTGGGAGCCCCTGGCAACGGCTGGTGACCCACCGGCTGCTGTGCTCCAGGAAGGATGCTGCAGATAACATGTCCGCCACAGCAGGAGGCAGCAAGGAACAGAGGAGACAGCAGGTCTTTACCGTCCACTGCACCTCCTCCTCCTCCTCAAGTACAAAGGCTTACAGGCGCAGCTCCTTCTACGTGACAGATGAAGGAGTGGAGTTCATCTGAACCGCCACAGCAAACAGCAGTTCATGTCCTGTAGCTGAAACCCAGTGTCGTTGGTTCATTATATATTTGTGCTAATGTATAAATACATTTATCATGTTCAATAAAAGTTTTGATCCAGAAGGTGATTGTGTTTATCATGCCTTTTACCGCACAGCAGGAAGTGCTGAGATGAAAACATCGCTGCTGGCTGGAACAATGGATCGGCATGTGGCAGCACAGAATGGATTCCATCTGGGATCCATGATTAAGTTACTGACAGTGAGCCTCCACTTTAGAGTTTTACTGTGATTTGTACCTATCTGTTCATTTGTCCGAGAATCTGAAGCAGGTTCTATTAGGAGGTTTGAGTGGTTCTTAGTAGATACGAGTGGCTAGAAGGTGCTTCTTGCCTTCACTGAGGAGGTTCTAGAGGTCCTTTAGTGGGTACTAGTGGTCGGTAGGTGCTTCTTGTCATCACTGCGGAGGCTCGAGGTCCTTTAGTGGGTACTAGTGGTTCCGATGGTCCTTCAGGGGTCCTAATGGTGAATAAAACTGTTTTTATTTTAGGCAGCTCTTGTGGCCACAGAGGAGGTCCTTGATGTTCTTTTTAGATGATGTTATTGTAGTTGAGTTCTCTTGATCGTTCTAATGGTCTTAAGTAAGTCCTAACGTTTTTAGGTGTTTTTGTGGTCACTGAGGGAAGTGTACCTAATCCCCAGGTACTGTGTTCCCTGGTTTGTATGTGACTGGGGAACATAGAACATTTTGAAAAAAAGGTCCTAGTTTCCGGGTCTGTTGTTTTTTTCCACCATCAGTGCTGAATCCCAGGGCAAATACATTGATACTTCACTAAACTAATTTTAAAATGATGAAGGTTTTTGGCATAACTGATGAGACGACGTCGGGTTTCTGAGACAAAAAAAAGTGTTGAGTCCAGATGAAGGTTTGACCAAATTCCTTTTAATGTACATCGATAACGTTTTCAGATGTTTAAAGAGAAATGATACTTCTGGGACTTAGAATAAGGTTCAACATGTTTGAATTTGAAGTAATCCAGAAGGATTCCTTTTAGATTTTGTGTTCACTGACCTGACCAATAAGAGGAAGGCCAGTTGTGTGTAAGCTGTTTTCTTCGACCTCACGTGCAGGACGGAAATTATATTTCAAAATAAATACACTAATATGACGCTTAAGGCTGTATTGGTTCCATGTTTGAGGCACGTGCATCAGCAGTCCGGTTTCTAGTGGATCCAGTCCGGGACTTCAGGTCTGATGACAGAGACCGCTTCACCAGAGCAGCCCACCTACAGATCCCTCCGCGGGGTCAGACACTTTTTAGACTACACAAACACACTCCCGCAGCCCGCCACAGCCACGTGCACACCGACACGTTTTAAACGGCCCCACCGGTGAACGCTGCCTTTATCCGGCCTTAAGATATCAGCTCTGCCCGCTTGACGTTGCTGCTCCGGTCCAGGAGTTAATGTTTTCTAGGACCTACTTCTCCTGCTGTCGCTGACAGGCGGTGCTTCGGTCGCTCCCAAACATGGCCTCCATGACGGAGCGACCGCTTCAACTTTAAATTTTCACCTATTTTTCAGCGCTAAACCGTGTTTTCTCCGTCCACGACCAACGGGAATGTTTCGTCGGAACAAACCGTCGTGGCAGACTCGTGAAGCCGATGTGATCTCGCGGAGAAGTTCGCTGTTGGCTTTAAACTGATCGGTTTAAGTTGGCTGGAAAGCTGGAGATGAAAAAGAGAATTGCATCAAATCAGTAAGCTTCTCTTCCACCTTGTTCGCGGGTTCTTCTCCGGCTTGGGCTCGAGCTGGACTCTAGTTGTTCACATTTAAAGCGACGCGGTGAATGCGCGCGCGGAGGAGCCGGGATGCACTCGGTTGTGGTGCGCGCTAACAGCTAGCCTGCTAGCTAATGCTAACGCTAACAGAGAAGTGATCAGTCAACTGGGCGGTCCGAGGAAGCTAATTGCTAACGGCTAACTGCCGTGTTTCTACATTTCTGCATCATTTAAAGACGTGACACCGTTAATTTACCAGAACCGAGTGACAGCTGCCGTCTGGGTGAAGCGTCGGTTCGGCACCGAGACGGTGTTTAGGCACGTTTACGTTAAATAACGGGTACAGGTGAATACTTAGTGTAACGTTACTCTCTGACGGACGCTGTTATTAGCATCCTTAGCACGTTAACATCACGTTTACTTCGTAGTTAGCATTCACGTTCTGTGTCGTCTGGTTCGACCGATAACAACCGGACGAACTATTAATCGATATACAGAGAACCGGGAGACCTGCAGTAGTGGAGGAAATACCATCAACGTTATTGCAGTAAATGTACGAATACCACAGTGTAAAAACACTGACAGTAAATGTACTAATATCACAGTATAAAAAGACTGTGACAGTAATGTACTAATACCACATAGCAGAAATACTGTTGCAGTAAAAGCACTAATATCACGCAGCACAAATAAAGTATCAGTACCAATGAGCACTGTAAAATAATGTTGCTGTCAAAGTACTAATACAAAACTATTAATACGCTGTTCCAGTAAAAGTACAACTTCCAGTACATAAACTGTTTATTTCACATACTCGGAGAGGAACCCCGTGTTAGTGTGGGTTCTCTGGCTTCCTCCCACAGTCCAAAGACATGCAGGATGGGGACCTGTCTGTCTCTACATGTCAGCCCTATGATAGACTGGTTACCTGTCTGTCTCTACATGTCAGCCCTATGATAGACTGGTTACCTGTCTGTCTCTACATGTCTCCCTGTGATAGACCGGTTACCTGTCTGTCTCTACATGTCTCCCTGTGATAGACTGGTTACCTGTCTGTCTCTACATGTCTCCCTGTGATAGACTGGTTACCTGTCTGTCTCTACATGTCAGCCCTATGATAGACTGGTTACCTGTCTGTCTCTACATGTCTCCCTGTGATAGACCGGTTACCTGTCTGTCTCTACATGTCTCCCTGTGATAGACTGGTTACCTGTCTGTCTCTACATGTCTCCCTGTGATAGACTGGTTACCTGTCTGTCTCTACATGTCGGCCCTGTGATAGACTGGTTACCTGTCTGTCTCTACATGTCGGCCCTGTGATAGACTGGTTACCTGTCTGTCTCTACATGTCTCCCTGTGATAGACCGGTTACCTGTCTGTCTCTACATGTCTCCCTGTGATAGACTGGTTACCTGTCTGTCTCTACATGTCCCCCTGTGATAGACCGGTTACCTGTCTGTCTCTACATGTCTCCCTGTGATAGACTGGTTACCTGTCTGTCTCTACATGTCTCCCTGTGATAGACCGGTTACCTGTCTGTCTCTACATGTCTCCCTGTGATAGACTGGTTACCTGTCTGTCTCTACATGTCAGCCCTATGATAGACTGGTTACCTGTCTGTCTCTACATGTCTCCCTGTGATAGACTGGTTACCTGTCTGTCTCTACATGTCTCCCTGTGATAGACTGGTTACCTGTCTGTCTCTACATGTCAGCCCTATGATAGACTGGTTACCTGTCTGTCTCTACATGTCTCCCTGTGATAGACCGGTTACCTGTCTGTCTCTACATGTCAGCCCTGTGATAGACTGGTTACCTGTCTGTCTCTACATGTCAGCCCTATGATAGACTGGTTACCTGTCTGTCTCTACATGTCTCCCTGTGATAGACTGGTTACCTGTCTGTCTCTACATGTCTCCCTGTGATAGACCGGTTACCTGTCTGTCTCTACATGTCAGCCCTGTGATAGACCGGTTACCTGTCTGTCTCTACATGTCAGCCCTGTGATAGACTGGTTACCTGTCTGTCTCTGCATGTCAGCCATGTGATAGACTGGTTACCTGTCTGTCTCTACATGTCAGCCCTGTGATAGACTGGTTACCTGTCTGTCTCTACATGTCAGCCCTGTGATAGACTGGTTACCTGTCTGTCTCTACATGTCAGCCCTGTGATAGACTGGTTACCTGTCTGTCTCTACATGTTACCCTGTGATAGACTGGTTACCTGTCTGTCTCTACATGTCAGCCCTGTGGTAGACTGGTTACCTGTCTGTCTCTACATGTCTCCCTGTGATAGACTGGTTACCTGTCTGTCTCTACATGTCAGCCCTGTGGTAGACTGGTTACCTGTCTGTCTCTACATGTTACCCTGTGATAGACTGGTTACCCGTCTGTCTCTACATGTCTCCCTGTGATAGACTGGTAACCATACATACATACATATATATATATACATACATGTTAATGTATATAAACTGCTCAAAAAAAATTAAGGGAACACCTAAACACCACATGCTAGTTCTCAATGAATAACATATTCCTGTTGGAAATCTTTATTCATTACAAAGTGCAATGTGTTGACAACAAAACAACATAAGGATGATTAATGAAATCCTCATCTTATGGAGGTCTCGATTCACAATCATATGGAAAATCAAAGTGGAAAATCAGAACGCAGGCTGATCCAACTTTTGTGGAGATTTTTCAAGACATGTCGTTATGATCCTCAGTAGTGCGTGTGGCCTCCACGTGCCTGTATGACCTCCCTACAACGCCTGGGCATGCTCCTGATGAGACCACGGATGGTCTCCTGAGGGATCTCCTCCCAGACCTGGACCAGAGCAGCAGTCAACTCCTGGACAGTCTGTGGTGTGACATGGCGTTGGTGGATGGAACGAGCCATGATGTCCCAGATGGGCTCAATAGGATTCAGGTCTGGGGAACGGGCAGGCCAGTCCATCAATACCTTCATCATACAGGAACTGCTGACACACTCCAGCCACATGAAGCCTAGCATTGTCATGCATTAGAAGGAACCTAGGGCCCACTGCTCCAGCATGGTCTCACAGTGGGTCTGAGGATCTCATCCCGGTACCTAATGGCAGTCAGGGTACCTCCAGCAAGCACATGGTGGGCTGTGTGACCTTCCAAAGAAATGCCTCCCCAGACCATCACTGACCCACCGCCAAACTGCTCATGCTTGAGGATGTTACAGCAGCAGAACGTTCTCCGCGGCATCACCAGACCCTGTCACGTCGGTCACATGTGCTCAGGGTGAACCTGCTCTCATCCCTGAAGAGCACAGGGCACCAGTGGCAAATCTGCCAATCACTGATCTCTAGCAAAATCCAATCACATTGCACGGTGTTGGGTTGTAAGCAAAGGCCCTATTTGTGGACGTAGGGCCCTCAAACCACCCTCATTGAGTCGATTTGGGACCGTTTGAGTTGAAACTTGAGCATCAGTGGCCTGCTGGAGGTCATTTTGTGGGGCTCTGGCAGTGCTCCTCCTGTTCCTCCGTGCACAAAGGAGCAGATATCGGTCCTGCTGTTGGGTTGTTGTCCTTCTTCGGCCCCGTCCACGTCTCCTGGTGTACTGGCCTGTCTCCTGGAATCTCCTCCATACTGTGCTGGGGGGACACAGCAAACCTTCTTGCCACAGTGCGCATTGATGTGCCATCCTGGATGAGTTGCACTAACTTCTGTGGGTTGGAGAAACCGCCTCATGCTACCTCTAGTTGTGCAAACACTGTGGTCACCACCTGCAGAACCATTCCTTTATAGGGATGTCTTGCTAATTGCCACTTGTGCCACCTGTGGTCTGTTCCATTTACACAACAGCAGGTGAAATGGATTCCCAATCAGTGCTGCTTCTTAATTGGACAGGCTGATATCTCAGAAATATGATTGACTTGCAGTTACATTATGTTGTTTTAGTGTTCCCTTTATTTTTTTATTTTTTAGAAGTGTATATGCACACACACACATGCAACATAAAATTATTCCGTGAAGTTTAAACCTCAGATCCAGTTGGTGAATAAGTCAGAAAACATTTTGTGTGTTTAAACAAAGAGAGGTTGTAGTGATACTCCTGGCTCTGAACCCCCTTCTGTTTTTCTTTTACCCAGAATGCCATCTGAGGCTCAGTCTCAGGAGCCCCGGGACAGAGGACCAGCCCCTCCTGTCACTCGGGCTGGACGTAGCGCTCAGCTGGCCAAAGCCACTGCTACAAGCCCCGTCCCCGAGAGACGGTCTCGTGGGCGTCCTCGGAAAGATGGGAGCGGCGGCCGCTCTGTGCCTCCTACGCCGCCGCCACCTCCTCCTCCACCTCCACCTCCCAAGTTCAGGAAGAAGTAAGTCTGGATCACCACTTTCTGATCCCGTCAGCAGATGTGAACCAATCAGCTGGATTCATGGTCGCTGTGGATACATGCGGTGTGGGTTTGAGTCGGTGTTGGTCCAGCTGTTCAGCGTTTCCGTAACGTTATTCAGATCCTGCATAACTGTTTGATTCGTTGTATTTAAACGTGGTATTTCTACACGTGGTCAGCCTCCACTCATAGTAGTGTAAGTAGAACTAGATTCCAGTGGTGACTGTAGGATAGTTCCATGATCATCTGATCCGTCCCAGAACTCCAGAGCGTTTTAAAGTCCAGAAGTCACATTCATTCATGAAAGATAATAATAAGGACTATTTAAAAAAATGGACGACCTATTTTTACCAAACAAAATCTTCTGCTTCAATCCATATTTGTAGGAGTTTGGCCTTTTAAATAGCTAATGTATCCTTGCCTCTCCAGCAACATGTCATCACTTTGATACTAACGGGGAGGGCTGCACCATTTTGGAACAGATGTGTCAATGCAATATTTATACATTTTTGTAAATTTTAATGTTAAATGCTTCAATTTGATGCACTTTGAAGATAAATTGAAAGTTACGATCTATAAACCATTTACTAAAAATGTATTCATAAACTCACTGGTTGTATAGACATGAAACACCCACATAGCAGGTTAACGAGAGGGACTCCATGTTTCCGAGTGGGTCGGGTGGTTTCAGGGTCTGGTGGTTTCAGGCCCCTCCCACAATGTCCAAGCTGAAACATACTGTATATAGTGCAGCCTTACCAACGCTGCTGCTTAATGTGTTCTCTGATGCAACCTACTATTGAAGGTTCACTGGTGATTAGGGCTGCAACAATGAATCGATAAAATCTATAAAAATTGATTACTAAAAGCGTTGGCAGCGAATTTAGGTCAGGACAGGTCCATGCTTCATGCACGCCCACACTGAAGCCTGGTTCACACCGGCCGCAGAAGCGCCGCGAATAGGCGCGGAGCAGAGCCCGCTTCCTTTCGGCGCCCTTGTTAAGTGATAGTGTAGTTCACACCAGACACGAAGCGCTGCGAATAGGCGCTGCCGTCCCGCGCCGTGAAGCGATCGTTTCGGCGTCTGCTCTATTTTTTGCGCGTGCCGCGAGCAAACACATCAATTCTGGCAGGAAACACCACATGTTCACTGGTGATTACTGCTGAAGCATCACATGTTCACTGGTGATTACTGCTGAAGCAAATGGTAAATAGTAGATGGTCCTCATTTATATAGCGCTTTTATCCAAAGCGCTTTACAGTACTGACTGACATTCATTCACACATTCACACACCGACGGCGGAGTAAACCACGCCAGCTTGTCAGGAACAATTAGGGTGAGGTGTCTTGCTCAGGGACACCAGGCACTCAGCTAGGAGGGGATCGAACCGGCAATCTTGCGGTTACCAGCCAACCCGCTCTACCTCCTGAGCTAATCTCCCCCATCACATGTTCACTGGTGATTACTGCTGAAACATCAAATGTTCACTGATGATTACTGCTGAAACATCAAATGTTCACTGGTGATAACCGCTGAAACATCACATGTTCACTGGTGATAACCGCTGAAGCATCACATGTTCACTGGTGATTACCGCTGAAACATCACATGTTCACTGGTGATTACCGCTGAAACA
Organism: Eutrigla gurnardus; assembly: GCF_963514095.1. Lineage (NCBI taxonomy): Eukaryota > Metazoa > Chordata > Actinopteri > Perciformes > Triglidae > Eutrigla > Eutrigla gurnardus. Next base: position 221,434 of record NC_139929.1, on the reverse strand, counting down.
TCACATGTTCACTGGTGATTACCGCTGAAACATCACATGTTCACTGGTGATTACCGCTGAAACATCACATGTTCACTGGTGATTACCGCTGAAACATCACATGTTCACTGGTGATTACTGCTGAAGCATCACATGTTCACTGGTGATTACCGCTGAAACATCACATGTTCACTGGTGATAACCGCTGAAACATCACATGTTCACTGGTGATAACCGCTGAAACATCACATGTTCACTGGTGATTACTGCTGAAGCATCACATGTTCACTGGTGATTACTGCTGAAGCATCACATGTTCACTGGTGATTACCGCTGAAACATCACATGTTCACTGGTGATAACCGCTGAAACATCACATGTTCACTGGTGATTACTGCTGAAGCATCACATGTTCACTGGTGATTACCGCTGAAACATCACATGTTCACTGGTGATAACCGCTGAAGCATCACATGTTCACTGGTGATTACTGCTGAAGCATCACATGTTCACTGGTGATAACCGCTGAAGCATCACATGTTCACTGGTGATAACCGCTGAAACATCACATGTTCACTGGTGATTACTGCTGAAGCATCACATGTTCACTGGTGATTACTGCTGAAGCATCACATGTTCACTGGTGATTACTGCTGAAACATCACATGTTCACTGGTGATTACCGCTGAAACATCACATGTTCACTGGTGATAACCGCTGAAGCATCACATGTTCACTGGTGATAACCGCTGAAACATCACATGTTCACTGGTGATTACTGCTGAAACATCACATGTTCACTGGTGATTACTGCTGAAGCATCACATGTTCACTGGTGATTACTGCTGAAACATCACATGTTCACTGGTGATTACCGCTGAAACATCACATGTTCACTGGTGATTACCGCTGAAACATCACATGTTCACTGGTGATTACTGCTGACGCCCAACAACTGTTAGAGAGTTCTACTGTGTGTGTGTGTGTTGTGTGTGTGTGTGTGTGTGTGTGTGTGTGTGTGTGTGTGTGTGTGAGAGTGTGTGAGTGAGAGTGAGAGAGAGAGAGAGAGAGAGAGAGAGAGAGGATGAATGAGATGTGTTCGAGAGGAAGTGGTTAAGTTGCATGCTGGGTAATGAACAGCGAGGAGAGGGAGGTATGGACTGGACTGCTACCACACATACATGTCATTATGTTTACCTGAGCACCTGGTCAAAGTTAAAGTGAGAGTTGTAAACAAGTAATTCATTTCTTAAATCATTAATCTGTTGATCACTTCATCCGTTCATCAATCATAAAAGAGAGTTTTAAAAGTGTATTTTTTGTGATAAACTTGTAGAAATGCAGTTGTTTGAAGGAGACATTCTCACAGCAAATATACTACATATTAGAGAATGAATTGTGACATGAAGACTGTATACAGCATTTAAACTGACAAGGTTATTTTTAATCAAGGTAAATATTAAAATAAATAACAAGGTAAATCACATGAACATTAATATAACTGTTTGAGCTCAGGTCTGAATGTAAGCATTAACCTTTTAATAATAATGCAGGTTAGAGATCAGTTCTATCTGTAACTATGAGCTTATCTTCAAAGTCTAATGTCTACTTACATTGATCAGCAAAGTGAGAGGAAAAATGGAACAAAAGCACTAACTCTCCACATAGCAGCACGTCCTGTTGGATAACATTAACTGGAAGGCAAGGCCTGGCCCGGCCCGCTGCCGTCCTTCACTGTGACTAAACTCCTGTTTTCCAGTGTGAATCTGGTGTAACGTCCGCGTTCGCGTGTGAACCTGACGTAACGTCTGTTCGGGTGTGAACCTGACGTAACGTCTGTTCGCGTGTGAACCTGACGTAGCGTCTGTTCGGGTGTGAACCTGATGTAACGTCTGTTCGCGTGTGAACCTGACGTAACGTCTGTTCGGGTGTGAACCTGACGTAACGTCTGTTCGGGTGTGAACCTGACGTAACGTCTGTTCGGGTGTGAACCTGACGTAACGTCTGTTCGGGTGTGAACCTGACGTAATGTCTGTTCGGGTGTGAACCTGACGTAACGTCTGTTCGGGTGTGAACCTGACGTAACGTCTGTTCGGGTGTGAACCTGACGTAACGTCTGTTCGCGTGTGAACCTGACGTAACGTCTGTTCGGGTGTGAACCTGACGTAACGTCTGTTCGCGTGTGAACCTGACGTAACGTCTGTTCGCGTGTGAACCTGACGTAACGTCTGTTCGGGTGTGAACCTGACGTAACGTCTGTTCGCGTGTGAACCTGACGTAACGTCTGTTCGGGTGTGAACCTGACGTAACGTCTGTTCGGGTGTGAACCTGACGTAACGTCTGTTCGGGTGTGAACCTGACGTAACGTCTGTCCGCGTGTGAACCGGACGTAACGTCTGTCCGCGTGTGAACCTGACGTAACGTCTGTTCGGGTGTGAACCTGACGTAACGTCTGCATTCGCGTGTGAACCTGACGTAACGTCCGCGTGTGAACCTGGTGTAACGTCTGTTCGCGTGTGAACCTGGTGTAACGTCTGTTCGCGTGTGAACCTGACGTAACGTCTGTCCGCGTGTGAACCTGACGTAACGTCTGTTCGGGTGTGAACCTGACGTAACGTCTGCATTCGCGTGTGAACCTGACGTAACGTCCGCGTGTGAACCTGACGTAACGTCCGCGTGTGAACCTGGTGTAACGTCTGTTCGCGTGTGAACCTGACGTAACGTCTGTTCGCGTGTGAACCTGACGTAACGTCTGCATTCGCGTGTGAACCTGACGTAACATCTGTTCGCGTGTGAACCTGGTGTAACGTCTGCATTCGCGTGTGAACCTGACGTAACGTCCGCGTGTGAACCTGGTGTAACGTCTGTTCGCGTGTGAACCTGGTGTAACGTCTGTTCGCGTGTGAACCTGGTGTAACATCTGTTCGCGTGCGAACCTGGTGTAACGTCTGCATTCGCGTGTGAACCTGACGTAACATCTGTTCGCGTGTGAACCTGACGTAACTGTGAACTCACTGCTGAAACGGAAATCGTCAAAACATAAAACAAGTTGTACCTTGACACTGTTGAACTGTGTGTGTGTGTGTGTGTGTGTGTAGGGGGCGGAGTCGGGGCCAAGCCCAGGATGAAGAGAGTATGGACGCCACAGAGAGGAAACACCCCGATACGACAGGTCTGTTGTTTACTGGATCACAGTTCATTGAGTCCTGAAACCTGTCCTGCTGAACTTCAAATCATCAGAGCTTTATTTAAAATTCCATCAGAGATCTCTAATCTGTGTCTAACATGAAGCACACACACCTTTTATTTCACATGTAATGAGATGGAAATGCTTGTGTGTTTCATTTATATTTGACCTTTTTCACAAAGATGAAACTAGTTCAACTTCATAAGAAACAGTGTTCTGGTTTACCTTCACACTTCCTGTCCTTGATGAGCTCCTCTGATTGGACTTGGCCCAATGGATCTCTGTTGTTCTGGGTTTCATCTTTTCAGGTTTTTTGTTGAATCAGTTCATGTTGATTGTTTTCGTCTCCTCAGCGGTAAAAGAGAAGTCGACAAGACGCCGTCGGTCCACCTCCAGGAGAAAATCCAACACAAACCCTGAACCCATCCAGGACTGTCTCAGTCCAGAACCTGAGCAGAATCCTATCCCTGATCCCACAGTCCCAGAGCCAAGCCCAGAACCAGCACCCACTGCTCAGGAGGACAGAAACAGCCCTGGTCCTGCTGCTATGCTCCCAGCCTCTAGCCTCGGACTAGCTTCCAGTCCGCCATCCCTGTCCCCATACCTGTCCCAGGACATTAGCCTGGTTCACAGCCCCGCCTCCATCCCCAGACCTGCTCCAGATCCTGTGGAGGAGGTCCGGCTCTGCCTGAGCCTCAGCCCGCACCCCATGGAAACAGAGGGGGGTGGGGCTAGTCCCATGGAGCAGAGCCCCACCCTGAGTGCCTGCTCCAGTCCTCCAGTCTCCACCAGCCCCCGATTGGAGTACGAGGACTCTCTGTCCCCTCTGTTCCAGCTGTCAGAGGACTCTGGGTGCTCGCCCACACCCAGCCTGGGAGAGACCAAAAACCGGTGAGACATTGTGCTGTCTGTCTGTCTGTCTGTCCGTCTGTCTTTGTGACGGATCTGAGAGTTAGACCTCGATCCACAATGGTTTGTGTTGGCGGCTGTGAATGAGGATCCACACAAGAAGCACCAACATGTGTCACATGGTGGTCACATCCATTAAACAGGATCTCTGTCTGTTGTCTGTCTCCATGGTTACAGTATCAACAGGAAGTGGTTTGTTTTTCATACTTCCCTTCCTTCAGGGACTTCCACCTGAACATGTCCTGATTTAGACGTAATGAGTCTCTCCATCCCTCTCACTGTGTCTGTCGCTGTGTGTCGCCCTGCAGTCTGAAGCAGTGTGCCTTCTGTTACCGTGGCGACGAGCCTCCTCTCGGCCAGGGCCGCCTGGTGGTGTTCGGCCCGACGCCCGGCTACATCCCGCTCCACATCCTCAACCGCCGCGCCTCCCCCGACCGAGACAATGACTGCCACGACCACTGCTACCGGGGTGACCAGGCCCCGCCCACGTTAGTCCCCTCCTTCCTGTCAAGCCTTATCAGAATAAAAATCAAAAACAGCTGTTACCTTCAAAACAAACTTCATTACAGAGTTTTTGTTGTTGTGGTGATTAATGTGTGTGTGTGTGTGTGTGTGTGTGTGTGTGTGTGTGTGTAGGTGCAGAAGTCCAGAACAGTGTGGTGAGTACTCTCTATTTATACCAACTGGAAGGGTTAACATTTTTTGGGGTCATCGACATTTGCTTTGGTTCAGAATCCATCTTTGACTCAATAAATACGCAACCCCACTAAAATCAGACGTCAGATCTTGATAATGGAAATGAAAATCAAAACCATCAATCTGTTGAGGTCTGGATTCAGAATCGCACCAAAAACCAAAGGGAAACATTGAAATCTCAGGTGGATCCATCTTGAGTGAATGAATAGCTTGCCCTATAACCGTGGCTCAGATATGATACAACAGCCAGTGTGGCTGGAGCCTCGCTGAGAACGCTGCTTTTACTCTCGGAGCATCCACGTTCAGAATAGAAGTGGTAAAACAGCACCAAAAACACAACCTGGACTGTAGACCTGGACCGTGGACCACAACCCGGACTGTGGACCTGGACCGTGGACCACGACCTGGACCGTGATAGGTGTGTGGTGTGTTTCATCCATCAGGGCTGAAAACACCACTATTGCTGCTTTTGTACATGTTGAAATCCTAGATCCACCAGGAACCAAGACCCCGTCCTGTCTGGGTTCATGACATCATCATGACATCATCCAGATGCTTAGTGGATTTCACCAAGCTGGATTCACTGGATCTAGCAAGACCCCTGTGGGCTGGTTCACAACAGCTGGAGGAACCAGAATAAAGTATTGATCTGTGATTTAACATCAATAACCAGATGAAAAGGATGCTGAAATAACTCCATCATGATGGTGATCAGTAAAAAGATATATATACTGTAAATGCACACACATACAAACTCGTAACGGATGACGGTTCTTCAAATGGACAATTAAAGTGCAGTAGCCAAGTCTGGCAGATGGAGTCACATTTTGAATGTTTACAACACCCACGTGCCCCCCCTCTACCACCGAGCTCCTCCGCTCCCTCCCATCGAGTGCTCGTCAGAGCTCGTGCACCAGATTCTGTGAAGATGCCCGTGTCTTCTCTCATCGATAAACAGCATGGAGTACACTAGTACAGGTTTTACAGCACACAGCATCACAGTTTTACTGATATTCTACCAAATAATGAACTCATAATCTATTTAACACACCCTTTTCACTGAAATATTTTAACAGTGCATTTCTATGAATAACATCCCCGCACGCTCACAGATCAGGGGAGCAAACCCGTTCCTTCATGAAGTGTCCGTCGACTCGGCGTGCGCACACAAAGCCTTCCTGTCCCGCTCAGCTGATTACACCGCCGCCTCGCCTGTGGAGCCTCACACACAGCGGAAAGGTTCGGTGTGGGCGAGCGTGCGCGCGTGCATTCCCTGCTGAGTGCACAGTGGAGTCTCCACCTGAGGGGCGCTTGCCGTTACCTCTGACTCGCCGCATAGTGTCGGCTTCAGTGAATATGATCCTCGCGCCCTCGGGCGTTTAATCTGATTTAATCAAGGAAGCAGCAGTCTTTATTTATCGGTTTAATATATTGGCGTGATATCCGATAATACATTTTACCGTCAATGTCGGCCGATACCGATACGTTGCCGATAATATCTACATCCCTAGTGTGAAGTCATGCTTTGTTAGGTCTGTTACCACAATGGCAAGATAACTACTTCTGTGTTGACTTGTCTGCAGTAGCGCCGTGAAAAATTAGCATTGCATTTGATGTGAACACATCTTTATACCAGAGAAGAAGACCCCAAACATGCTCAGTGAGGTTACATTCTTTAATACCAGAGAAGAAGACCTCGAGCATGCTCAGTGAGGTTACGTTCTTTAATACCAGAGAAGAAGACCTCGAGCATGCTCAGTGTGGTGACTTTCTTTAATACCAGAGAAGAAGACCCCAAACATGCTCAGTGAGGTTACATTCTTTAATACCAGAGAAGAAGACCTCGAGCATGCTCAGTGTGGTGACTTTCTTTAATACCAGAGAAGAAGACCCCAAACATGCTCAGTGAGGTTACATTCTTTAATACCAGAGAAGAAGACCTCGAGCATGCTCAGTGAGGTTACGTTCTTTAATACCAGAGAAGAAGACCTCGAGCATGCTCAGTGAGGTTACATTCTTTAATACCAGAGAAGAAGACCTCGAGCATGCTCAGTGAGGTTACGTTCTTTAATACCAGAGAAGAAGACCTCGAGCATGCTCAGTGAGGTTACATTCTTTAATACCAGAGAAGAAGACCTCGAGCATGCTTAGTGAGGTTACATTCTTTAATACCAGAGAAGAAGACCTCGAGCATGCTCAGTGTGGTGACTTTCTTTAATACCAGAGAAGAAGACCTCGCGCATGCTCAGTGAGGTTACATTCTTTAATACCAGAGAAGAAGACCTCGAGCATGCTCAGTGTGGTGACTTTCTTTAATACCAGAGAAGAAGACCTCGAGCATGCTCAGTGAGGTTACGTTCTTTAATACCAGAGAAGAAGACCTCGAGAATGCTCAGTGTGGTGACTTTCTTTAATACCAGAGAAGAAGACCTCGAGCATGCTTAGTGAGGTTACATTCTTTAATACCAGAGAAGAAGACCTCGAGCATGCTCAGTGTGGTGACTTTCTTTAATACCAGAGAAGAAGACCTCGAGCATGCTCAGTGAGGTTACATTCTTTAATACCAGAGAAGAAGACCTCGAGCATGCTCAGTGTGGTGACTTTCTTTAATACCAGAGAAGAAGACCTCGAGCATGCTCAGTGAGGTTACGTTCTTTAATACCAGAGAAGAAGATCCCAAACATGCTCAGTGAAGTTCCTTACTTTCTTTCAGAGGGTGTTATTGACCAGAATGTTACTGTCTCATGTTTCAGAGGACGAGTCTTCCTCGGAGTTTGTGGTGCAGCTCGGACCCGTCGGCCTTCCACATGACATCAACGTCCAATCACTGTTTGACCCCACAGGTACAGGAAGTTAACATTCTCATTAACCCCTCCCTCTTCTTCCTTCTTAACGTGAACTGTTACATATTCAAGGTCAGGAATATGTATGAATATCTTCCTTTCATCATCTAACTTTTAATTCTTTGATTGAAATTAGTAGTTCCTTGTGTTTGCTTCTTGTCTTCTGATGGGGAGGAGCCTCAGTCAAAAGATATTGCTGCTATTATTTGTTCAAATGAATTATTTATAAAAAAATATGTATATTTTCCTAGTGTTCATAGCTTCATCTGGGATTTCCCTGTCATCCCGGCTGAAGTTATCTGTGACCAAGTTGCACGAAAGCATGTCGCATATGTTATGGAATAATTTACCATGGAGATTCATCCTGTAGAGCTAGACTGCTCCGGACCAGGCTCAGATCCAGGATCTATAAATCTGGTCCTGGATCTCAGTCCCCTTGTTGGGATTCCAGTTATTCCACTGCTTATTACATGAAGCATCCAGAAAGTAGCCTGCTGACATTATTTAAACACTGTGACCATTATTTTACATTCATTCAGCCTAGATCCATACATGTTATTAAACTCTACATGTGGTCGTCATGGTAACAGTTATAATTGTGTTCATATTGTTCGGTAAAGTTCATCAGTTTAAGACCGGCGGTCCGATAACCAGACTATGAGCCCCCTCTCTCCCTCTCTGTGATTCAGGTGTAATGTAATGATAAACCACTGGGGGCGCTGTTGTGAAGTGTGTTCTCCTTGTATGTTCCTCCTCAGCCACCGTACCTTGTCAACGTTTAAAAGAGCACGCTTCGTCGTTATGGTGAATTTGAACAACTGATTAAGCCAGACTGCTCTCACTGGGATATGTTGAACCCAGCTTAGTCATTTATCCTGAATCTGATTCTGCTTTTATGCAATTGCCCTCTGGACCTCCTCAGTCCTGCAGGCCAACGTGACACACAACGTGTGTGTGTGTGTGTGTGTGTGTGTGTGTGTGTGTGTGTGTGTGTGTGTGTGTGTGTGTGTGTGTGTGTGTGTGTGTGTGTGTGTGTGTGTGTGTGTGTGTGTAGGTCAGTGCTGTGCTCACCTCCAGTGTGCTGCCTGGTCAGAAGGTGTGTGTCGTGGCGAGGGCCAATCACTGCTCTACGTCGACAAAGCCATCGACTCAGGAAGTACACAGGTCTGTTACCTGATAACTGATCAATAACCTCACACTGCTGGTCAATATAGCCTGACTAAGCTCCGCCCTCTTTCACCTGTCTAGGTGTGTGCGTTCTGCCGTCGGCTCGGAGCGTCACTACGTTGCCGGGAGACGAGCTGTGGGCGGAGCTTCCACTTCCCTTGTGCAGCTGCTGCTGGAATTCATCAAGACTGGAGTCAGAGACGCACACTGTGTAGAAGACACACACACTCAGGTACACACACACACACTCAGGTACACACACACACACCGTGTAGAAGACACACAGACACACACACAGGTACACACACACACACCGTGTAGAAGACACACACAGGTACACACAGTAGAAAAAACACGAACACAGGTACACACACACACACCGTGTAGAAGATGCACACAGGTACACACACTATGTAGAAGACACACTCAGGTACACACACACACACCGTGTAGAAGACACACACTCAGGGACACACACACACACTCAGGTACACACACACACACCGTGTAGAAGACACACAGACACACACACAGGTACACACACATACACCGTGTAGAAGACACACACAGGTACACATAGTAGAAGAAACACAAACACAGGTACACACACACACACCGTGTAGAAGACACACAGACACACACACAGGTACACACACATACACCGTGTAGAAGACACACACAGGTACACACAGTAGAAGAAACACAAACACAGGTACACACACACACTGTGTAGTAGACACACACACACACAGGTACACACACACACCGTGTAGAAGACACACACAGGTACACACAGTAGAAGAAACACAAACACAGGTACACACACACACTGTGTAGAAGATGCACACAGTTACACACACTATGTAGAAGACACACACACATTGTGTAGAAGACACACACAGGTACACACACACACACCGTGTAGAAGACACACAGACACACACACAGGTACACACACATACACCGTGTAGAAGACACACACAGGTACACATAGTAGAAGAAACACAAACACAGGTACACACACACACTGTGTAGAAGACACACACACACACACAGGTACACACACACACACACACCGTGTAGAAGACACACACAGGTACACACAGTAGAAGAAACACAAACACAGGTACACACACACACTGTGTAGAAGATGCACACAGGTACACACACTATGTAGAAGACACACACACATTGTGTAGAAGACACACAGGTACACACACACACCGTGTAGAAGACACACACAGGCACACACATTTTGTAGAAGACACACACAAAAACACATTGTGTAGAAGACACACACAGGTACACACACACACTGTGTAGAAGACACACACAGGTACACACACACATTGTGTAGAAGACACACACAGGTACACACACACGCAGACTGTGTAGAAGACACACACAGATACACACACTGTGTAGAGGAGGGTTTGCGTCCAGGTCCAGGATTTAGCCAGCAGAGCTAACTAGAAGGATGGAGTGAACACATGAAACTAGAAGCCGATTAAAGCAGGACAGGAGCCGCTCTGAGCTGGTTCTGGATCAACAGGACAGGAACCGCTCTGAGCTGGTTCTGGATCAGCAGGACAGGAACCGCTCTGAGCTGGTTCTGGATCAGGTGTGTGTGTGGATGCAGCGTCCCGGGACGGAGGGTGTTGGACCCTTTGAGACTGTAAAACCTAATTACAATACAATCAGTTTCTAATTCCTGATGAGAACTTGTCTTCTTGTCTTCTGTCTCCAGTGTCCTCACAGTGTGTGTTGTGTTTGAGTGGCGGTGATGTCGGGGCTCTGTTGATGTGTTGTTGCTGTGGTAACTGTTACCATGGCAGCTGCCTGGACCCCCCTCTGGCCCCTTCCCCTCTGTGCCGAGCCGGCTGGCAGTGTCCTCTGTGCAGAGTGTGTCAGAGCTGCAGGTAACACACACACACACACACAGACGTACGTGTCACATAGTATCATAGTAAAATGTAGTATCATATAGTGTGTGTGTGTGTGTGTGTGTGTGTGTGTGTGTGTGTGTGTTAGGTTGCGAGGGGATGACAGTGTCTTGCTGGTGTGTCAGCGCTGTGATAAATCCTACCATACACACTGTCTCACTCCTCCTCTGGATCACACACCGCTCACTGGCTGGAGCTGCAAGGTGAGATCCACACACACACACACCGTTTTATACATCACTGTGTGTGTGTGTGTGTGTGTTTGTGTGTTAAACCTCTCTGTCCTCCAGAATTGCCGAATCTGCCGCCGTTGTGGTGTGAGGTCATCGGGCCAATGGGCCAATCACCCATTTCTGTGTGAGTCATGTGACCCGGTCCTGCCCTGCCCTCTCTGTGATCACACCCCCAACCTCTATACACCACAGGACCATGTGACCTGTACCTGCTGCTATAGGTACACACGCACACACACAAACACGGGTAACTGGACTGTATGAAGATCACAAACATATTTATCGATATATGTTTTGATACTCCATTCACAACATCTTAATTTAAGACTGCAGGGTTAGTGTTTCTTTTTGTTTTGTGTTGCATCATACAACAATAATAATAATAATACATTTTATTTGTTGGCGCCTTTCAAACACCCAAGGTCACCTTCCATGATAAATTCAATTCAATTATATTTATAGTGTCAAATCACAACAGAAGTCATCTCAATGACATATGTCCTACAGTTTTTCAAACTAAAATTAACTTGAAATGTTCAATTAGATTTTTTGGAGGAAATTGTATCATTTAGAATAAGTGACTAATCAGTAAACTAGGCGATAGATTAATCAATATGAAATTAATTGCTCCTAGTTATTTCTCAATATCTTAATGTTAATAATGACTAACTTTGGCGATAACGTGTAGAAAACTAGGATCAATCTGGTAAATAGGATTTAAACCAGTTTAATGTCTTCCTTTAATGCCAATTAAATGTTGGAGCCTCTGTAATGGAAGGACGTGATGGTCAATGGCGTCCTACCGATCCTACAAGACGAGTCCAAGAAGAAGATCCTTAGTAATGTTCACCAGTGCTGTCTCTGTGCTTTGATGGATCCTAAATCCTGACTGAAATTCTTTAAATAAACTATTGTTTATTGTTTGTATGTAGGAAGTCACACAATCCATTGGTTTATTTGTATAGCACCATTCATACACAAGGCAATCTAAAGTGTTTACAGAGGATGAAACAAAGAAGTCCTGATGCTTTGAGTAGGATTTAAACCAATTTAGCAAGTCCCATCCACTTGTCCAGTCTGTCGTGCAGTGCAATGTCATCAACCATGTCGAATGCTGCACGGAGTTTTCTGATAAACAACCCTTTGAATGATCTTAGGATGTTAGTTTTGATATGTGTAGTTACTAATTACTGAGGCTTCCAGATTAGACTTCTAAACCCTCCTGTTATCCTGGGTCCATTTGACCCCATTCAATGTTGAATGTCTCTAAAACGATGGTTAACATAATTGTTTTTGCTTGATATTCAGTGACTTTTCCTAATTTAATGGGGCAAGTAAGTAAACATAAAATCAAAATGATCATATGTTTTCATTGTCCTGTACACACTTTGGACACATCGGTGTTCCTTGGGGTCAAATTGACACCAGGCTGTTTTAGCTGTATAACACAAACAGTCAACATTTTACATTTGTGTTTTGGGGTTGTTTAGGACGATATTGAGGTGACTTTAACATTTGAATATAATGTTCCAAAACCTTCACCATGATTTAGGGCCCTAATCTAACATTTAGCATCCCTGTAGTGTGAGAACCACTGATCCTTCACATAACACGAGGAGGTGAACTAGGGCATTTGGTTCCTGCGAGGCCATTGATACATATTGGTACTTCGTAGAACATAAGGGAGAAGCAAACAAATAAAATATTGCACAACAGCCTTCTATACCTCGACATGCTCTCTCAACTGCAAATTACCTCCAAGCAAAGGTTTTCTGTCTGTGAGGTTTTGAGCTCTTTGACAGAGAAAGTGACATATAGGAAGATCTCTGGATCAGAGGAGAATTTTGAGGCGGCCCCTGATTATGATGAGAATGAGACCCTCATAGCAGATGCTCCTGTTGTATCTCCACCATCAACACAATTTTCTATCTATTAACTTCCAAAAAATTTAAAGTTAGCATGGTCTAGCCTCCCACTTGAACGACCGGGTAGACGTGGTGCTACGATTGTTGTAAAAATGCATCCAGGCCCTACCAGATATACTGTAAACCACGTTCAAGAAACAAAGTCAGCATTTGAGCTATTCATAACGGCATTCATTGAATGGAAGGATGTTGATCTGACCCATTTGCAAGCCGGGTTGCTCATTTTGGCAGTACACAAGTCGAAAGGTGAAGCAACAGCCAACAAGCCTTTGGAATGCTGACACTGGATGGGCAATATTTACATCCACATTGTCTCTCGTATCATACGATTTGATGACAGAGACACAAGGCAGGGCCAACCACAAACTCAAAAAGAATATTTGTATTCTTTTCTATCGTATTTTCTATTTGAGGTCACTGTTTGAAGGGAAACTGCAAAATAAGAATTTCATTGCTCAGTGTGAACTGTTTCTACTTAGTTTGTGTGACAACAAAAATCTTGAATCTGATGTATGGGAAAAGTGGGTTCAGCGATTGCCCTTGATTTATAACCCAAGCCCCTGCCTGTGGATGAATACATGTTACTATCCTTGATGATGGAAAAGTTGACAAAAAGTTGTACTTTATATAAATGATATAGATCCTTTATAAACACCCACTCTTTCTTTAAAAGTTTAGGTCAATCAATGAGATTGACCTAAGATCAATGATGCTTACTTTTTGTGTTTTATTTTATGGGTTATTTAGGTTGTCAACGAAGAAAAAAAGTAGTACCTGAATGCCCTTATTGAAAATAAGTATTTACTTTCTTTCTGCAATGCTGTTGCAATGCAATTAAAAAGCTTACTAAGGCAGCAGGTAGTGGACTTGGTAGTGTTAAACAGTTTTTGTCAGACCTGCATAATCTTGGAGTGGAAAATGTCCTAGATTCCTTAAAGAAATTGGATGTACAGGTGACATAATCATGTTGCCTGAGGTGGAGCTACATACTGTGTCATGTCAGAATTTGGGGGACATAAATTGCATGACTTGTTGGACAGCAATTCAGGGGGGACTGATGGTACAGGGTTTGTCAGTCTGTCAACATCGGTGAATAAGACTGTTTGGTTTTGAATAGAAGACAGCTAGTTTGTGTTGCCCTGCAGGTAGAACTTTCTTTGACAATGATTTAAAATTCAGCAAACGTACAGATATACATTTTTTTGTTGGGCTACAGGTGTGTCCACACAGAGTGTATTGGCCAAGCCGGGGATGGCAGGGCGGGCTCTGAAGATTACGTTTGCTCCACCTGCAGGCCTCAGGCAGAGGAGCCAGTCCCACGCAGTACTATCCTGGCCCCTCCCCTTAGTCCCACACAGGCACCATCTCACCCTGAACCCAAGGAGTTCCAACACAGTTCTGCACCATGTCCCCCTGAACCCAAGGAGTTCCAATACAGTTCTGCACCATGTCCCCCTGAACCCAAGGAGCTCAAACACGGTCCTGTACCATCTCACTCTGATCCCCCAGAGCTCCCACATTGTTCTAAACCATCTTACCCTCAACCCAAGGAGTTCCAACACAGTCCTGCTCCATCTCACCCTGAACCCAAGGAGCTCCCGCATAGTCCTAAACCATCTCCCCCTGAACCCAACGAACTCCAACACAGTCCTGCACCATCTCCCCCTGAACCCAAGGAGATCCCGCATAGTCCTGCACCATCTCCCCCTGAACCCAAGGAGCTCCAACACAGTCCTCTTCCACCTGACCCTTATCCCTTAGAGCTCCAACATAGTCCTGCACCATCTTCCCCTGAACCCAAGGAGCTCCAACACAGTCCTCTTCCACCTGACCCTTATCCCTTAGAGCTCCAACATAGTCCTGCACCATCTCCCCCTGAACCTAAGGAGCTCCAACACCGTCCTGCGCTGTCTCCCCCTGAACCCAAGGAACTCCAACACAGTCCTGTGACATCTCACCCTGATCCCACAGAGCTCCAACATATTCCTGCGTCATTTCACCCTGAACCAACAAAGTTCCAACAAAGTCCTGCAACATCTCACCTTGATCCCACAGAGGTCCAACACAGTTGTGCACCATCTCCCTTTAAAGCCACAAAGCTCCCATATAGTCCTGCCCCATCCCACCGAGAACCCACAGAGCTCCAACATAGTCTGGTGCCGTCCCACCCTGAACCCACAGAGCTCCAGCACAGTCCTGCACCATCCCACTCTGATCCCACAGAGCTCCCACATAAGCCTGTGCTATCTCCCTCTGAACTCACAGACCTCCCACATAGCCCTGCATCCTCTTCATCTGAACCCGCAGAACTCCAACAAAGTCCTTCACTAACCCAGCCTGAACCCAGAGAGCTCCAACATAGTCCTGCACCATCCATGGCTGAACCCACAGAGCTCCAACATAGTCCTGCGGAATCTCCCTCTGAACCCACAGAACTCCAACATAGTCCTGCACCATCCATGGCTGAACCCACAGAGCTCCAACATAGTCCTGCACCATTTCCCTCTGAACCCACAGAGCTCCCACATAGTCCTTCGAAATCTCCCTCTGAACCCACAGAGCTCCAACATAGTCCTGCACCATCTCCCGCTGAACCCAAAGAGCTCCAACATAGTCCTGCACCATCTCCCGCTAAACCCACAGAGCTCCAACATAGTCCTGCGAAATCTCCCTCTGAACCCACAGAGCTCCAACATAGTCCTGCACCATCTCCCTCTAAACCCACAGAGCTCCAACATAGTCCTGCGAAATCTCCCTCTGAACCCACAGAGCTCCAACATAGTCCTGCACCATCTCCCTCTAAACCCACAGAGCTCCAACATAGTCCTGCACCATCTCCCTCTAAACCCACAGAGCTCCAACATAGTCCTGCACCATCTCCCTCTAAACCCACAGAGCTCCAACATAGTCCTGTGCCATTCCAGCCTGAAGCCACAGGGCTCCAACATAGCCCTGCATCCTCTTCGTCTGAACCCACAGAACTCCAACATAATCCATCACCAACCCAGACTGAACCCGCAGAACTCCAACATAGTCCTGCACCATCCCATCCTGAACCCACAGCGCTACAACATAGTCGTGCGAAATCTCCCTCGGAAACCACAGAGCTCCAACATAGTCCTGTGCCACCCCAGCCTGAACTCATAGAGATCCAACATAGTCCTGCACCATCCCAGCCTGAACCCACAGAGCTCCAACATAGTCCTGCACCATCCCAGCCTGAACCCACAGAGCTCCAACATAGTCCTGCACCATCCCAGCCTGAACCCACAGAGCTCCAACATAGTCCTGCAGCCTCTCCTTCTGAACCCACAGAACTCCAAGGTAGTCCTGCACCATGCCACCCTGACCCCACAGAACTCCAACATAGTCCTGTACCACCCCAGCCTGAACCCACAGAGCTCCAACATAGTCCTGCATCCTCTCCTTCTGAACCCACAGAACTCCAAGGTAGTCCTGCATCATGCCACCCGGACCCCACAAAACTCCAACATAGTCCTGCGCCATCCCAGCCTGAACTCACAAAACTCCAACATAGTCCTGCGCCATCCCAGCCTGAACCCACAGAACTCCAACATAGTCTTGCATCCTCTCCCTCTGAACCCATAGAACTCCAAGGTAGTCCTGCGCCATTCCACCCTGACCCCACAGAACTCCAACATAGTCCTGCATCCTCTCCCTCTGAACCCACAGAACTCCAAGGTAGTCCTGCGCCATTCCACCCTGACCCCACAGAACTCCAACATAGTCCTGGGCCATCCCAGCCTGAACCCACAGAGCTCCAACAAAGTCCTGCATCTGCTCCCTCTGAACCCACAGAACTCCAACATAGTCCTGCGCCATCTCCCTCTGAACCTTCAGGGCTTGAACATAGTCCTGTCCCATCTCATCCTGTATCATCAGAGCTCCAACAAAATCCAGAGGCATCTCAATCTGACCCAACAAATCTCCAAAATAGTCTTGCCCAATCTCACCCTGATCCCGAAGGGCTCTCCGAAAGTCCTGCCCAATCTCACACTGATCGTGCAGAGCTCCAGGAAAGTCTGTTACCATTTCACCCTGATCCTGAAGAGATCCAGAAAAGTCCTTCACCATCTCACCTTGATACTACAGAGCTCCAACAAAGTTCATCACCTTCTTACTCTGGTCCAAAAGAGCTCTGGGAAGGTGCTGCTGCATTTAACCCTGATCATACAGAAAACCAGGAAAGCCACACTCAATCTAAAGTTAGTCTAGCAGAGCTTCAACAAATTCCTGCCCAGGTAACTTCCTTTCAGCATAGTCCATCTCAGCTCAGTAATACCTCTTCTAGCCCTACCCAAAATTCCATGGAGCATCAGCTTTTGGCCACAGAATCTCAGCAGAGTCCAATGCAGGGTAGGTCCATGTCTTGTAGCCATGCATATTCTATGCACAGCCTTCCAGTGCACATTCCGACTCCGGCAGGGCTTAGCCTTACCTGCGTTCAGCCAGGGCCTGCCGAGCCTGAGCGAAGCCCTCCAAAACACAGTCCTGCACAAGCTAACACTGCTCGGACACAACTTAATAGACCACGTAGTCCTACAAATATCATCACTCAGCCTCAGCACAGTCCCCCCGAAAGACTGCATAGTCCTTTGCCACATCTTTCTACACAGGTTGGCACATCACCTCCACACAATCCCAGAAAGGATGCTGAACATACACTGGACCAGAAGAGCCCTGCATCAAACAGCCCTGCTGAGCTGCAATGTGGGCCTCCACGGGACATTTCTACACTGGATCAGGACCTCACAGCAGTCTGCTGTAGGTCGACCCAGACAGCGAGAAGACATGCCTCACTGAGGCCCATTTCAGCTCCATGTAGCCCATTACCGTCCCCACTTAGAGCCACACAGTGTAGTCTGTCGCAGCCTGCTAGCCCAGTACAGGCCCACTCTACACAGCCTTTCAGACCTTTACATCTTAGCCTACTTCCTTCTCAACATGCTACACAGTCAAGAGTCAACAAGGAATGCACCCAAAGCAGTACTACAGAGCTTAAATCCTTGCAGTATAGCCCAATGCAGCAGAGTCTCAACCTTGATGGCCAAACACTGGAAAGTAATCTTCACCCTCTTTGCCCCACCTCTGATCTATCAGAAATGCCTCCCGTTAGGCACGGCAAACTCCCAAACCAGCTTGGTCCTGTTCAGAGTAGTGTGCTTAGCCCTGATTACTCTAGCCCCCATCACAGTCCTGCCATGCTCACACCAGAAAGCCTTGTTCATATAAGCACTTCAATGGAACACAGTAGCCTAACTTGCTCATCTTGTGCTGATGACAGCCCATCACGCTGCACAGAAGCTATTACAGGTAAAGCCAGCCCCTTACATAACCAAAATAGCTCAGCTAGTGCTTGCCCGAAACATACCAGTCAAATACCTACAAGCCCT
Organism: Eutrigla gurnardus; assembly: GCF_963514095.1. Taxonomy (NCBI): domain Eukaryota; kingdom Metazoa; phylum Chordata; class Actinopteri; order Perciformes; family Triglidae; genus Eutrigla; species Eutrigla gurnardus. The sequence continues at coordinate 203,138 of NC_139929.1, read as the reverse complement.
GCCAGTGTTAATCAGGTCTGTGCTAGCCCCATGCCAGTGCAGACTAGTCCTGTGGAATTCAGCTCTATAGCTGCAGAGACTAGCCCCTCAAGACATCCAGCTAGCCCTGTAACCATACTGGCCAGGTACTCTACACAACCAGTTGGCCCCTTGGCATCACCTGATGGATCATCAACGCAACTGGCTAGCCCCTCAGCATTACTTGCTCGAACCATCCACCCCATCTCATGTCAAGATGAGATAGAAGTAGATGTTGACCACCCCAGTCATTTTATTCAGTCAGAAACTAGTCTCAGCCATCCTAACTCAACCCTGGACAGTAAACTTCATACAAGCCCTACTCATGCTAGCCCAGTCCACACAGAAGCTAACAGTACAAATATTCTTATGGGTTCCACGCATATTCAAGAGAGAACTAGTCCATTTATTCGTAGTATTTCACAGCTCGCGCAGACTCTGGCAAGCCAAAGTAACAAATACCATTGTCAGTCAAATCCCTCACACGTCCAAACTACCTGCAGTCCTTCTGCAGTAGAGACAAGCCCCCTGCCAACGCCTTGCTTCAGTCCTCCACACTGTAGGCTGGCTGATACTAGCTCAGCTAGTAATTCTGTCAGCCGCAGTCTGAGCCATAGTGGCCAGACAAGTTCCCACTCTGCTAGCATAACTGATGTTAATGTCAACCACAGCTCCCCTAGGTCTAGTCCTGCTGGTCAAGCTAGTCCTGTTCACATACAAAGCACCTGTAGTAGTGCCCACTCAGGCCCAGTCCAAAGACGGACTCCCTCATTAGCTAGCACGACAGACAACAGCCCTGCACATGCTACTGTCTCTTGTGTTAGCCAACCTCACAGTACAGCTCAGGCCAGTGAAACATATCTTAGCCTCATAGCTAGCCCCCATTATAGCCAAGGTGCTGACACTGGAACCAGCACTGGCCTGACTGTGGCACAGTTGAACCCCACTTTGACTAGTTCAAGCCTTGATGTGTACATGGTGGCCAGTTCTCAGAGCCCTGGTCTTCCCAGCATTGTTCAGCTTGATTCTGATCTCAGCCAATCCCAAACTAGTCCTCTTCCTAGCACTGACATGTCTACTGTTGAAATTCAACAAATCAATGCCTCGAGCAGCCCCTTGTATACACCAAATACCCCTGTTGATATTACTTCTGCTGTGACTAGGCAGAGCTGTGCTAGCCCAGCCCATTTTAGTCCCACTCAGGATAACAATGTGATGCCTAGCATTAGCCACATGAATGAAAAGCCCGCTAGTCCCCCACCCTTTGCTCCCTCACAGTGTAGTCCTCAGACATTTTCTCCTCATGCTCCACAAGCTCAGGGTAACTCTCTCTACAGTAGCCCAGTTGCTAGTCCTGTTTGTAGCCCAATGCAATCAGGTTATAGACAAGGTAATGCTAGTACAGCTAGCCCTGTGCAACCAGAGGCTAGTCCCAGTGGAACTGGTTGCCCTACGAGGTGTGAGGCTAGCCGTGGTCCCAATTCAGTTTGGCCTGTTCTTGCTAACCCTGGGCAGTCTGAAACTAGCCCTAGTCCTGGACCTTCTAGCTCTGTGCAATCTGATGCTGGTCCTTGTCCTGGAGGCTACTCCGTTTCCAGCCCCCAGCAACACACAACAGAGAGGCACTCCGCAGCCACCGTGGGTAAGTATCAAGGAGACATTCACTTTTGAAAGTGTCAGATGTGGTATAGACAAATAAAACTATTATTTGATGTGACTCCAAAGTGCAGATTTCAGATGTTTCTGTAACGTATTTGTTTTTTATAGTTCATAATGTCTTCCTCTTCCTCTAGATGTCAGCATGGCAAAGGAGCAGGAAGCGAACACTGAAGAGGAGGAGGAAATGCAGAGAGAAGCTCCACAACAGAAGAAGATGGAGGAGTCTCATCAGACAACAAAAGAGAGTCCAGTGGGTGTAGGAGAACAAGACCAGGAGTGGGAGGAGGATCAGCATCGAAGCTCAAACTGTCCTCCTTCAGGTAGCTGCACTGTTGACACGCAAGGAATGCTGTGATCACAAGCAAATTTTGGCCTTGCTTTACACTCACAAGTTTTACCGATCATTTGTGTTTATTCTCGTTCCTTTGTGTGGCTGACTATTTTTCTGTAAAAAAATATATAATAAAAACTATTTAGCTGTCCTTAAATTGCAATAAACGCATAAAAAGTAACTACATAGGGAATGGTGATTTGTAAAAAGTCTGAAGTCATGCTTCGTTAGGTCTGTCTGCAAGATGACAAGCACCTAGATTGATGGGTGCTAGACTATGCTAACATTGTAGCTGCTCCATCAAAACTCAAAATAACCAGTAAATTATTTATTGTTTCTACACACAGATCTACATAATGTGTAACTTTTATACAAACATCTTCATTTAAGATGTCTATTAACGTTGATGTAACCTAACGGACAGCTACATTAATACACTGGTCAAATAAATGAAGGGAACTCTTTAATCACCCATCAGATCTTGATGAACCAAGTTGAAAATTGTAACTGGTGTACATCGTATAATTTGTTTAGTACAAAATGAGTTTAATCAACCCATTGAGGGCTGGTTTCAAAATCACAGAAATGCTTGAAATCACAGGCTGATCCAACTTGGGAATTTCATCACAGCAGCTCATAATGTGAGTGTAAAGTCATGTGTTTGCCCCCCCGCCTGTCTGTATGAACTCCCTACAACGTCTGTGCATGATCCTTATGAGTCGGTGGATGGTGTCCTCCCAGACCTGGATCAAGGCATTAATGATCACAACACACAACATCAAACCTCCCTTGTTGGTTCTTGTCCATTGCTGTTCATCCTGTTGTCACTTTCATTTGCATCAAAGCAGCTGAAACTGATTCACAATCACTTCTTAATGGACAGATTGATCTCCCTGAATTTTAACTGACTTGGTGTTAGACTGTGATTTTCCTCCATTTCTGATTCATGATGTCATGATGTTGGGAGAATATCAATGCTGTAGATAGGTTTACTTTTTGGAGAATTTCAACTTGAACTTTTACCTAAATGAACGTTCAATGTTATCAGGCAGTGTGATAAATTCTCTTGGCGTTTGGTGTGAACACCATATTAATGTTTAATTCCTGGGCTGTAAAACTGCTATTCTCTCTCTGTAGGAGTCCAGCTGGAAACTCTCCTGAATCAAGACCCTCAGTCTCCTCCTCGCATTGATGCTGTCCTCCCACAACCAGCTCTTCTCTCTCACCAACCCACCACACCACACTCTGCCTTACCACTCCAACAGCCCTCCAACTCCCCTTCACCTCCTGCCTCTCCCCTCCCCTCACCACAATCTCAGTCTCCTCCTAGAGCTGGCTCTCTGGAGTCCTCCCCTCAAAGGGCTGCCTTACTCCACTTCTGCTCCCACACCCTACCTCCTCCATCCCCTCACCTGGAGGAACCTACCAATCAAAGTAAAGCCCTGACCAGGGACACAGGGCTAGAGGACAAACCGCTGGCCTGTAAAGTTACATCAGTGGATCATGACAGCCAATCACACAGCCAGTTTGACCCCACCAAAGATAAACACCAATTACATGCTGAGCCTTTACAGATGGAGGAGGAGGTGCCTCCTGAAATGCTAGAGCCAATAGAAACAGAGATGGCCACTTCAGAGGTTCATGCTGTGCAACAGCCAATGAGGGAAAAGCAGGATGCTGAGCAGGAAGGGCAGTGGAAGGATGTGACTGGTAGGATGGTGAGGGAGGCCATCGAGCAGGAGGATCAATCGGATGGGGAGGAGGAGCCTGTGAGCCCTGTGCTGGAAATGGACCCCTCTTTAGACATGGAGGTGATGGAGCTGATGAACTCCTCATCTCCTCCCCCCTCCCTCCTGCATCTCTCCTCTCCTAGCCCACCTCCCTTCTCCCATCGGGGGACAGGTCGGACTCTCAGGCCTCCTCCCTGCTCCTCAAGGCCTTCAGATGACCTCTCCATCCGTCTGAGACAGTCTCCCTTCTCTACTGAGGCCTCCCCTGAGACCTCCCCTGCCAGAGCTCCCGTAACCCCGCCCCCACTCTCCCCGCCATCACCTCCTCAAAGGTTTTACCCCCCCGCCAGCGAGTCTCCACCTCTTTCAAAGGTAAACCTAACGAGACAAATGTGACCTCTCCTTTTTCTCCACTCCCTGGTGTTGTCCTCCAGAGGCCTGTAGTAGGAAACAGGATTCGGGCTTAGCGAGGTACCTTCAGGGATAACTCTGGGTTTCCTGTCCTACGACGCTGGTTCACGAGAATGACAGGGAGACAGCGTGATATGCGGAGATGAATGAACGGAATGATATTTGTATGGAATCAATTTGTGGCGCTCAGTAGATTGTGTGGTGCTGCGCCACACATTTGTCTATGTATGGGAAACACTGGAGCTATCAGCGCACTGAACACATTGAATTAATCAGTCAGATCTAGTAGTTCCCTGATGATGGTAGTCATATTATATGACTATTAACTTACGCATTTACACAGTCGGTGAGTTTTTGCCAGCTGTCCTTCCTTGCATGTTGCAGCTGTAACTGTGTTGCTTTTTGCCATGTTTAACTTCTTTGTATTTCTGTAAGATTATGGTTCACTTCTCGTACGTGAAATATGCCGCTCTGCTGCCGTAGACTGATCCATGTTTGTGATTGGTCAAATGCTGCAAACGCCACCTCTTTTATGTGCACGCGCTCATAGCTGGAAAGGGAAACCCTGGTTGACTTTAGAGTTGATAACCAGCTCTCTGTGACCGCTTATCTCTGATTGCCTTTGTGGGGGGTTACTGAAGCTGGATAACTGAAAGATACCTGGTTTGTTGAACTCGCTTCGTAGTACAGGCCTCAGGTGTTATCCTCCTAGTGTTGTCCTCCTGGTGTTCTCCTGGTGTTCTCCTCCTAGTGTTGTCCTCCTGGTGTTGTCCTCCTGGTGTTCTCCTGGTGTTCTCCTCCTAGTGTTGTCCTCCTGGTGTTGTCCTCCTGGTGTTCTCCTGGTGTTCTCCTCCTAGTGTTGTCCTCCTGGCCTCCTGGTGTTGTCCTCCTGGTGTTCTCCTGGTGTTATCCTCCTAGTGTTGTCCTCCTGGTGTTCTCCTGGTGTTATCCTCCTAGTGTTCTCCTCCTGGTGTTCTCCTGGTGTTGTCCTCCTAGTGTTGTCCTCCTAGTGTTGTCCTCCTGGTGTTATCCTCCTAGTGTTGTCCCCCTGGTGTTCTCCTGGTGTTATCCTCCTAGTGTTGTCCTCCTGGAGTTGTCCTCCTGGTGTTATCCTCCTAGTGTTGTCCTCCTGGTGTTCTCCTGGTGTTATCCTCCTAGTGTTGTCCTCCTAGTGTTGTCCTCCTAGTGTTGTCCTCCTGGTGTTCTCCTGGTGTTGTCCTCCTGGTGTTCTCCTGGTGTTATCCTCCTAGTGTTGTCCTCCTAGTGTTGTCCTCCTAGTGTTGTCCTCCTGGTGTTCTCCTGGTGTTGTCCTCCTAGTGTTGTCCTCCTGGTGTTGTCCTCCTAGTGTTGTCCAAGTGTTGTCTTCCTGGTGTTGTCCTCCTGGTGTTGCCCTGGTGACTGGCCTCTCGTTGTGTTACCCTCCTTGTTTTCTCCGTCTGATATTCTCCTGGTGTTGTCCTCCTTCTGTTCTCCTTCTGGTGTTCTCCTGGTGACTGACCTCTCCTGTTGTATTTTCTGTTCCCAGGCTCTTCCCGTCACTGTGCTCCCCCTAACCCCTAAAATCGGGATGGGGAAACCGGCCATCTCCAAGAGGAAGTTCTCTCCAGGCAGAGCAAGGATCAAACAGGTATGTGCACCTAATGATTTTTTTTTATTGATTGATCTCAAGATTTTTTTTCAATTAGTTGATTAATCTAGAGAATAATGGGTGGTCCCGCTACTCACAGGGGTAGGCACTGGGGTCGGGTGGGGTGTGAGTTGGGCTGCAGGCAGAGGTGGGGACTTGGGTATGCCGATCCCTGGCATAGCACACTGGCTCTAGGGACGTGGGCATTCACCTCTCTGGCTGGGAAGGAACCGGAGCTGGTGCAGTAGCTGGAGCGGTATCAAAAGCCCCTTCCAAGCGACCTTTTCATTGCAGTCTCACACCTTTTTTCCGTCCCGTCATCAGTGTTCACCGAGGCGAAAAGGCGTGATAAAATTGTACGCCTCCGAGACAGCAGCGGAGGTCATCACAGAGCCGCATCAGAGGAGGAACGAGGGTGAGCCGGCGTTCTCTGTGAACGGAGCGAGCCGGCGGGGCAGAAAAGACGTGTTACCAAGGCGACTCTCCGACGTCGGATTTCACGATATCAAAGCGTAGATCCGAAGAAGATAAAAAGGCGGTAGTTACTCGTACAAGGCCGCCATTGTACGCATCGACATGTTTATGATGCACAGCAACTTCGCTTGCGATTAAAGAATTGTGTAAATATGCGAAATGAGCGAAAGTTCACCTTTCACTGTTGTTTGTATGAGTTTGAGCTATTCGGATTTCCGATGCTCATTTAACGCGTCACATGGGCTGCCGTGCTCTCGTTGGCTGTGTGATGTCTCTCTCGTTCTGCAACGCCGGGATGTTTCTGTAAATGGAGACACCGTTGCTGACCAGAGATACCTGTGTGATTGGAGAATGGACATGGAGTCGTTGCAGGGGAGCGGGTCAGGTCTCATGTTGAAATTAATAATTTTCGTGGTTACAGTCGCGGCCTGGTTGAATGACATCATAGAGCCAGTTCGGGTCACTCGTGACCATTTGTTTCTACTCTTCAGCATGTTGCTTCACACACACACACACACACTCACACTCGCACTTTTCATGAAGCAGTGTGTTTCCTGTGTTACTGTCTGAATGTTGGTGTGTTCAGTGGCTCAGGTGGTTGAGCGGGTTGGCTAATGTTCAGAGGGTCGGCGGTTCACCGCCCTTGTCACTGTGTCATGATCGTTGTGTCCTTGGGCAAGACACTTCACCCAGCTTGCCTCGTGTGAATGTGTATGACTGCTGTATGTTTGAGGTGTGAATGAATGGAACCTGGGGCCCTGTCGGAGCGCTTTGAGTGTCTTGGAAAGCGCCATATAAATCCACTCCATTATTATTATTATTAATCTTAGAAATGCCAGACAACGTGGCTGACATCATACCATGAAACATTCAACATCAGTCTCTCTTCTTCTGATGCGGTCTCTCTTCTGGGGCGGTCTCTCCTCCTTTGGCGATTGACCCCCAGGAAAAGACAAACATGTAGAGAAGTTAATGGGAGCTACAGGCCGCAACACATACGAGCTGTATGCATCCATCTGTCTCCCAGTATGACTGTGTCCACACAGTCATACTGGGATACTGGTTGCAGGGCGTCGTCATGGTAATATTGTGTCATTATCACTTCTTGTTGATTTTGCCTGATTTAATTTCTTTCTATTTAAATTTGACTTTTTGTTTTGTGTCTGTTGCATCCCCCCCACCCCATCACACCACCCCTCCTATGTCATTCATCTCACTCCACTTTCCCATTCAGGGCTCGTGGTGGAGTAATCGCAGGGCAGTGAGCCCCCCCTCGTCCTCCCAGGATTCCATGGGAGAGGCAGGGTGGGACAGTCCTAAGCCCCGCCCACCGGATTCCCCCCTCTGGAGCATGAGAGTGGTAAAGAAGCACACCCTAACTGATCTCTGTGGGCTGGAGCTAACTCTGGGATATGGCAGTGGTAATGGTAACATACAGTATGTGTGATGTAAGCATCATTAAAGCACTCCTTCCCCTTCAGGGTCGTGGTTCAGGGTTTCCAGGCAGGAGGAGATCCAGAGGAGGAAGTATTGGAGGAGGAAGAGGAGGGAGAGGAAGAAGTCGGCTGAAGACTCAGGACTGTCTGACTATATCACCTGGAGTAAGAGCACACAATCACAAACCCACCAGAGTTTAAAATCAGTCAATCCCAATGTTCATATTCCCCTCAGGATCAACTGTTCTAGTTCATGTCAGGAGTCAGTGTTACATAGCTGATGGATAGAGGATATTGATAGTTGCCATCTTATATAGAGGATATTGATCATATTGTCTCGTTCAGAGTTTGTATGTGGAGCCGTTCCAGCCGAAGGAGGAGGAGGAGAACTCGATGCACAACACAGTGGTGATGTTCTCCACCTCGGACCACTTCACCCTCAGACAGGTACACTTTGACCTCCACTAACCAGAGTCCTATTTAACAAGTCCTCTCTAGTGTCGGGGTGCTATGTTCCCTGGGCATGAACTGTAATAACTGCTGTATAATAACTCTTTTCATGTAGCGCCATCATCAGGTCAACATGTGAATGTGTCAATTACATTGTGTGTGTGTGTGTGTGTGTGTGTGTGTGTGTGTGTGTGTAGGACATGTGTGTGGTGTGTGGTAGTTTTGGGCAGGGGGCTGAAGGCAGACTGTTGGCCTGTTCTCAGTGTGGACAGTGTTACCATCCCTACTGTGTCAACGTCAAGGTCAGTCATACAAACACACCTGATCTCAACAATCCTCCACACACCAACACCTACTACAACCTCATATACACATGTGATCCAGATCACGCGGGTTGTCCTGACCAAAGGGTGGCGCTGTCTGGAGTGTACAGTGTGTGAGGCGTGCGGTGAGGCCAGCGACCCTGGGCGACTGTTGCTATGTGACGACTGTGACATCAGCTACCACACCTACTGCCTGGACCCGCCCCTTCATACAGTACCTAAAGGAGCCTGGAAATGCAAGTGGTGGGTCCACCTATCAGTCACCTGGCTGTCAATCTATCTGTGTGTGTGTCTTATTTCATCCAGACATCAGAAAGCCTGGAGCCCTTTCCTCCTGGGGCAGTCCCTCCTGACTCTCCTCCTGTGGCAGTCTCTCCTTACTCTCCTCCTGGGGCAGTCTCTCCTTACTCTCCTCCTGTGGCAGTCTCTCCTTACTCTCCTCCTGGGGCAGTCTCTCCTTACTCTCCTCCTGGGGTAGTCTCTCTTTACTCTCCTCCTGGGGCAGTCTCTCCTTACTCTCCTCCTGGGGTAGTCTCTCTTTACTCTCCTCCTGGAGCAGTTTCTCCTTTCTTCTGGGGCAGTCTCTCCTTTCTTCTGGGGCAGTCTCTCCTTACTCTCCTCCTGGGGCGGTCTCTCCTTACTCTCCTCCTGTGGCAGTCTCTCCTTACTCTCCTCCTGGGGCAGTCTCTCCTTACTCTCCTCCTGGGGTAGTCTCTCCTTACTCTCCTCCTGGGGCGGTCTCTCCTTACTCTCCTTCTGGGGCAGTTTCTCCTTTCTTCTGGGGCAGTCTCTCCTTTCTTCTGGGGCAGTCTCTCCTCACTCTCCTCCTGGGGCGGTCTCTCCTTACTCTCCTCCTGGGGTAGTGTCTCCTTACTCTCCTCCTGGGGCAGTCTCTCCTTACTCTCCTCCTGTGGCAGTCTCTCCTTACTCTCCTCCTGGGGCAGTCTCTCTTTACTCTCCTCCTGGGGTAGTCTCTCCTTACTCTCCTCCTGGGGTAGTCTCTCCTTACTCTCCTCCTGGGGTAGTCTCTCTTTACTCTCCTCCTGGAGCAGTTTCTCCTTTCTTCTGGGGCAGTCTCTCCTTTCTTCTGGGGCAGTCTCTCCTTACTCTCCTCCTGGGGTGGTCTCTCCTTACTCTCCTCCTGTGGCAGTCTCTCCTTACTCTCCTCCTGGGGCAGTCTCTCCTTACTCTCCTCCTGGGGTAGTCTCTCCTTACTCTCCTCCTGGGGCGGTCTCTCCTTACTCTCCTTCTGGGGTAGTGTCTCCTTACTCTCCTCCTGGGGCAGTCTCTCCTTACTCTCCTCCTGGGGCAGTCTCTCCTTACTCTCCTCCTGGGGTAGTCTCTCCTTACTCTCCTCCTGGGGCAGTCTCTCCTTACTCTCCTCCTGGGGCAGTCTCTCCTTACTCTCCTCCTGGGGCAGTCTCTCCTTTCTTCTGGGGTAGTGTCTCCTTACTCTCCTCCTGGGGCAGTCTCTCCTTTCTTCTGGGGCAGTCTCTCCTTACTCTCCTCCTGGGGTAGTCTCTCCTTACTCTCCTCCTGGGGCAGTCTCTCCTTTCTTCTGGGGCAGTCTCTCCTTACTCTCCTCCTGGGGCAGTCTCTCCTTACTCTCTTCCTGGGGCAGTTTCTCCTTTCTTGTGGGACAGTTTCTCCTTTCTTCTGGGGCAGTCTCTCCTTACTCTCCTCCTGGGGTCTCTCCTTACTCTCCTCCTGGGGTAGTCTCTCCTTACTCTCCTCCTGGGGCAGTCTCTCCTTTCTTCTGGGGCAGTCTCTCCTTACTCTCCTCCTGGGGCAGTCTCTCCTTTCTTATGGGGCAGTCTCTCCTTACTCTCCTCCTGGGGCAGTCTCTCCTTTCTTCTGGGGTAGTGTCTCCTTACTCTCCTCCTGGGGCAGTCTCTCCTTACTCTCCTCCAGTGTCCTCCCTCTTCTCTCTCTGTGTGTGTGTGTGTGTGTGTGTGTGTGTGTGTCCTCCCTCTTCTGTGTGTGTGTGTGTGTGTGTCCTCCCTCTTCTCTCTCTGTGTGTGTGTGTGTGTGTGTGTCCTCCCTCTTCTGTGTGTGTGTGTGTGTGTGTGTCCTCCCTCTTCTCTCTTCTGTGTGTGTGTGTGTGTGTGTGTGTGTGTCCTCCCTCCTCAGGTGTCCGTGGTGTGTCCTGTGTGGCTCCTCTAGTGTTACCAACATTTTGGTACCGGTACCAACATGTATTTCGATACTTTTTCAAATAAAAAGAGACGCAAAAAATGTCATTACTGACTTTATTTTAATAGAAAATCTTGGAACAATAACATATTAATCAGTAAATAAAATAAAATACCACAAAGACAAGCTTTTCTAATGCACACAATTTTAAAATAATGCATGTATGCATTTTACAGCTCTGGAAAAAATAAGGGACCAGATTTATTGTAAATCAGCATGGCTACATGTATGGCAAAAAGTTTAAAAGTCACTGTGAAAATATAAATACAATAATATAATATAAAATATAATAATATAAATAAACCAGCTCTATTTTTTTCTCTTCCAGAGCTACTTTTGTTAAGAGTGAAGGGCGGTGGCGCTTGCTTTTAGCACTGAATGTGACTTTTCTTCCTGAGTAAATGACCTGTCGTTCCCTGAGCTCAGTGTGCAGGTCTGGGTGCTGGTCCTTTAAGTCGGAGGTGTTTCCGCCGTTAGCCATGCATGTTTTAAACACCGTTTACACAGTGGTGCATCGGCGTTAACTGCCTTGCCTTGCGCATTTGTTTTAAGCTAAAGTACGGCCATATCGCACTTCGCACCCCTGGTTTGTCCACAAGTTGCGGCGTGGTGACAAACGCCGAGGTGACGGTTGCAGCAGCCATTCTCGTCTCCGTGCTCCTCCCTCCCTCCCTCTCCAACGTCTCTCCCTCCAAGCTTTCCTCCTGCTCCGTTTGTTGCTCCAGTCCACGCTGCTCGCTCACTTGCTAGCGGTTTCCTCCGGCTTGCTTGCTTTTTCATTTTATCTCCCCAAGCTCCGGCTCGCTCCTCGTCCTCTCAGCTGTAGTTACAACGCGGTGACGTCACGTGGCGAGTTTGCCGCATTCATGCGGGTGCTGCAAGTACCGGTCCCGTCCAAATGCAATATAGTACAGTTTTAAATGCCTCAGTACCCCGGTACCAAATTAGTACCGGTATACCGTGCAACCCTAGGCTGCTCCTCTCTAACTGTGTGTGTGTGTGTGTGTGTGTGTGTGTGTGTGTCCTCCCTCCTGAGGTGTGTGTGGTGTGTCCAGTGTGGCTCCTCCTCTCTAACTATGTGTGTGTGTGTGTGTGTGTGTGTGTGTGTGTGTGTGTGTGTGTGTCCTCCCTCCTCAGGTGTGTGTGGTGTGTCCAGTGTGGCTCCTCCTCTCTAACTATGTGTGTGTGTGTGTGTGTGTGTGTGTCCTCCCTCCTCAGGTGTGTGTGGTGTGTCCAGTGTGGCTCCTCCTCTCTAACTATGTGTGTGTGTGTGTGTGTGTGTGTGTGTGTGTCCTCCCTCCTCAGGTGTGTGTGGTGTGTCCAGTGTGGCTCCTCCTCCCCTGGTCTCCACTGTGATTGGCAGGAGAACTACAGTCTGTGTGGACCTTGTTCCAGTCTGAGTCTCTGTCATCTCTGTCAGAGACAGTACACACAGGACGACCTCATCCTGCAGTGTCAGCAGTGTGAAAGGTAACATACACACACACACACCTGAGTCACTCTTCCACAGCAGCAAAAAATCAAGAAACTCCTTATATTTACGCAGTAAATAAGGGAAACTAAACCTCCATGTTTGTTTGTTTGTTGAGGTGGGTCCACGCTATGTGTCAGGGCCTGAACACTGAAGATGAAGTAGAGGATGCTGCTGATGAAGGCTTCGACTGCACACTGTGCCAAACACAGCGCCGCAGCTCCCACGGTAAACCCACACCCCATCCATACTGCTGCTAAGAGTTAACAGGACCTCTTTGTTGGAGATCCAGGGGGAGCTTTATGATCTTTACCTGCTTCAGAAGACGTCTCTGTTAAAGGCCCTTCTTTTCCTTTTCTTCTCAATGTGGACCAGACTGTTTAACCGATGCCAACACTGATGTCTGTGTTTCAGGGAGGTCAGACACCTTGGACTCTCCCTTCATGGCTCAGATCATCACCAGGATCAGAGAACCGGGTCAGTGTGACTCTCTTAAACCCTGATCAACCTCTCTGAAAAGTAGGGATGCACCGATCGATCGGCTGCCGATCGTTATCGGCCGATATGGACCCTAAACAGGTTGATCGGTAAAAGTTCCGATCAGAAAAGCCGATCACATATATATATATATATATATATATATATATATATATTTTATTTATTTATTTATTTTTTTCCCCGAGACTGTTTTTCTGCGCCTGACGCAGGGTGTGAATTTCACGATGGCCACGACGCCTGTCAAAGTTCCAGTGTAAACAGCGCTAGTGACGCGTGGTGAGCTTTTATGGACTTACAGCCACCCTAGCATGCACAGTCGGCTCGTCCCGTGTCTGTGAACAGAGCGGTTGCTCTGCTGTGATTCTTCCAAAATACAACCTGCGCAACTTCGCTAGCAAAGCATGTGAAGTATCAACATCACATGCAAGAAGAATGTCAACCGTTCATCAGCTTAATTACAAGCGGCGAGCGGGCAGTGAAAGCACACAGCGGCATTTTTATTATAAAAGTAGCGGTCCGGGTCCGCTCCGGCGTCTGCACATGTAGTCAACACGAGCAGAGCTGAGCGAGCAAGTGGCCACGAGCGGGCAGGGGATTTTGCAGAGAGCGGCATTGTTATAAAAGTACCAGTCCGGTTCCGCTCCGGTCCCGCTCACACCACGAGTCTGAAGCCCAATCCCGACCCAGAATCCCGCTGTGTCCAACACAGTCATCAACAGTATGTTCAGTCATAAAACGGCTCGATTATTATTATTATTCTCCCATCCATTCTGTGATCCGTGGTCGGTATCGGCTGATTTATGATTCCTGTGATCGGTGATCGGATCGGCCCCCAAAAATGCTGATCGGAGCATCCCTACTGAAAAGTGATGAAATCCTCTTTAAACGTCTTCTGCCTTAAACAGAAACATGTCCAGATTCACACATTAGAAATACATCAAGTTCATTCAGGCTCCTCCTCATCATTGTCTCATCATAATAATAATAATAATAATGTGTCATTCTCTTAAGTTTCTTCACCTTATTTCCCTACATTCATATGGACATTATTTGTGTGTGTAGATTCAAAGACGTACACTCAGGACGGAGTGTGTCTCACAGAGTCGGGTCTGTCTCACCTCCAGTCTCTGGTTGAGCCTCTGACGTCGCCCCGCAGTCTCCGCAGGTCAGCTTCTTCTTTTCTGACTCTCCTTAAGGTTTACTGGTGCAACCTGGTCCAGAGAGTCCACCTGAGAAACCTGCTGAGACAGGAAGTCCAGCTGCCCAGACAATTCACCAGTTTTAGTTGCTGCTGTTGACATTCCTCCTAATTCAAATGTAAAAATGCACTACAGGAATGAATGAGGTCATCTGCAGTCACAACACCCAGAAAACCACTGCTGCTGCCTACTTACTCTAACCCTGACCCTGGTCCAGATGATTATGACCTCTAACCCTGACCCTGGTCCAAAGAGGATAACAACCTCTAACCCTAACCCTGGTCCACAGAGGATAACGACCTCTAACCCTGACCCTGGTCCACAGAGGATGATGACCTCTAACCCTAACCCTGGTCCACAGAGAATAACGACCTCTAACCCTGGTCCAGAGGATGACAATCCCTAACCCCAACCCTGGTCCAGAGGATTATGACCTCTAACCCCAACCCTGGTCCAGAGGATTATGACCTCTAACCCCAACCCTGGTCCAGAGAATGACAACCTCTAACCCTAACCCTGGTCCACAGAGGATTATGACCTCTAACCCTAACCCTGGTCCAGAGGATGACGACCTCTAACCCTAACCCTGGTCCACAGAGGATTATGATCTCTAACCCTAACCCTGGTCCAGAGGATGACGACCTCTAACCCTAACCCCCTCCCACAATGCAGCACTCTTTACTGTTTTGATGCTCAGTGTGAACACAGCATGACCTCTCCATGTGCAGTTTGTGTACAGTCTAGGGCTGTCAACAAATGTTCTAAATCCGAATATATATTCGAATAGTTGTTAAAAACAGAATTTAGAATGGGGAAAATTAACATTTGAATCATATGTAATGTAATATGTAATAATATGGCACGACTGTCTGCTTTGCGGGTGGGCGCGCACCTGAGGTCAGGGAATGTCGGTTCTATACTGTAAAACTTAAATTAATGTTAATAATATTTGTTTCAATCACTGAATGAAGCCTGCCATATTTAGGACAAGAATCGCAACCTTAAATTGCTTCCACAAAACTCTTGATCAGCACTCAGCAGGATTTGTTTATTGTTGTCGTTCATTTAAACCGCTATGTGTATATAGATTGGGAGGGAGAGAGAGAGAGAGAGCGTGAAGGAGAGAGGGAGAGAGAGAGCGATGGAGTAATACCACATATCCCCTAACATTATGGCTGTATGGAACTGGCAACAAAAAAAACAGAACAACAAAATCACATGTCAATGTATTTATTTTTAGACATGGACTAAAAAAAACTCTGTCTGGATCGTTGGATGGCGGTCACAGGACAGCGTCGTGGACGCTACCCGTGCTGCGGCGCCTCTTGTGGTGCAAGTTGAGACACAAGCGATTGACATTCAAAGCCGTCCGTCTCTCACGTGCGGTCGCGGAGTGCCTGCGGTCACACGGCAGCGTCGCAGCCGCCTTCCTGTGCTGCGCCCGCCTCTCCACCTCCACCTCCTCCATGTTCCGTGTTGTCCCTTGTTTATCACTCATACCAGCTAGCCAGCTACGGCGCTTCGCGGGCAGCTTCAGCTCTCGCGTAGTTTTAGAGACGCTGGTGTAATGCCGCCCATAGATATGATGCCGCCGACCGCTTCAAAGTCTCGCGATACCCGATCCATGACTCTGTAACCGATTCATCTAGGAATTCATTGATAATTCGTATCGATTGAGGAGGGTGCTACCGATGCAGCCGTATCTCTCACTTGTTGAACCGAATATCCGGTCGCATCGGTTTATCGTTCACAACCCTAGTAAATCTGTTTAAACTTAAATAAATTACCTATACAAGTAGTTATGTAGTCTCGTATTAATTTGTCCTGTTTTTGACGTGCCTAATGCATAACCAGAAATTCGAATATGTTTGAATATATGCGTTTTTTTACAGGGAATATTCCAACGTCATTTTTGAGCAATTTTGACAGCCCTAGTACAGTCCCCAGTTGGTTACCATTTAGACCGTACTTGAACCTGTAGACGGACCTACCCAGTCCAGGCTGTTCTCAGCGGCCTCTGGTGGAACCTCATGCAGGTGCGTTGCTGATGGTGTAGCGGAGTCATCACACTGATCAGCTGTTTCCTGTTGGCCTCCTGCAGGTGTAAACCCAAACTGAAGCTGAGGATCATCAACCAGAACAGTGTGTCTGTGCTGCAGACTCCACCTGATCAAGACCCCCCCACTGAGCAGGACCCCGGCAGAGGTCAGAGGTCACACAGTCTGTCTTTCTGTCCTTCATTCATATGACCCTCATTCATATGTTGAATTGTGTTTCCCAGGTGATCTGGAGTGTGACTTGAAATCTGACTCCAGCCCTGAACGAGACCCCACCCATGACAATGATGTCACAAAAGAGCCTGAGGTTACCGACGGCAACAAGAAGAGGAAAAGAAAACCCTACAGGCCTGGTGAGGAGGGACAGGAAGATTTGATCACCATGGAAACGTCAAGTTCTGTCACATGATCATGTGGTCCATCCAGTGTTGGGACGTAAACACATGTTAATCTCTGTCCGTCTCTCCACCTGTCTGTCTGTGTCTCCACCTGTCTGTCTGTGTCTCCACCTGTCTGTATCCTCCTGTCTGTCTGCGTCTCCACCTGTCTGTCTGTCTGTCTGTCTGTCTGCAGGTATCGGGGGCTTCATGGTGCGTCAGCGTGGAGGGAAGGCCGGTCAGAGTAGAATCAAATTGTGTAGAAAAGATTCACCAGAGACGCTGCCGGGTCGGGACGAAGGTGAGGTGTCACTCACCTAAACTTGTGTGTTCCATTAGAGAAGGAGATCATTATGGTCTGTCATCTTTTAGGTCTTTTGGTTGCAGACGTTTCCATGGAGACGGTGGCCCCTGCCGACCAGACGACTGAGAAGGTGAAGAAGAGGTACAGGAAGAAGAAGACGAAGCTGGAGGAGGCGTTCCCTTCATATCTCCAGGTAACACACACACACATATACACACACACACGGAGAGAGAGCGCTTTCAGGAAATCCCAGGGTTCTCATTGGCTGTTTCTCTTTCCTTTCCAGGAGGCGTTCTTTGGTCGTGATCTTCTGGACCGGAGCCGACAGATGGACAGGAGGCCGGACCCGGAGACACCAGGGGCCAGTCAACCAGGGGCCAGCCAACCAGGGGCCAGCCAACCAGGGGCCAGCCAACCAAGAGCCTCCCCGTCAGCCCTGCCGCTCCACGCCCTAAAGGAGCCGGGGAGTCGGCGTGAGTTCTGAATGAATTCATCATATTCTCATGTCTTCATCCTCCATTGGTGTTTGATTGACATTGTGTGTGTGTGTGTGTGACCATCCAGCCATGGAAGAAGCTCTGTTGGATCTGTCTGATGTTCTCAACACTGATCCTCACATCCTGGCCACAGGACACTCAGGTAAACCAGATGACTGGTTGCCATGACTCCCACCATCACCTCACCAGTGTTTGCTCCTGTCGTTCACTGAACAAACTGTAACACTTGTGTCTTCATGTCTCAGATTATCCTTTATTCTGATTGGATTTCATATACTGTGTCATATAATGTGTGTGTGTGTGTGTGTGTGTGTGTGTGTGTGTGTGTATACAGTATATATATACATATATATATATATATATATATATATATATGTAAAACATACAATGTCAGCTGCGACCCTGAATACAGGATAAGCAGTAGACGATGGATGGATGGATGATATATACACTGCTCAAAAAAATAAAGGGAACAGTAAAACAACATAATGTGACTGCAAGTCAATCATATTTCTGAGATATCAGCCTGTCCAATTAGGAAGCAGCATACAGGCACGTGGAGGCCACACGCACTACTGAGGATCATAACGACATGTCTTGAAAAATCTCCACAAAAGTTGGATCTGCCTGCGTTCTGATTTTCCACTTTGATTTTCCATATGATTGTGAATCGAGACCTCCATAAGATGAGGATTTCATTAATCATCCTTATGTTGTTTTGTTGTCAACACATTGCACTTTGTAATGAATAAAGATTTCCAACTGGAATATGTTATTCATTGAGAACTAGCATGTGGTGTTTAGGTGTTCCCTTAATTTTTTTGAGCAGTTTATGTTTTCTGCGTTTCTGTGATGTTTTTGACCTCTATTCACCCGTTCTGTAACAACAGGCATCAAACTGAGCAGAGCTGTCCAGACATTTGAAACTTCCTGGACTCACTGTCGGATGTCAGTGAAGCATCAGCCGATCATATCTTGCTCGCCTCGACTGTCACTAATCAAACCCACACTCTTCTCTGCAGTGAGCTGTGTATGTAGCTTAGCCAGTTTAACACAGCAGATGCTAGCTAGCGTTACCTGTCAGACGAGGTGATGGCGCGGAGGCCGTAGAACGGATGTCGTCCTGCCTCCTCCTGAACACACAGACCAGCCGTTAGTGACACTGAAGCGTTGACTTTGATGAAGAACCTTACATGAACGGCCAGCCGGCCCTGAGCCGAAGAAGAGTGTTCTCTGACAGGCTACAGCCCCGGTGGAGTTAAACAATAACTGTTGTATTTGTTTTTAGGTCAGTTCCAGGTGGAGCGCTTCCTGTCTCCATTTGGTAAGACCTCCTCCTCCTCCTTTGGAGTCCCCTTTGAACTCTGCTGTCCCTCTTTGGGAGTGAACTCCTCCCGTTGTGGTTGTGATACTGTGAAAAGGAGCTGGCAGATGCAGCTGCAGCTGTTTCCTGGTTGCAGTCCTTCTGCTCATCTAAGATAACCAGCTGTATCTTGGTGTTGAAGGCTGATGTTTAGTTGTATGTAGGACGCCATCATGAGTTTTTATATCTTGTGTCCCCGCGTTACTGTACCAAGGCTGTAGTTGACATGTAAATGATGCATGAGAAGAGCAGGTCATGTTGGAGTTGGAGCTACTTTTACTGAAATGACTGCAATGCATAGCAAACAGTTCTGTTTGGGTCCATGTTCACAGTGAAGAAGGAGCAGCTGGAAATGTGATGCTGCCAAGTGGACCAATCACAGGTGTTGTGGTCTGGGTCTCCACTTTGACCACACTGATTCAACGGAGATTATAAAGCGGCCTTTAGCGGACCGGCCTTAAGCGGACCGGCCTTTAGCGGACCGTCTTTAGAGAGCTTCTTGTAGATTACACTGGCTGCTGCTGCTGCTGCTCCTTCTTCCTCCTCCTTCCTCCTCCTCCTTCTCCTTCTCCTCTTCCCCCTTTTGTAGATTACATGGACTTCTTCTCTTGTAGATTACACTGACTTCTTCTTCTTTTGTAGATTACACTGACTTCCTCTTCTTCTTCTTTTGTAGATTACGCTGACTTCCTCTTCTTCTTCTCTTGTAGATTACACTGACTTCTTCTTCTTCTTCTCTTGTAGATAACACTGACTTCTTCTTCTCTTGTAGATAACACTGACTTCTTCTTCTCTTGTAGATTACACTGACTTCTTCTTCTCTTGGAGATAACACTGACTTCTTCTTCTCTTGTAGATTACACTGACTTCTTCTCTTGTAGATTACACTGACTTCTTCTTCTCTTGTAGATTACACTGACTTCTTCTTATTCTTTTGTAGATTACACTGACTTCTTCTTCTCTTGTAGATTACACTGACTTCTTCTCTTGTAGATTACACTGACTTCTTCTTCTTCTCTTGTAGATTACACTGACTTCTTCTTCTCTTGTAGATAACACTGACTTCTTCTTCTTCTTCTCTTGTAGATAACACTGACTTCTTCTTCTCTTGTAGATAACACTGACTTCTTCTTCTCTTGTAGATTACACTGACTTCTTCTTCTCTTGTAGATAACACTGACTTCTTCTTCTCTTGTAGATTACACTGACTTCTTCTCTTGTAGATTACACTGACTTCTTCTCTTGTAGATAACACTGACTTCTTCTTCTTCTTTTGTAGATTACACTGACTTCTTCTCTTGTAGATTACACTGACTTCTTCTTCTCTTGTAGATTACACTGACTTCTTCTTCTCTTGTAGATAACACTGACTTCTTCTTCTTCTCTTGTAGATAACACTGACTTCTTCTTCTCTTGTAGATAACACTGACTTCTTCTTCTCTTGTAGATTACACTGACTTCTTCTCTTGTAGATTACACTGACTTCTTCTTCTCTTGTAGATTACACTGACTTCTTCTTCTTCTTTTGTAGATTACACTGACTTCTTCTCTTGTAGATTACACTGACTTCTTCTTCTTCTCTTGTAGATAACACTGACTTCTTCTTCTCTTGTAGATTACACTGACTTCTTCTTCTTTTGTAGATTACACTGACTTCTTCTCTTGTAGATTACACTGACTTCTTCTTCTTCTTCTCTTGTAGATAACACTCACTTCTTCTTCTCTTGTAGATTACACTGACTTCTTCTTCTTCTTCTCTTGTAGATAACACTGACTTCTTCTTCTTTTGTAGATTACACTGACTTCTTCTTCTCTTGTATATTACACTGACTTCTTCTTCTTCTTCTCTTGTAGATTACATGGATTTTTTCTTCTCTTGTAGATTACACTGACTTCTTCTTCTTCTCTTGTAGATTACACTGACTTCTTCTTCTTTTGTTCAGGTCATTAATTAATCTTCCTGTCTGTTTCTTAGCCCGTCTTGATGTCAGCTCCATGACAGGCAACCTGACAGGATGTGGGCGTGGCCAAGGGACGGTGCAGGAGGAACCTCTGGATGCCATCTTGAGTCCAGAGCTTGATAAGATGGTCACTGATGGTGAGTTTCGATTATTGATATCTAACGTTTTCTGTTTTCTACTAAATTTCTACAAATGTATCTTATTGATGAATAATAAGCTATAATAATAATAATAACCATGTATAATAATATAACAGAAACAGCTGACTCATCAGTAACATGTTGTGCTTCAGGTGCCATCCTCAGCAAACTGTACAAGATCCCAGGTAAGACTGAACAAACACCCTGGTACGTTATTGACTTTCACAGCAGATGAAACTGTGGTGCAGGATGAAACACAGAAACACACAAGGATACCGCTTACTGCTAAATTACAATCATTGACATTAGTTATTATTCAATTTCTGTAGTTTATTTTTTATAATGCCACGGTTTGGCATTATCTCAACAAACTGACATTTGTGTGTGTGTGTGTGTGTGTGTGTGTGTGTGTGTGTGTGTGTGTGTGTGTGTGTGTGTGTGTGTGCAGAACTAGAGGGGAAGGACGTGGAGGAGGTGTTCACTGCTGTTCTCAGTCCAAACAGCAGCAATAACCAACAACCAGAGCAGAGCCAGCACACATATACTGCTCCTGGGGGCAACACACACACACACCACACAGGTAAACACACCTGACAGAAAAACTGTGACTGTGTCCTGTATCCTTCCATGACCCTGAAAGTGAAAAGCACATCTATATATAGCCCGACTAGAGCCCAACTGTCCCCCGCCTAGAACCCAACTGTACCCCGACTAGAGCCCAACTGTCCCCCGCCTAGAACCCAACTGTACCCCGACGAGAGCCCGACTGTCCCCCGCCTAGAACCCAACTGTACCCCGACTAGAGCCCGACTGTACCCCGACGAGAGCCCGACTGTCCCCCGAATAGAGCCCGACTGTACCCCGACGAGAGCCCGACTGTCCCCCGCCTAGAACCCAACTGTACCCCGACTAGAGCCCGACTGTACCCCGACGAGAGCCCGACTGTCCCCCGACTAGAGCCTGACTGTACCCCGACGAGAGCCCGACTGTCCCCCGCCTAGAACCCAACTGTACCCCGACTAGAGCCCGACTGTACCCCGACGAGAGCCCGACTGTCCCCCGCCTAGAACCCAACTGTACCCCGACTAGAGCCCGACTGTACCCCGACGAGAGCCCGTCTGTACCCCAACTAGAGCCCGACTGTACCCCGACGAGAGCCCGACTGTACCCCGACTAGAGCCCGACTGTACCCCGACTAGAGCCCGACTGTCCCCCGACGAGAGCCCGACTGTCCCCCGCCTAGAACCCGACTGTACCCGACTATGACAAACAAACATTGTATTCTAATACCTCTGTCTCTCAGCAGCCACTTTGTTTCCTCGTCTTCCGCTGATGAACGGCCTGATGGGAGCTGCTCCTCATTTCCCTGACACTCCCATGATGTCCAGCAGTGGCCAGAGTCAAGCAGGCTTTAGGATGCCACTTCCTGAGAGCCCCGTTCCCGGGCTAACCTCAGCCAATCGGGTGTCAGCGGGAGAATGTGAGCAGGACGTGATGTCGACGGCTCAGAGGGGCATGTTGAAGTGGGAGAATGAAGAAACTCTGGGAGAGATGGCCACTGTTGCTCCGGTCCTCTACTGTAACACCAACTTCCCCCAGCTGAGAGAGCAACATCCTGGTACACACATATATATACCATGTATATCCAATCTGATCATTTTATACATAGATCCAAATGGAACATGTTTCCAAGTGTGTGTGTGTGTGTGTGTGTGTGTGTGTGTGTGTGTGTGTGTGTGTGTGTCAGACTGGTCCACCAGAGTGAAGCAGATCGCCAAGCTATGGAGGAAAGCCAGCTCTCAGGACAGAGCTCCCTTTGTGGTAAGGTTTTTTCTTTTGCTTATTGTTGAAGTGAATTTGAGTCTTAATGAAAGTTGATGAACTGCTGGAAAATGCCTCTAACCTCTCTAGCTGCCTCTAACTGTGTGTAAACCAATTGGTACTCGGACAGCAGCTTCAGTTAAACTGCATGGTGACACACTGTTAATAAGTTACGTCCAATCAGAGGTCAGCTCTGTCAGGATAGCTTTCTTCCTGCCAAGGTTCCAAAGATTAACTAATTTAACTTTACTTGTAGCCAGTTTATATCACTGAGCCTCAGTTCCAGATTCATCCTGGTTGAGATGTTTGGTGATATCTTAAATCCATGTGAAAGCATGGTGTCGTCAGTAGAAATGTAGACCCAGAGACTTCAAAAAGTAGTGGCCCTGAAATCGAACCTTGAAGAACCCCTCAAGTTATCTTTGCCCGTTTTAAAGAAAAGATTTGTTGTGTGTGATCCAGATCTGTGTCTGTATCTGTTCTATGAACATGTGGACTCTTCTCTACTGGGTGTAGTTGGTGCAGGTTGAACCACAGAGACACACAATGATACCGCTTATTGCTAAATTACAATCATTGGAAAGTGGAAAATATGAATGTATCTTTTTTTATGTGGACCTTTTTTGTCTTCTCAGATATCAGAGAACCTTTTTAATGTGAAGTGAACATTTAGTTGTTAGGACTAGAGGAGGTAGGAATAAAGAGTCCATGTGAACCAGGTCTTATTTTCTCTCTCTGCCAGCAAAAAGCTCGAGATAACCGAGCAGCTCAGCGCATCAACAAGGTGCAGCTCTCTCATGATCCGCTTAAACACCACAAGCCCTTGCAGCAGCAGCCACCGCCATCGCTGCTGCCACCGCTGCCACCGCTGCCACCGGGACCCCATGACCCTGTTTCCATGGAGACCGAGGGGGCATTCAAGGACCCACTGAGGCCCAAAGAGTCGGAACAGGAGCAGGAGTGGAAGTTCAGACAGGTGAGCAGAATTTCAGTGAGTTCGTCTTTAACACATCACCAACCATGAGTTAGAAGCAGAGGGAGAAATCAACACCATATATATTTTTACATACATATATATATACAAACATATATATATATATGATCCTGATTACATTCAAATGTAATGAGGTACACACGTCTTCATAATATATTTTACCACCCAAAGTCAGTGGCAATCTGGTTGATGTAATGAATGATGTCATTCATTATTGTTACAGATGTTGCATTCTTAAAACATTTCTGTTGTTGTAAAGCTGTGTTTAGCCTGATCCAATCACTGCATCGGGATGGTGTTGGTTTCCCGCTCTGACTAGCTACCATGGTAACAACCAGGCTGCATGTCAGGGGGGAGCAGAGCCAGGCTGTTGGATGGGGCTCATGTGACCTACTGTCATTTTGTCATTGATGAAGATGCTGTGCATGCTGCTGAGCCTCACTCACTGACTCCAACTAATACCTGTCATGTAATTGTCATTGAAAAGGGAGAGGTTAAAGACAGATGGGGAGCCGGTAAGAAGAGGCAGGAAAATCTTCCCCAAAGCAAAGCCCTAAAATCACCAACAGATAAAGATTGTCCCTACCAGGCATCTGTAGCAGGAGGTGGCAAAGAGGCTCTGGTAAGATCTCAAGGCAAACTTGTTCCAGACAGACTTCCAGGATCCATGACCCTCTGAAATCCTCTTCCTGTCCCGGAGCACTTCCTTTCCTCTGCTGGTACTCACTCACACTTCAGTTTCACTCTGCTCAAACAGCTGGTCAACAGCTGGTCAACAGCTGGTCAAAAGCTGGTCAACAGCTGGTCAACAGCTGGTCAACAGCTGGCTAACAGCTGGGTAACTGATAACAAAGCTCAGAGACTCAGAGGAGCAGCTTGTCACTTAATGCAGAATTGTGCTGGTCCACCTTAAAGGTCAGCCCACCTTAAGTGCACTGGAGCTGGAGCAGCCAGAGTTGTTGCTAACTTCTGGGCTAACATCCTTCACTTTAATGATCAGCTAGCTGACAACAACACAGGAAGTTAGCTTGAGTGTAGTTGTAGTTTATTCTGACAGATAAGCGTCTGTGTTCCGTGTCTCTCTCTCTCTCTCTCTCTCTCTCTCTCTCTCTCTCTCTCTCTCTCTCTCTCTCTCTCTCTCTCTCTCTCTCTCTGTCTCTCTCTCTCTGTCTCTACACAGCCCCACCCCCCTCCCTCTAATGTTACACCAGCCTGTAGTACGTCAGACACACAGCTGGATGAAGTGATGTGGTGGAGCTGGTCTGTTTAGCTTCGTCCTGCTGATAAATGATGATTAACATCTTGTCCATCAGATTTTCCTTGCACCTTATTAGTCTGCATGGTGAGAGGTTAATGCTGCTGCAGTGGGATCGGGCGGGGTTTAATCCCAGTATTACCAGTATGCGTACATGAGGCCTTTCCTGGGGGGCCGGGAACGGAGAAACTGCCCTATAACTTTGTAGGGGAAACACTGAACAGTTGTTGGCATTTGATGATCAACTATCATGTTTTTCTGAGAAAATAATCTGAAGATTATTTCATAATGAAAACAATTGTTAGTCTGTGAAATCCCTTTTGAATCCTTTTGTGTGAACGTGTGTCAGTCTGGTTCACGCTGAGCCAGTCAGTCATTGTCTTCTCATGTTCCTGAAGGATTCTCATCTTCACTGGCCTCCAGGACAGAAACGTTAGAAATGTGCTAGTGAGACCCAAAGCAAAGAGGATTTCAGAGGCATGGACCCATGATGGCTCAGGGTCATCTACTCTGGGCCAGTTTACATTGGAGGGTTTGGGGACTCTGGAGGGGGATTCAGATCTGACTGCAGGAACAACACTGGTTTCAGTGTGTTGACCCCAAGACGCTGAGTTTACTCTGAAGGGATGCTGCCTCGCTCTGAATGTGTATCTGCTGCCGTCCTTCCACATCCACCACACACTGAGCTGAGGACAGGATCTACTTGTACTAGTTCAGATTTCATCATACACAAGAAACCAGCCTTATGTCCTCCAGGGGGCGCCACAGGAAACACCCTGGAGTCATTAAAACCTCAGGGTTCATTCTCTAGAGATCAGAGGAGATTCATGCCGTGCTGAACCAGCATATGTCGTGCTTATTCCAGCTTGTAGTGTTTTATTCAAAATGAATATGTCGGCTTGATAAAAATACTATATTTCTAAACGAACTAATGGAAGCTGTGAGACGAAGTTTCAGGTCAATATCTCAGTGCCACGCCCCTTTTTGACACATTGGAATTTCGCATTTCATTTGTTGGCATATTTGGAGGCCCATAACTTCTGTTCTAATAGTGATAGAAGGCTGGTGTGTTAGTTCATTGTATTTTGAACTACACAATTCTGCAGAATCAACATTCCTTACTGTTTGGGTGAGAGGTGGGTCACCAAAGTCCTAAAACATTTTGACACCGTGTGTGATTTTTCTTTTTTGGGTGCTCCTAGCACCACGATTAATGATCATATTTATTCTGAACAGGATTATTTGTTATATTAGGGACCTTTGCTCTTGCCAAAATGAATTTGAAGGGTATGGTACCACTGGTGGGGGTTTTATGGGGGTCCAAAAACCCTCCCGGGCAGAGGTAACACTTTTGGAACCCCATATTTGGACCCCCAAATGACCACGTGGGCACTTGATGATCCTAATGGGATTTATACCAGATAAAGATACATATTTGTTCTTTCTTTTAATGAAATAAAACCTTTGACTATGAAGCTCCTTAATGTGAATTTTATTCTTCATAATGCACCATTTTGGACTTTTCTGAAATGTAGATCAGGGAGAATTTAGTGATGATAAAGCATGAAAATAGTGGAAGTAACTTAGTATTATGCTCAGTGATGCCTAACCCTAACCCTAATATTTAGACTGCTGGCCATTCATTTCCTGAAAATCACAGATTAACCCCCTATCCCCGATGAAAGAGACCCGCCTGTGACAAGCGACTTGCAGCATGAGCAAGTCTGCAGGCCACTGATGCAAACCACATTCTGACACCAATGGAGATGTTTCAATGGGCAAAAGAAAACATAAAGAACATTACATTCTTCTTTGTTAGTGCAGAAAATATTAAAAAACACGAGGAAACGTACAAATTGGAGAGACGTTACGCCTCGGCCAAAACGATCAGTGGAACACGATCGCATCATTGCTTTATACCCATTTCCAAAAATAAGATACGGATGAAAAGAATATCACAGGATACAATATTCATAGATGTCGATGCAGCACCAACAAAATGTCTATATCTTATTTTTGGAAATTCTGCAGAATTGTGTAGTACAAACTACAATGAACTAACAGACCAATTTTCAGCCTTTCATCACTATTAGAACAGAAGTTATGGCCCTCCAATAATGCCAACGAATGAAATGCGAAATTCCAATGTGTCAAAAATGGGCGTGGCACTTTAAATGGACGCCACGGGCAAACCGTTTGACCTGAAACTTCAGATTCCCTCGTTTGGTGACATAAGGCATATTTTTACCGCTTTTCAGCAAAATCTGAGAGGTACCATGTACATTGTACCCCAATATTGGCTGCTTTCACATGGAATGACCCTATACTGGTCTGGTGTTCATATCAAACTGGTTCAAGAACACCAAACCAACAGGATAGTTCAAACGTTTGTCTTTAACTCAACGTTTATCACTTACAACCATCAGGGTCCAAAATATGGAATTTAATACAAGCAGCAGGGACCAACACCTGAGTCCTGGGACAGCATGTGTCCATGTGTGGTCTAAGTACTGACGGACCACAGCAGCTTCACATTCAAAGTGAGCAGGTATCACTGCAGGTGTGATTAAACAGGTGAGAGACAGACAGGAAAGACCCCCCCAGAACAAGAACCACAGGAGGATCCAGACCGTCTTCAGCACATCAACACTGGTCTGGATGTCACATGTTTGATATTCCAGTAGATTAATGACTCTAACGCTGTAGCCTCCATCATCACTGATTCTCCCACATTACTGAGCGAGGGACAGCGAGCATTACTAGCTGCCATGTCATCCTGTAAGTCCGTATGTAGACCTGGACCCCCACACTGACGCTGTCGCTCTGTCTCGTCGTTCCCTCTTTGTCTTTCACTTCTTCTCTCAGCAAATGCGTCAGAAAAGTAAGCAGCAGGCGAAGATCGAGGCCACTCAGAAACTGGAGCAGGTGAAGAACGAGCAGCTCCTCCAGCAAAGGCAGCTGCACCTCACCAGCGCACTGTCGCCGGACGCCGGCAGCCGGAGCCCCACCCTTCAGCCTGTCGCCGGGGGCAACGCCTCCCCCCTCCTCTCATCAGTGACCGGGGAGGGTCAGTCCAGACTGAGCTCAGGACTGGTTGATGATGTCTTCCTCAGACCGCAAGCCCCTCCCCCCTCCGGCTTTTCCTCGCTCCCTCACTCCCCCCTTCCCTCCTCTCCTCTCCACCAGCCCCCCTCCTCCCCTCAGATGTTCTCCCCGCCCTCCTCCCGTCCCTCCTCACCGTGGGAATCCTACAATAAAGTAGCAGGGAATCCTCGCCTCACCTCCTCCCAGGCCAGTGGCCCCCCCACAGCCCAGCAGCAGCGTCACAACTCCCACAGCTCCTCCCGCAGCTCCTCCCACAGCTCCTCCCCAGTCCATGATGCCTTTGGTTCCCCCACACCATCCCCCGACAGCTCCAGGATCCTTGGACCCCAACCAGGTAACTCCCAGCAAGTGTGTTCTCCTCCCACTCACGTCTCCTCCTTGTTTTCTCTTCCCACTCACGTCTCCTTGTTTTCTCTTCCCACTCACGTCTCCTTGTTTTGTCCTCCCACTCACGTCTCCTTGTTTTGTCCTCCCACTCACATCTCCTTGTTTTCTCCTCCCACTCACGTCTCCTTGTTTTCTCCTCCCACTCACGTCTCCTCGTTTTCTCCTCCCACTCACGTCTCCTCGTTTTCTCCTCCCACTCACGTCTCCTTGTTTTCTCCTCCCACTCACGTCTCCTCGTTTTCTCCTCCCACTCACGTCTCCTTGTTTTCTCCTCCCACTCACGTCTCCTTGTTTTCTCCTCCCACTCACGTCTCCTCGTTTTCTCCTCCCACCCACGTCTCCTCGTTTTCTCCTCCCACTCACGTCTCCCCCCTTGTTTTCTCCTCCCACTCACGTCTCCCCCCTTGTTTTCTCCTCCCACACACGTCTCCTCCTTGTTTTCTCCTCCCACTCACGTCTCCTCCTTGTTTTCTCCTCCCACCCACGTCTCCTCGTTTTCTCCTCCCACTCACGTCTCCCCCCTTGTTTTCTCCTCCCACTCACGTCTCCTCCTTGTTTTCTCCTCCCACTCACGTCTCCCCCCTTGTTTTCTCCTCCCACTCACGTCTCCTCCTTGTTTTCTCCTCCCACTCACGTCTCCTCCTTGTTTTCTCCTCCCACTCACGTCTCCTCCTTGTTTTCTCCTCCCACTCACGTCTCCTTGTTTTCTCCCCCCACTCACGTCTCCTTGTTTTGTCCTCCCACTCACGTCTCCTTGTTTTGTCCTCCCACTCACGTCTCCTTGTTTTCTCCTCCCACTCACGTCTCCTTGTTTTCTCCTCCCACTCACGTCTCCTCCTTGTTTTCTCCTCCCACTCACGTCTCCTCCTTGTTTTCTCCTCCCACTCACGTCTCCTCCTTGTTTTCTCCTCCCACTCACGTCTCCTCCTTGTTTTCTCCTCCCACTCACGTCTCCTCCTTGTTTTCTCTTCCCACTCACGTCTCCTTGTTTTCTCCTCCCACTCACATCTCCTCGTTTTCTCCTCCCACTCACGTCTCCTCCTTGTTTTCTCCTCCCACCCACGTCTCCTCCTTGTTTTCTCCTCCCACTCACGTCTCCTCCTTGTTTTCTCCTCCCACTCACGTCTCCTCCTTGTTTTCTCCTCCCACTCACGTCTCCTTGTTTTCTCATCCCACTCACGTCTCCTTGTTTTCTCCTCCCACTCACGTCTCCTTGTTTTCTCCTCCCACTCACGTCTCCTCCTTGTTTTCTCCTCCCACTCACGTCTCCTTGTTTTCTCCTCCCACCCACGTCTCCTCGTTTTCTCCTCCCACTCACGTCTCCTTGTTTTCTCCTCCCACTCACGTCTCCTTGTTTTCTCCCCCCACTTACGTCTCCTCCTTGTTTTCTCCTCCCACTCACGTCTCCTTGTTTTCTCCTCCCACCCACGTCTCCTCGTTTTCTCCTCCCACTCACGTCTCCCCCCTTGTTTTCTCCTCCCACTCACGTCTCCCCCCTTTTCTCCTCCCACTCACGTCTCCTCCTTGTTTTCTCCTCCCACTCACGTCTCCTTGTTTTCTCCTCCCACTCACGTCTCCTTGTTTTCTCCCCCCACTTACGTCTCCTCCTTGTTTTCTCCTCCCACTCACGTCTCCTTGTTTTCTCCTCCCACTCACGTCTCCTCGTTTTCTCCTCCCACCCACGTCTCCTCGTTTTCTCCTCCCACTCACGTCTCCCCCCTTGTTTTCTCCTCCCACTCACGTCTCCCCCCTTGTTTTCTCCTCCCACTCACGTCTCCTCCTTGTTTTCTCCTCCCACTCACGTCTCCTCCTTGTTTTCTCCTCCCACTCACGTCTCCTTGTTTTCTCCTCCCACTCACGTCTCCTTGTTTTGTCCTCCCACTCACGTCTCCTTGTTTTCTCCTCCCACTCACGTCTCCTTGTTTTCTCCTCCCACTCACGTCTCCTTGTTTTCTCCTCCCACTCACGTCTCCTCCTTGTTTTCTCCTCCCACTCACGTCTCCTCCTTGTTTTCTCCTCCCACTAACGTCTCCTCCTTGTTTTCTCCTCCCACTCACGTCTCCTTGTTTTGTCCTCCCACTCACGTCTCCTTGTTTTGTCCTCCCACTCACGTCTCCTTGTTTTCTCCTCCCACTCACGTCTCCTTGTTTTCTCCTCCCACTCACGTCTCCTCCTTGTTTTCTCCTCCCACTCACATCTCCTTGTTTTCTCCTCCCACTCACGTCTCCTCCTTGTTTTCTCCTCCCACTCACGTCTCCTTGTTTTCTCCTCCCACCCACGTCTCCTCGTTTTCTCCTCCCACTCACGTCTCCTTGTTTTCTCCTCCCACTCACGTCTCCTTGTTTTCTCCTCCCACTTACGTCTCCTCCTTGTTTTCTCCTCCCACTCACGTCTCCTCCTTGTTTTCTCCTCCCACTCACATCTCCTTGTTTTCTCCTCCCACTCACGTCTCCTCCTTGTTTTCTCCTCCCACTCACGTCTCCTTGTTTTCTCCTCCCACCCACGTCTCCTTGTTTTCTCCTCCCACTCACGTCTCCTCCTTGTTTTCTCCTCCCACTCACGTCTCCTCGTTTTCTCCTCCCACTCACGTCTCCTTGTTTTCTCCTCCCACTCACGTCTCCTCCTTGTTTTCTCCTCCCACTCACGTCTCCTTGTTTTCTCCTCCCACCCACGTCTCCTCGTTTTCTCCTCCCACTCACGTCTCCTTGTTTTCTCCTCCCACTCACGTCTCCTTGTTTTCTCCTCCCACTTACGTCTCCTCCTTGTTTTCTCCTCCCACTCACGTCTCCTCCTTGTTTTCTCCTCCCACTCACATCTCCTTGTTTTCTCCTCCCACTCACGTCTCCTCCTTGTTTTCTCCTCCCACTCACGTCTCCTTGTTTTCTCCTCCCACCCACGTCTCCTTGTTTTCTCCTCCCACTCACGTCTCCTCCTTGTTTTCTCCTCCCACTCACGTCTCCTCGTTTTCTCCTCCCACTCACGTCTCCCCCCTTGTTTTCTCCTCCCACTCACGTCTCCTCCTTGTTTTCTCCTCCCACTCACGTCTCCTCCTTGTTTTCTCCACCCAGTAATGTCTCCATTTTTTTAACCAGGACTACAGCAGAGCAGACCAGGTATAATGAGTCCTCCTTCTGGTTCGGCCCCTGACCCGTCAGCCAGACTCCTTGGTATCCGAGCTGCTGAGACATACCAGAGGACTCCTCATAGCAACAGTAACATCCGTGTAGCAGTGTCTGAATTGTACGGTCGGGGTAGTGAACTGGTCCAGGGAGGGTTGTTCAAAGCCCCCATGCCTCCTCAGCACCAGCCTCAGTCAGAGGTTTTTGTTACTACAGGAGGAGGAGGAAGGAGGGACCCGTCTAAACCCACAGACTTGGGCTTTGCCATCTCCCAGTCGCAGGACCCTCCCTTCCCTTCAAGTCCACTGTCAGGACTGGGCTCCCCCCACCACAGCCCGTATCCCCAAACGTCGGGCACCCCCAGACCTGACTACAGCCAGCAGAATTCTGAACCCTTCACCCAGCACTCACCTTTGACCTCCCGGCCCTCGCCTGACCCCTATGCCAACCCTCACACTCCTGGGACACCACTTCCACATTCTGAACCTGCATACATGAACACACCGCCTTCACTGAGACTGGACCAGTATAACCAGCAATCGACCAAACGGCAGCTGTCCCCCTCCCACCCAAACCTTGACCCCTACGCCTCAAACCCAGGGACTCCCCGTCCTTCTGTCACTGAGCGCTTCCCTCGATCACCAGGGAGTCAGTGGAGCACCGACGCCTACGCCCAGCCTGCCGGTACACAAAGGCCCCCATCGGACCCCTACGCCCAGTCTGTCGGCAGACTACGAGCCTCCTCAGAGCCCTATGCCCAGCCAGCCGGTATATCACGAGTCCCCTCAGATCCCTACGCCAGGCAGCCCTCCACACCGTGCCCCCAGAAGGCCCCAGAGCCCTTCAGTCCGGCCCCAGTGGAGAGCTTCACTCCTCAGCCTGCAGGATCCAGTTCATCCCCTTCAGTTCCAGGACTGTCCCTTGAGACTGTGACCTCGACCCTGACACACCACCAGGTAACCGTGTTTTACTTGTCTGTACTGCAGTTAAAGTGTCTGTACTGGTCTGCAGTTTACCTGTCTGTAATATAGTTTACGTGTCTGTACTGTAGTTTGTGTCTGTACTGCAGTTTACGTGTCTGTACTGCAGTTTACGTGTCTGTACTATTGTTAACTATAGTTTAAGTGTACTATAGTTTACGTGTCTGTACTGTAATTTGTGTCTGTACTATAGTTTGTGTCTGTACTGCAGTTTACGTGTCTGTACTGTAGTTTGTGTCTGTACTATAGTTTGTGTCTGTACTGCAGTTTACGTGTCTGTACTATTGTTAACTATAGTTTAAGTGTACTATAGTTTACGTGTCTGTACTGTAGTTTGTGTCTGTACTATAGTTTGTGTCTGTACTGCAGTTTACGTGTCTGTACTGTAGTTTAACTTTGTGTCTGTATGTACATGTTTGTTGTTTGATTACGTTTTTCTCTCTTCAGTTGCAACAACAACAGGACTCATTTCCCAGAACTCCCAGCAGCCAAACCCCAAAGCACCTTGGGATGTCAGAGGAGAGCGGCCTCTTAGCGGGCCAGACTCCTGGTCACGACCCCTTGGAGCAGGGTCACATGAAACTAGGTCCCTCCCAGATGGAAAAGATGATGACCAATGAAATGGCAGTGTTGGGCGTGGCTTCTTTAGAAGAACCAATGAGCATGCTGCCTCAGCTGGGAGACTCAGAGGAGAAGCTGAGACAGGTATCCTCTCCTGGTTCATTCCCCACTTGGTTTGTTCTGCTGAGTTGTTCTGTGTTCTGTTGGGTTCTACTAAGTTCTGGTTCTGTGCAGCGTCAGCGGCTCCGACAGCTCATCCTGAGGCAGCAGCAGCAGAAGAGTGCGTTAAGGCAGGAGAAAGGTCTGCAGGAGGCAGCTTCTGGACCCTCACCTGGTCCTGCCACACCACGACACTGGTCCCAGGGGGACCCCTCCACTGCTTCTTCAACAGACCTGTTTGGACGTCCCCCACCCCCTTACCCCGGCACAGTGAGGTCTGTAGGGGCAGCAGGGGCTCCAGCTCCCAGGTTCCCTGTTCCTCCGTTACCCAGGCAGAGCCTCCTTAGAGATCTGGCAGTCCGAGGACCAGTCCTAAGGTGAGAGAAGAAACAAGACCTGGTCTTGAACTAGTCTGATGATGTGATCTGGTTTACTCATCCCTCCCCCCTCCTCCAGGTTTGGTGTCCCTCCAGGAGCTCCAGCAAGTCTCCAGGACTCCTTCTTCCAGCCTCCTCAGGGATCAGTGTCTGGACCTGGTCTCAGTTTGGTGGAGGGAATCCCTGTCCACATGAGGAGGCCAATGTCAGGGGAGTTCACCGGGATCCGAGGCCTGCTGGCACCGAACGCTCAGCCCCACATGATGACTGGTGGGTTTATTAATATATCATGATTCATATCAGACAGACGTACATTATTATAAATGTCATATTGATCACACTGTTACTGATACCCTGATGACCACCCCTGACCCTGATGACCCCCTTTCTCACCCATCAGGTGTCCCCCAGCCCTTCCTCCCACGCTCCCTCCCCCTCCAGCAGCACAGCATCATGGGACAGCCTTACATTGAACTTCGACACCGTGCTCCTGAAAACCGCCTGAGGCTTTCCTTCTCTCTGGCCGAGACCCCGCTGCTGCACTCCAGAGACCCCCAGTCTTCTCCAGTCCGGCCTGGTCTGGGGGCCCGGAGGGGTGAGACAGCAGTGGGCCTGCCGCTAGTGATGGACCAGCTGAACCAGCAGCACCTGGGCCACGCTGGGGCCACCATCCCAGGGGCTGATGGGATTGAGGAGCACCTGGAGGGGGAGGACTCAACTGTGAAAGACCTGGA
This sequence comes from Eutrigla gurnardus, assembly GCF_963514095.1. Classification (NCBI taxonomy): domain Eukaryota; kingdom Metazoa; phylum Chordata; class Actinopteri; order Perciformes; family Triglidae; genus Eutrigla; species Eutrigla gurnardus. The sequence goes on along the minus strand of NC_139929.1, from coordinate 169,127 downwards.
GGATGTGGAGGTGAAAGATCTGGTAGACCTGAACCTAAACCTGGACCCTGAAGATGGTATGAGTCACATGTTGATACACTGTTCTGTATCTTTCTGTCAGGCTGAATATGTAAACACTCTTATTACAATATTACTACTAATAATAAACAAATATCTGCTGTGTGTCTGGTTTTGACTTGATCTAAAAGTTCCTGCTTGTGGTTTCAGGTAAAGAGGACCTGGATCTGGGTCCAAATGACCTCCACCTGGACGACTTCCTGCTGTCAGGGAAGTTCGACCTGATTGCCTATGCTGATCCCGAGCTCAATCTGGAGGACAAGAAGGACATGTTCAATGAGGAGCTGGACCTGGGGGAGCCGGTGGAGGAGGAGGAAGGAGGGGGGACCAGCGGGTCCAGAAAGACTGATATCTACGTGGTAGGCCAGGTCAAACAGGAAGTACGGGACCACATCAAGACAGAAGCCAGAGATGGCCCAACACAGCACCCAACACCACAACTTGAACTTGGCACCACCAGCAGAACCCCCGGGGCTCCAGGACCATCAGGACCATCAGGCCCAACAGGACCATCAGGCCCCAGCCAGCCCTCCATCCCTGGATGCCTCCAGAAGCTCAAAGACTCTGGTTCAGGGAACCCGCCAGGTCTCCAGAGCCAGGATCAGGCTCCATGTTCAGGCATGACTCCCAGAGTTCAACCCCCCATGGCTGGAGGTAAACAAAACCACAAACATGGAGTTATTGATCTGTACTTCTACTTGATCAATTATTGATCTGTGCTTCTACTTGATCAATTATTGATCTGTGCTTCTACTTGATCGATTATTGATCTGTGCTTCTACTTGATCGATTATTGATCTGTACTTCTACTTGATCGATTATTGATCTGTACTTCTACTTGATCGATTATTGATCTGTGCTTCTAGTTGATCGATAATTGATCTGTACTTCTACTTGATCGATTATTGATCTGTACTTCTACTTGATCGATTATTGATCCGTATTTATTGATCTGCAATGAACCTCTGTCTCATCTGCAGGTCAACAGTCTGTCTTCCATCAGCAGCAGATACCATTTGGACCGTCCCCCTCTGGTCTCTTCCCTCCCCACCCCCAGGGTCTCTCCAATCTGACTCCTCAGGTTCCTCCTGCCCCCCCTCAACCACTGTCCCTCCAACTCTCCCAGTCTCACCTCCTCCTCAACCCCCAGACACAGCTTCCACACCAGGGGACCTCCATCCAGACCCAGGGCATCTTCCCCCAGGACCAGGACCAAAACCAGCACAGGCTTCTGCTCCTGGAGGAGCAGCCGCTCCTCCTGCAAGACCTGCTGGACCAAGAGCGTCAGGAGCAGCAGCAGCAGAAACAGATGCAGGCCATGATCAGACAGAGGGCCACCCCAGACTCTGTGTTACCCAATATGGGTAAGACCTGAACCCAGACTGATTTCTTCATCGTCTTCCTGTGACTGATGTTTTCTTACTTTTGAACGTGCTTTTACGGTTTCTTTGTGAATGCTGTGTGTGTTGTGTTGTATGTGTTCAGCAGACTTTGAGTCCATCTCTGACCCCATCATGAAGGCTAAGATGGTGGCTCTGAAGGGCATCAACAAGGTCATGACCCAGAGCAGCCTGGGACTGAACCCCCTGGTCATTAACAGGTAGGACCTTGGGTGATGAGTGTCATGGGGATGAAGCAGCTGATTATAGTTTAAATGGGCTGACATTAATAACATGTCAATAAGCATTCATTACTCCATTAATAAGATTGTTAATTTATTAAACAGCAGATAAGATGAATAAAAACGTTTTAATATCTTGTTTAAGGATTGAACTCTGTGTGTGTGTGTGTGTGTGTGTGTGTGTGTGTGTGTGTGTGTGTGTGTGTCAGGTTCCAGCAGGACCCGGTGGCTCCAGGTCCAGAGGGGACTCCTCAGCCTCCACACCTGGTGGAACAGGTGAGTAGAAACATGAGGTGGATGTGACTGCTCCGTGGAGTTCATGCACAGTGTTTACATTCAACGTGGTGGTAAGATGCTGCTGCAGCGAGCCCAAGAACAGAACAAAAACCACCACGGGCTTTCCTAGAAGCCGATGTCTGGGAACACTTTGGGTTTCATGAAGTTGATGGTAAAACCGAACTAGATAAGATGTGTTGATCCGCGTTGACGAAGCATGTAGGCAACGCTCCTGACATGAGAAATCATGAAACAGTTGAGCCAGGAAACTATCGATCACACACTTGTTTCCAAGATGGCATTAAACTTTGACAGATGCAAAGAGATGTCATAGTCTGTAGCAAGTCGCGGCCACACCCACACTTTCCAGAGTCACTGAGACACGGGAGTGGAGTGGAAACAACCTACAACACATGTAACTGCTCTGATATTGAAATGCATCGTGATTCATGGAGAATGGTTTAATAATAATATGAATGGAACAGTGAGGTGACTGACGATTCCCACCACTAATATACTTGTGTCTTCTCTTCCCGTTAGGACGGCAAGTTGAACACCCAGCTGGTGCGACCGAGCCCCCCCAGCTTTGGTCCGGGCTTTGGCAGTGAGTATCAGAGAACAACCCTCCATTCAGAAGATCAATGAATCTTGAACAGGATGGATGAAAGAGAAGGAGTTCTTTCTGACGTGGTCTCATGTAAAGTCTCCGTGTGTCCACGTTGTCCTGTGTCCTGCAGACGAGGAGTGGCTTGGGGAAACGCAGCAGCTGCTACAGATGCAGCAGCGCCTCCTGGAGGAGCAGATAGCAGCTCACCGCAAGACCAAGAAGTCTCTGTCTGCCAAACAGAGAACCGCCAAGAAGGCCGGCCGAGCCCTCGCCGAGGAGGATGCTGCCCAGCTCCGTGACATCACAGAGCAGCAGGGGGTGGTCCAGAAACAGCTGGAGCAGGTACACGTTATCACCTATACACACCTCTACACATACACTATATTGCCAAAGGTATTCACTCACCCATCCAAATAATCAGGTGTTCCAATCACCTCCATTGCCACAGGTGTATAAAAGCAAGCACCTCGCCATGCAGACTGTTTCTACAAACATGTGTGAAAGAATGGGTCTCTCTCAGGAGCTCAGTGGGTTCCAGCGTGGTGCTGTGATAGGATGTATATATATATATATATATACTGTAATAGGATGCCACCTGTGCAACAAGTCCAGTCAGGAAATGTCCTTGCTCCTAAATATTCCACAGTCAACTCAGTGGGATTAGAACAAGGTGGAAGCGACAGTAACTCAGCCAAGAAGTGGTCGACCACGTAAAATGACGGAGCGGGGTCAGCAGATGCTGAGTGCACAAAGCAAGCTCCATAAAGACATGGAGGAGAGAGCTTGGTGTGGATGAACTCGACTGGCCTGCACAGAGTCCTGACCTCAACCCAATAGTCTCCACTCTAATTCATCCCAGTGTTCTGAGAGCCAGGCCTTCCCTCCAACATCAGTGTGTGACCTCACAAATACACTTCTGGAAGAACGGTCCAAAAGTCCCATAAACGCTCCTAAACCTTGTGGAACGCCTTCCAGAAGAGTTGAAGCTGTTATAGAAGCAAAGGGTGGACCGACGTCATATTAAACCCTATGATTAACACTGGAGGTCACTTAAGTTCATATGCCAGTAAAGGCAGGTGAGCAAACACTTTTGGTAATATAGTGTGTGTATATATGTATATATATGTCTCAGGTCACCTGTTTTTTCTATTTTCTTTTTTATGTGTGTAAAGCACGTTGTGTTACATGTCTATGTAGGAAAAGTGCTCTATAAATAAAGTCAAAGTAAGTAAAAAGTAAAGGTCTGGATGGAACATCTGAGGTCCTCTGGTGACAGCATTTGGTTTCCACTCTGGCTGTTCCATTAACACGCAAACCAGTTCTTGTCTCTGCCCATTATTTCGTTGTATTTCGTGTTTTCGCTGCACATTACTAGACATTAATATCTGGTGGACCTGAACTGGTTCTCCTCGCCTGTGCCCTGTTGTATGCTTGCATGCTTTTTAGTGCTTTCTTTTTTGTCGTTTTAAGTTTTAGATACATGCAGGCCATTCATTGCTTTTAGAGGAGAGAGCGCTGTTTGCCTGGTTTGTGATCCTTCAATAACAAACGCAGCGCAGTCTTAGTAAATCTACCCCACATGCTTTAAACGTACGACGGACATGTCTCTGATGTTTGTTTTCAGATCCGGAAGCAGCAGAAGGATCATGCTGAACTGATGGAGGACTACAGGACTAAGCAGCAGCAGAGACCTGCAACTGCGTCCCCCGTCCCCCAGACCCTCCTGTCCCAGCCCACGGTGTCCATACAGCCCCCCCCAATTGGCCCCACTGTGGTTCGTGTCCCAAACGTCTCCCCTGTTTGGACCCCAGGGAGCGGGGCCCCGGGGATCATAAGGCAGAGGATGCCCCTTCTGATGCCCTCAGTCCTGCCTAAAGCCCCCCAGGCTGCCCCACCCACCCAGGCCTCCCCAGCAACAGTGGGCAGCCTTGCTGTTCCGACAGCAGGCTTCACTGCAGGCCCCGCGGGAGGAACCACTGGAGCAGCAGTGGAAGCTGGGCCTCCTCAGGTAACACACCTGGACTGGTTGACCGACAACAATGACACAAGCCCAAGTCCCGCCCATGTCAGATAGATCGCCTAATTAGGCTATTTTAGGTGAACAGGGGATGTTAAACCCAGCAATCTCCTTAAAGATTATTCCAAATTGTAGCCCAGCACATTGAATCCAGTCCCAGAACATGTGATGAGGCTACCTGTCTGTCTAACATCAAGGGCAAAGGTCTGAAACAGATTAATTTGTCCTGTAAAGTCTTTCTGCTGTAAAAATGGTTCTGTGTGCTGATCCAGTTTTTGAGCTGAGACCAGAGGAACATCAGAACAGGTTTCTGTGTAGGGTGCATATCCTGGACTTGGTGTCCTGGACTTTGACTGGGTGGACTGGTATTTCTACTCTTCATGAAGGTTATGACAGCAGGAATCCTGAAGCTCAGCTGGTTTGTGTCTGCAGGTGAAGTTTGACGACAACAACCCATTCAGTGAAGGTTTCCAAGAGAGGGAGAGGAGGGAGAGACTGAGAGAGCAGCAGGAGAGACAGAGAGTCCAGCTGATGCAGGAGGTGACGCATCACACTGATCTAGAATAATCTGTTGAGAACAGGAAGTAAAGACACATAGCTGTTCTTCTGTAGAGAACAGGAAGTGGACACACTCAGTTGTTCATCTGTAGAAAACAGGAAGTAGACACACCCAGCTGTTCATCTGTAGAGAACAGGAAGTAGACACACCCAGCTGTTCATCTGTAGAGAACAGGAAGTAGACACACCCAGCTGTTCATCTGTAGAGAACAGGAAGTAGACACACCCAGCTGTTCATCTGTAGAGAACCGGATGTAGACGCACCCAGCTGTTCATCTGTAGAGAACAGGAAGTAGAAACACCCAGCTGTTCATCTGTAGAGAACAGGAAGTAGACACACCCAGCTGTTCATCTGTAGAGAACCGGAAGTAGACGCACCCAGCTGTTCATCTGTAGAGAACAGGAAGTAGAAACACCCAGCTGTTCATCTGTAGAGAACAGGAAGTAGAAACACCCAGCTGTTCATCTGTAGAGAACAGGAAGTAGAAACACCCAGCTGTTCATCTGTAGAGAACAGGAAGTAGAAACACCCAGCTGTTCATCTGTAGAGAACAGGAAGTAGAAACACTCATCTGTTCATCTGTAGAGAACAGGAAGTAGACACACCCAGCTGTTCATCTGTAGAGAACAGGAAGTAGAAACACTCATCTGTTCATCTGTAGAGAACAGGAAGTAGACACACCCAGCTGTTCATCTGTAGAGAACAGGAAGTAGACACACCCAGCTGTTCATCTGTAGAGAACAGGAAGTAGAAACACTCAACTGTTCATCTCCTCTCAGGTGGAGCGTCATCGTGCCCTGCAGCAGAGACTGGAGCTGGAGCAGCAAGGCCTCTTGGGAGCCTCTTTGAGTCCTGGAGCTGGAGTAGCAGCCATGCTCCCATCTGGACCTTTATCAGGAGCTCGAGTGGGTCAAACACCTAGACCTGGAAGTCCTGCTGGATCAGCACCTGCTCCTGGAATTGATAGTCCCATCTTCAGTTCAGAGTTGCCCCACGACTTCCTCCAGTCCCCACAAGCAGCCAGACCTCCTCCTCAGCAGCAGGGCCAGGTAGGGACGCCATTACCCCCAGCAGGCCTCTTCCAGGGCTTCAAAGGGGCTCACCCATTCCAAGGTTTACTGCCTGCAGCCACAGCAGAGCGGGGCAGGGCCCTGCCTGATCACAGGCCCACCATGGATGTGACTCCTTCCAGCATCCACCCTAGGCCAGGGCTCTCAGGCCCCGTCAGGCCCCCAGCCCAGGGGCAATTACGGCCAGCTGGAATAGGAGCAGCAGGCATGACCCCCACCCATCCTGGTGATCAGGCTCATCGGTTTAGACATGACTCCTCCTCTTCCTCACCCTCTACCACTGCCCCCCCCTCCTTTGCCTGCTCCTTCTCTGGAGGCCCCGCCTCCCTCATCCAACTCTACTCTGACATCATCCCTGATGACAAAACAAAGAAGAAGACAAGCAGGAAGAAGGATGGAGACGACATCACAGGCGGAGGAGGAGCCAGGACGCCATTGTCCTCACACTCCGATGACATCACAGCTCCGCCCACTCCGGCTGTGTCAGACACTTCATGCTCCACGCCCACTCAGGGAAACATGGACCAATCGGACGTGTGCTTCTCTCTAAACTCCACCCTTTCTGGTCTGGCTCCTTCGTCGGAGCTGGAGAGGCAGCTGTCGGCCATCTCTGCAGCCCAGCAGAGAGGCTCCGTCCTGGGCATGGAGTGTCAGAGGGGTCCCCGCTCAGCAGCTCTTCTGGAGGTCAAGGTCAGTTCCTGACTCACTGTGAAATGTCAATGTGACATGTCATCAGTTAGCTGCGGTAGTGCTATGATAATTTTGTTGTGGTGGTACTGCAGTATCTTCAGGTTGTCCTTGTGTCGCTGCAGGAGGAGCATGAAGAGGGAGGGGCATGTGGAGATGGTGTGGTGAAGATGGAGGAGATTCGGGGTGAGGGAGTCTTCCCCCCCTCTCCCCCCTATGGTGGAGAGGGGGGGAAGGAGCTCCTCAGACACCTGCTGAAGGACAAGATGTCCCCGGCCACCACACCATCACCACCCGGCCAGGCCCTGCCCACCGGCCTGGCGCCACCCACCGGCCCAGCCCCGCCTGTTGCCTGCCGCCAGATGTCCAATGAGAGCGTCCGGTCTGAGGAGGAGGATGGGCCTGGTTCCCATGGCATCATGGTGAGGAGGGGCTTAACTGTGCTAATTGTGGATAGCAGCACAGGAAGCCAAGAGACAAAACAGGAAGTGGTTTGCCTTGAACACAAATAAGTTCATTTTGATTTATTGTTGTAAAATGACAGCATTCTGACAGAAGTGTGATGTCTGATCGTCCTCCAGTTGATGAAGGGCAGTCCTGGTCCAGACCTGCTGGACTCGTCTGGCAGGAAGAAGACTCAGCGCTGCAAAAGACCCGCTCGGCCGGAGAAAGATGGAGCTCCTCTCAAAAATAAGAGGAGGAAGAAAGAGGAGGAGGAGAAGATGCTCCACTCTTCCTCCACCACCTCCTCTGACCCCCTGATGACACACCTGAGACAGGTAGGCCCACCTGGTCCTCAGCCCACTTGGTCCTCTTGCCTTCTTCTCATCTGCCATCACTTCCCAACAGGGAAATGTTGTTTCATGCTGAGCTCGTGAACCATAAACCCTCAGATAAATGACTCACTCCATCATTAATATAGAAGTAATGATTGAAGTGACATCTTATGTGTGGTATAAAAAGAGGATGTTTGGATTAATTGATTACAAGAGTAGTTGCTGGTTATTTTCTGATCAAACACTAGGGCTGGGTATTGTTTAGAATCTCACGATTCGATTTCGATTCGTTGGGTCACGATTCGATTCAATTTCGATTCAATATTGATTGAAATGCTTCGATATCGATTCAGTATCAAGTAGAAATACACAAGTAAGAGTACCAGATCATTTTTTCAAATAATTTATTTAGTTTCATGCCTTATGAACAGCCGTGGTATAACTCATGGCATGATAAAACAGGACACTGCTTAAACACTGAACTACAGTGCATGTAACGGGTTCACACCGGCCGTGGAAGCTATGGTAGTAGACAGTAGTAGTGCAGATATACCGTTGAAATGCACATATTTGTTTATCTACTCTTCACATTTATTAAATGTATTGTCTCTTCCTGTTTCCCAGTGCAAGTTGAGATACACAAATATGATCGCATTTGTCAATCGCGGTGTTTTATTTTGAAAATTGACCGGATTGTCTCGTGTTTCTTTGTGTGATTTACTGCCAGAATTGACGCGTTCGCTCGTGGCACACGCAAAAAATAGAGCAGACGCCAAAACGATCGCTTCACGGCGCGGGACGGCCTATTCGCGGCGCTCCGTGTCTGGTGTGAACTACACTTTCGCTTAACAAGGGCGCCGAAAGGAAGCGGGCTCCGCTACGCGCCTATTCACGGCGCTTCCGCGGCCGGTGTCAACGCTGTACTCCGGTCGCCATATTGTAATGGTTTGGTCTAGTGCGGCCCCCGTCCGTACAGCGCGAATCACACGAGGGTGTCGGTCACAGCGCCCCCACTGGCCAGGGGCTTGAATCGATTCAGAAGATTGCTGAATCGATATTGAATTGCGGGGAAAAGAATCGCAATGCATTGCTGAATCGATATTTTTACCCATCCCTATCAAACACTGATTTATCTTTCTTTCATCTGTTTAAACTTGTATTGACTTCTGATTGGGTCTTCCTCCTCTGTATTTATTATTGATCAGCTGTCGGTTCTGCCCCTCATGGAGCCGGCCTTTGGGGTGGATCTGAGTCTGTTCCCCCCCTTCGGCAGTTCTTCTCTGGGCAGAGACTCCAGACTTATGGGCTCTTTCGGTAATGCCTGTCTGGACGGAGTCACGGATTACTATTCCCAGCTCATATACAAGGTACTATAATAATATAACTTTAATAATAATATATATAATATAGAATGTTATATATATAATAATGGAGTCACGGATTACTATTCCCAGCTCATATACAAAGTGCGACTGCAGTACTTTAGTTTAGTTAGAACCTTCCCCAGTGGGACTAATGAAAGTTTATCTTCTTTCTAGCAGAATAACCTCAGTAACCCCCCCACTCCTCCGGCCTCCCTGCCTCCGACCCCCCCGCCTGTCGTCAGGCAGAAACTGGTGAATGGCTTCGCCACCATGGATGAGCTGGCAAGGAAGGACATCAGTGAGCAGGATGGTGAGCGTGTTAATTGAGACCCACTGCTTCGTCTGAAAGGCTTGTAGCTCCACGGAGATTGCAGCTTTATCAAACCCATGATGCATCACCACAAGGGGCCACGGGGAAAAATAATATATATTTAAATCATATATAGTATTCTTCTTCTTAGTTTTATGGTCAGAGTGTTTCATGGTACTTAAAGACCCTTCCCATCAGCACCATGGGCAAGGGTAATGGCGGTGTCGAGCTGTGTGCCGGAGACTATGCAGGTTCAACAGGAAGCTTGTTAGTTAACGAGGCAGGTTCAACAGGAAGCTCGTTAGTTAAGGAGGCAGGTTCAACAGGAAGCTCGTTAGTTAAGGAGGCAGGTTCAACAGGAAGCTCGTTAGTTAAGGAGGCAGGTTCAACAGGAAGCTCGTTAGTTAAGGAGGCAGGTTCAACAGGAAGCTCGTTAGTTAAGGAGGCAGGTTCAACAGGAAGCTCGTTAGTTAAGGAGGCAGGTTCAACAGGAAGCTCGTTAGTTAACGAGGCAGGTTCAACAGGAAGCTTGTAAGTTAACGAGGCAGGTTCAACAGGAAGCTTGTTAGTTTACGAGGCAGGTTCAACAGGAAGCTTGTTAGTTTACGAGGCAGGTTCAACAGGAAGCTTGTTAATTAACGAGGCAGGTTCAACAGGAAGCTTGTTAGTTAAGGAGGCAGGTTCAACAGGAAGCTCGTTAGTTAACGAGGCAGGTTCAACAGGAAGCTCGTTAGTTAAGGAGGCAGGTTCAACAGGAAGCTTGTTAGTTAACGAGGCAGGTTCAACAGGAAGCTTGTTAATTAACGAGGCAGGTTCAACAGGAAGCTCGTTAGTTAAGGAGGCAGGTTCAACAGGAAGCTCGTTAGTTAACGAGGCAGGTTCAACAGGAAGCGTGTTAGTTAACGAGGCAGGTTCAACAGGAAGCTTGTTAGTTAAGGAGGCAGGTTCAACAGGAAGCTCGTTAGTTAAGGAGGCAGGTTCAACAGGAAGCTCGTTAGTTAACGAGGCAGGTTCAACAGGAAGCTCGTTAGTCAACATGCTGTCAGAAGTGCTGCTGCTGATCTTTGATGGGGGAACCTTTTGTTTTGCCAGCTAAAGATGAGAAGCAGAAGGGGGAGGGGCTACTGGCTCTGAATTACACCTCCAAAATTGTAGATGTCCCCGCCTCCCTGCCGACTCCACCCCACAATAACCAGGAAGAGCTCAGGTAAACTCCGCCCATGGAGGGGATGCCGTCAGGTTGTAACTCTCTTCCTCCTCTTCCTCTTTATCTTATTCTTCCTCTTCTTCTTTTCAGGGTCCAGGACTCGTCAGGCCGTGACAGCCCAGACGGCTTCGTCCCGTCCTCGTCTCCAGAGAGCGTGACGGACGTTGAAGTCAGCAGGTACCCAGACCTGTCCTTCATCAAACTGGAGCCACCCTCGCCCTGCCCATCGCCTACAATACCCATGATGCCCTGCGCCTGGCGAAAAGGTCAGTCATAAGCAGAATGACGAGGCTCCTGATGACACATTGACATCTGAAGGGGAAGTGTGTATATTTGTTATGTGTGTGTGTGTGTGTGTGTGCATATACAGTGTTTCCCACACATTGACGAGCCTATGGCGCACCGCCATAGTTTAATTCAGGCCGCCATAGTCTCAATCTTCGCCCAAAATTATTCTATCAAGGGAAATGGACATAACTAGCGGCTCTAGTAATAGGCCTAAACAGGAGGGCAGCAGCGCTTATTATAAGGGGAAATCCTCGCGGCTTGTTTGGCTCATCAACGTTCACTGTTTTCCCCCGTCGCCATGGCAAGGCGTCCCCCCGTGGTGTTAAACTCCTCAACCCCATTTAGTATGTCAACATTTGTATCAGTACCAGCAGTTTGTAAGAAATTGGTCAGTCATTGATGTGTCATATTCCATCCATCGTCTACCACTTATCCTGTATTTAGGGTCACGGGGGGCTGGGGCCGATCCCAGCTATCATTGGCGGAAGGCAGGGTACACTCTGGACAGGACGCCAGTCTATCACAGGGCCGACATGTAGAGACAAACAACCATTTGCGCTCACATTCACACCTACGGGACATTTAGAGTCACTAATGAACCTATCCCCATCCTGCATGTCTTTGGACTGTGGGAGGAAGCCGGAGAACCCGGAGAGAACCCACGCTTACACGGGGAGAACATGCAAACTCCACACAGAAGGAACCTGGGGCCGACCCGGGAATCGAACCCGGGACAATATGTTATGTTTTGGTTCTCAAAATTCACCAAATTGATGCATTAAATGCATTGTATTTATTTATATATGTGTATGTATATATATTTATATATATGTGTGCGCGTGTTTCTAGGCTCTGCAGTAAAACAAGAAGTGAAGTCAGAGCCTGCCCATCAGGCTCCACCCTCCTGTGCAAGCACAGACCTGGTTACCATAGCGATAACCCTGAACCCCGTTGCTGCTCAGGTAAACATCTCATCATGTTAATCAGTGGCCCCTCCCGGCTATGACATCACTCTGACATCACTGACTGTATTTCCAGAGCGTAGCCAGTGTGATGGCAGCGGTGGCGGAGCTGCTGCGGGTCCCGGTCCCCGTAGACTACCAGCTGAGCCGAGCCGCTGGCCCTGGACCAAGCTCTCTGGCTCTGCTGGCTGGAGTCACAGTACCGCTCACACAGGTGTGTACATCCTGTTTGTACATCCTGTGTGTACATGTACCTCAGTAGATCTTTAAATGTTTAATAAGTAAAGATTCCGCAATCAAATGTCAGGTCAAAAATAACAGCCACCATTCTGTACGTCAGTCTAGTTACAGCAGCTTCTGTCCAGCTAATGATGCTAATGGATCTGTGTTGTTTGATGTGTTCACAGGCAACTGGTAGCAGACAACAGAGACCTGCAGCTGCTGCTGGAAACCCTGGTCTGTACACACACACACACACACACACACACACACACATACCCTAGCAATCTATTGTTTGACACCTTAGTATCTTCTGTGTGTGTGTTGCCTTCAGGTGTCAGAATGGACTACAGCCAACATGGCGGCCCTTCTGCTCTCAGGCCTCAGTGTTGCAGCTACTGCAAGGTGCTTCTGGGAAACGGAGTCTGCATCGTCAAGGAGCTCAAACAGGTTGGACGCAGTAGACAACTGTTTAACAATGATGTCAACAAAGGCATCAGACAGGAAGTCATTGTGTGTGTGTGTGTGTGTTTGTGTGTGTGTGTGTGTGTGTGTGTGTGTGTGTGTGTGTGTGTGTGTGTGTATTTTACAGGAGGGTCAGTCCAGATCCAGCCTGGTCTTCTGTAGTCCAAACTGTTCTGCTCTCTACACATCTGACCTGCAGAGCAAAGCAGCTGGAAACAAGGTGAGAGATCACATCAGGTGATTGGTTATTGAACTGGTAGTCACTACATTATTGGATGATGTCATGGTGTGCGGTTATTGACATCATAATGTCTGTCTGTCCTCAGAGTGCAGTCCCTGACATGCAGTCCGGCTCAGAGCGCCCCCCTCCCAGCAGAGTGCAGCACCAGTATACCAGCAACATGTCCTATATAGGCGTCCACTCCCTCCTCCACACTCCCTCCTCCCCTCCCCCCACCTCCTCCCCCCCACTCTCCTTTCCCCCCGCCTCCGCCATAACCATGGACACCGTGCCCCGCATGGACAGCCTCAAGGTTGGTGTTGGTACTGACCAAATGATTACAGGTGATGGGTTGATTGATGAGTAATGAATTGGTTTACAGGTGAAGGTGAAGCTGAAGCCCCGCCCCCGGGCCGTCCCAGGTGGAGAGGACTCGCCGTCATCTCGCCATGGGAAGAAGATGAAGAGTTGCCGCTGGAGACGCTGGAGCTTTAGCATCACACTGAGCAGGTTAGGCTGTTAGCATCACACTGAGCAGGTTAGCCTGTTAGCATCACACTGAGCAGGTTAGCCTGTTAGCATTGTTCTGTATGTTTTTGTTTTTTACCCAGGGGCCCTTGCATCCATAAGGAAGCGGTTTCCATACCAACAGAGGAGGAAATGGATGTTCTCTTGAATAAATTGGGGGCGTGTCTTCGTCCTGATCCATTACCTAAAGACCAGCGGAGGTGCTGCTTCTGTAACCAGCAGGGTGATGGACTGACAGATGGACCAGCAAGACTACTGAACCTGGACCTGGACCTTTGGGTGGGTCTCGTCTCATAGTCTCTGATGATAGTCTGGACCAGCAGAGTCCTTGATGATAGTCTGGACCAGCAGGGTCAGCTCTAACTGAACAGAATCAGCTCCGTTGATAACCCCCCTGTATTTCTCTGGTCTGCCTCAGGTCCACCTGAACTGTGCTCTGTGGTCCAGCGAGGTCTATGAGACCCAGGCCGGGGCTCTGATCAACGTGGAGCTGGCTCTGAGACGAAGTCTCACTCTGCGCTGTGCTTTCTGTCAGAAGACCGGAGCCACGAGTGGCTGCAACCGCCTCCGCTGCACCAACACGTACCACTTCACCTGTGCTCTGCAGGCCCACTGCACCTTCTTCAAGGTACACACTCTATATGTATATAAAAAAAAAAATATCTATATATATATATATATATATATATATATATAAATGCCTACACACACAGATTGTCTTCACACACACTCTGTGTCCTTCAGGACAAGACGATGCTCTGTCACCTCCACAAGCCCAGGAAGGTCTCCCTCAGTGGAGAACGGGTCCCCCTCATTGGAGACTGGATCCCCCCCAGTGGAGACCAGTCCTCAAGCAGGTCCCCCTCCTCCACGCCGGGTCCGTCCCCTGACACAGCGTTGATGGCGGTCTGTGATCCATACGACTGTGAGCTGCGATGCTTTGCCGTGTTCCGGCGGGTGTTTGTGCAGCGTGACGAGGCGCGGCAGATCGCTGCCGTGGTGCAGCGTGGCGAGTGTCAGTACACGTTCCGGGTCGGCAGCCTGCTGTTCCACACCATCGGCAGGCTCCTCCCACAGCAGATGAAGGCCTTCCACAACACGGCGGCCATCTTCCCCATCGGTTACCACACCAACCGCATCTACTGGAGCATGCGCCATGGCAACAGGTACCCTAACAACGAGGGGTTGGAGCTGCTTGTTGGTTAATTGTCCCGGTTCAGTTTATTATCCGTTTATTATCCGTTTATTATCAGTTTATTACCCCTGTTCAGTTTATTATCCGTTTATTATCAGTTTATTATCCGTTTATTATCAGTTTATTATCCCTGTTCAGTTTATTATCTGTTTATTATCCAGGTTCACTTTATCATCAGTTTATTATCCTGGTTCTGTTTATTATTAGTTTATTATCCCGGTTCAGTTTATTATCAGTTTATTATCCTGGTTCAGTTTATTATCAGTTTATTATCCCGGTTCAGTTTATTATCTGTTTATTATCAGTTTATTATCCCTGTTCAGTTTATTATCCGTTTATTATCCAGGTTCACTTTATCATCAGTTTATTATCAGTTTATTATCTGTTTATTATCAGTTTATTACCCCTGTTCAGTTTATTATCCGTTTATTATCAGTTTATTATCTGTTTATTATCAGTTTATTACCCCTGTTCAGTTTATTATCCGTTTATTATCAGTTTATTATCCCTGTTCAGTTTATTATCTGTTTATTATCAGTTTATTATCCCGGTTCTGTTTATTATCAGTTTATTATCCAGGTTCACTTTATCATCAGTTTATTATCCTGGTTCTGTTTATTATTAGTTTATTATCCCGGTTCAGTTTATTATCAGTTTATTATCCTGGTTCAGTTTATTATCAGTTTATTATCCCGGTTCAGTTTATTATCTGTTTATTATCAGTTTATTATCCCGGTTCAGTTTATTATCTGTTTATTATCAGTTTATTATCCTGGTTCAGTTTATTATCTGTTTATTATTAGTTTATTTTCCCGGTTCAGTTTATTATCTGTTTATTATCAGTTTATTATCCTGGTTCAGTTTATTATCTGTTTATTATCTGTTTATTATTAGTTTATTTTCCTGGTTCAGTTTATTATCTGTTTATTATCAGTTTATTATCCTGGTTCAGTTTATTATCTGTTTATTATCCCGGTTCAGTTTATTATCAGTTCATTATCAGTTTATTATCTGTTTATTATCAGTTTATTATTAGTTTATTATCCCGGTTCAGTTTATTATCAGTTTATTATCCCGGTTCAGTTTATTATCTGTTTATTATCAGTTTATTTTCCCGGTTCAGTTTATTATCTGTTTATTATTAGTTTATTTTCCCGGTTCAGTTTATTATCTGTTTATTATTAGTTTATTATCCTGGTTCAGTTTATTATCTGTTTATTATCCCGGTTCAGTTTATTATCAGTTTATTATCCCGGTTCAGTTTATTATCTGTTTATTATCAGTTTATTATCAGTTTATTATCAGTTTATTTTCCCGGTTAACTTTATCATCAGTTTATTATCCTGGTTCAGTTTATTATCAGTTTATTATCCCGGTTCAGTAGGATGAATAAATACTTTATTAAGAAACATCACAAGTCCACGCTGACGTCTTTAAATGTCTTGTTGTTTCCAAAACCCAAACAAATTCAGTTTAATATGAAATACAAGAGAAAAGCAGGAAATGTCCATATTTGAGATGCTGAGGACAAAGCATTTCCTCCAATAGTATCGCTGCATTGATCTCTGCAGTTATTTAGGGTTAGATGATGTAACTCTCACTTTGTCTCCAACGGCAGCAAAGTGGTCAACCGTTTGTTTTCAGGGAGGAAACCAGCGTGTTATTGATAGTGTTATTGATCCGTCACTGTGTAGACGCTGTAAGTACCTGTGCTGCATCGAGGAGAAGGACGGCCAGCCGCTGTTCAAGGTGAAGGTGGTGGAGGATGGATATGATGACCTCACACTGACCGGACCAACACCCAAAGGTGAACATCAGCTTCCTGTACAAACAGGAAGTGCACCATCAGTCTGTCCTGTGTCGTGCTTGTATTACATCACATCCAACAACCAATCAAAATGATCTCCAAATGCACAGGTCTAGTACTAACACTAACACTTGTGTGTCTCCAGCTGTGTGGGACCAGATACTGGAACCAGTATCACAGATGAGATCCTTCAGTGGGACTCTGAAGCTCTTCCCAGTTTACCTGAAAGGAGAAGACCTGTTTGGATTAACCACGTCTGCAGTGACAAGGATCCTTGAGTCTGTACGTCTCTCTCACACACACAGTGACCTACCAAATTAAAAGCATTCCCAAAGAAACCGTAAAAGTGTGTGTGTGTGTGTGTGTGTGTGTGTGTGTGTGTGTGTGTGTGTGTGTGTGTGTAGTTGCCAGGTGTAGAGACCTGTGAGCGATACACCTTTCGTTATGGCAGGAACCCTCTCATGGAGTGGCCTCTGGCCTTCAACCCTTCTGGATCGGCCCGCTCTGAACCCAAAGCCTACCAAGCCAAGAGGTAACACACCCAGACTGAGCCCCACCCAGACTGAGCCCCACGTAGACTGAGCCCCACGTAGACTGAGCCCCACGTAGACTGAGCCCCACGTAGACTGAGCCCCACGTAGACCGAGCCCCACGTAGACCGAGCCCCACGTAGACTGAACCCCACGTAGAGCGAGCCCCACGTAGAGCGAGCCCCACGTAGACCGAGCCACACGTAGACTGAGCCCCACGTAGACCGAGCCCCACGTAGACCGAGCCCCACGTAGACTGAGCCCCACGTAGACTGAGCCCCACGTAGAGCGAGCCCCACGTAGAGCGAGCCCCACGTAGACCGAGCCACACGTAGACCGAGCCCCACGTAGACCGAGCCCCACGTAGACCGAGCCCCACGTAGACCGAGCCCCACGTAGACCGAGCCCCACGTAGACTGAGCCCCACGTAGAGCGAGCCCCACATAGAGCGAGCCCCACGTAGACTGAGCCCCACGTAGACTGAGCCCCACGTAGACTGAGCCCCACGTAGACTGAGCCACACCCAGACTGAGCCCCACCCAGATTGAGCCCTACTTATACACACACATTTACATTTACATTTAGGTCATTTAGCAGACGCTTTTGTCCAAAGCGACTTACAATAAGTACATTTGTCAAAAGAAGGAAACAAAGAAACCACGACGTATCATTGCCGATGCAGTAAGAGCTAAAAATAGAACAAGTGCTAGGTCCTCATCTGAGTAAAGTAGTACTTCAAGAGTAACAGTGCTACGATCCGAGTTTTTTTTTTTTTTTTTGCGGGGGGGGGGGGGGGGGGGGGGGGTCGAGGGAGGGTGTTAGTGGGTCATGCTATGTATGACCCACACACAAACACGAGTGTGGATCCTCTGCACAGTTGTAGTGAGAACCCTGACCTGTGTCCCTGCCAGACCCAACCTGTTGACCAGCATCGCTCCTAGGTGTCAGGGCTCGGTGGGTTCCATTGTGGGCCTCGTGCCTGGCGTCATCTCTCTTTCTCCGGGAGAGTCGGTGGCTGCGGCTCACCAAGGACGCCACTCCAAGTTGTCCCAGTACCGACGCATGAAGGCGGAGTGGAAGACCAATGTCTACCTGGCTCGCTCCCGCATCCAGGTGAGTCTGGACCTGAAGGTGGAACTGTAACAGTACTGACGGGAGGTTGGACACTGATTGACTGACTCACTCTGTGTGTGTGTGTGTGTGTGTGTGTGTGTGTGTGTGTGTGTGTAGGGTCTGGGTTTGTACGCCGCCAGAGACATCGAGAAATGCACCATGGTCATTGAGTACATCGGCACCATCATCAGGAGTGAAGTAGCCAATCGTAAGGAGAGACTGTACGAGTCACAGGTAATACACACACACACACGGGCGTGCACATTGATGACTGTTGTTTCTCTAGAATCTGTAGACTCTGCTGGACTCTGGTCTGTATTTCAGTCATTTGTATTAATGTATTTGTTTCTGTTTACTCGCATACATCACTATTATTGTAGGTACAACCTCAAAGCCACTACACCTGATCTGTGTACATGTACAGTCACGTCTCTTGTTAAATCTGTGTGTGTGTGTGTGTGTGTGTGTGTGTGTGTGTGTGTGTGTGTGTGTGTGTGTGTGTGTGTGTAGAATCGCGGTGTGTACATGTTCCGGATCGACAACGACTTTGTGATCGACGCCACCATCACCGGAGGACCGGCCAGGTGAGACAACTTGATCACGTTATCTCTATTTGTTTATTTATTGATTTGGTCATCAACCAATCAGAGTGTGAGTAACTTTCACAGGAAGAAGCTTTAGTTTATAATCAGATACATGTACATTCACAAACGGTGAGGAAACTTGGATTGATTTAGTGTCACTCATCAGATGTGATCAATCAGGAGGCTTTTATTTTTATATATATATATATACACATATACAGACATACATAGGGGGGGGTTTAGCTCAGTAGGTAGAGCGTGTTGGCTGGTAACCGCAAGATTGCTGGTTCGATCCCCGGCTCCTCCTAGCTGAGTGCCTGGCGTCCCTGAGCAAGACACCTCACCCTAATTGCTCCTGACGAGCTGGCTGTCGCCCTGCGTGGTTGACTCCGGCGTCGGTGTGTGAATGGGTGAATGAATGGGTGAATGAATGGGTGAATGTCAGTCATTACTGTAAAGCGCTTTGGATAAAAGCACTATATAAATGAGGCCATTTACCATTTTATATATATATATATATATGATCGATCAACTGTCATGACATTATTATTATCATCAACTCACATCAGTGTGTCCTAATAACTGTAAACTAGAATATTTGTACTTTATGTTTTAGTGAAAGGATGGAAAAGTGTTTTATGTTGATGTTGCTCTTTATATTTTTAGTGTGTGTGTATCACGTGATGTGGTTGTGAGGGATGTGTGTTAATGTTTAAGTCACGATTCAAGGGAAGTAAAAATATAATAAGAATAAAAATGATAGTCAGAATGGGAGGTTACAGAAAAAAAAATCCCAAAATGACACCTGAGTGAAACAGTGAAAAGAAATAAACATGTTGATAATATCTGATGGAAGTAAAGATAATTAGCAACAATAACATTAATAGTTCATCAAAACAATACTGGAAAAAATAGTTTCAAATAGTAAATAACTGAATAAATCAAAATGTTAATTAATACATTATTTAATAAATGCATGAACTAATCTACCAATTTATTGTAGAGATAAAAATATAAATTAAGAAAAACTCCCATGAATAAGCATTTTGATGTCTGTAAGGACTATCAATTATTACATATATTGATAATGAATTACTAATTAAACTAATAATATCTATAATAGAGTTGAACTAGTAATGAAATTATATTGATAATAATAAAAAGTTTAGTTAATAATAGCAAAAGAAAAAGAGACATCATTATAAAACGCTTTAAATTAAATTAAGTCTAAATTAACTTATAATCAATCAGCCAATCAGTTAATTAACTCATCAGGTTATCAATCCATAAGCGCATTAATGGGTTTAAACAGAAGAACTGAAAAATGATCATTTTAATTTGTCTTCTCTGTTATTTATCCTGTTATTGACTCCTCCCCCTGGCTGTGATTGACAGGTACATCAACCACTCGTGTTCTCCGAACTGTATCACTGAGGTGGTGTCGGTGGAAAAGGAGAACAAGATCATCATCAGCTCCTGTAGACGCATCCAGAGAGGAGAGGAGGTACCGATCAATAATCTAGAAGTCGTTTATAGACGGGTTCATCCACTGCTAGGGAACGTAGGTGTAGATGGTTCCTTCCAATGCTAGGGAACGTAGGTGTAGATGGTTCCTTCCACCACTAGGGAACGTAGGTGTAGATGGTTCCTTCCACCGCTAGGGAACGTAGGTGTAGATGGTTCCTTCCACCGCTAGGGAACGTAGGTGTAGATGGTTCCTTCCACCGCTAGGGAACGTTGGTGTAGATGGTTCCTTCCACCGCTAGGGAACGTTGGTGTAGATGGTTCCTTCCACCGCTAGGGAACGTTGGTGTCGGTGGTTCCTTCCACCACTAGGGAACGTAGGTGTAGATGGTTCCTTCCACCGCTAGGGAACGTAGGTGTAGATGGTTCCTTCCACCGCTAGGGAACGTAGGTGTAGATGGTTCCTTCCACCGCTAGGGAACGTAGGTGTAGATGGTTCCTTCCACCGCTAGGGAACGTTGGTGTCGGTGGTTCCTTCCACCACTAGGGAACGTAGGTGTAGATGGTTCCTTCCACCGCTAGGGAACGTAGGTGTAGATGGTTCCTTCCACCGCTAGGGAACGTAGGTGTAGATGGTTCCTTCCACCGCTAGGGAACGTTGGTGTAGATGGTTCCTTCCACCGCTAGGGAACGTTGGTGTAGATGGTTCCTTCCACCGCTAGGGAACGTTGGTGTAGATGGTTCCTTCCACCGCTAGGGAACGTTGGTGTAGATGGTTCCTTCCACCCCTAGGGAACGTTGGTGTCGGTGGTTCCTTCCACCACTAGGGAACGTTGGTGTAGATGGTTCCTTCCACCGCTAGGGAACGTTGGTGTAGATGGTTCCTTCCACCGCTAGGGAACGTTGGTGTAGATGGTTCCTTCCACCGCTAGGGAACGTTGGTGTCGGTGGTTCCTTCCACCACTAGGGAACATTGGTGTAGATGGTTCCTTCCACCGCTAGGGAACGTTGGTGTAGATGGTTCCTTCCACCGCTAGGGAACGTTGGTGTAGATGGTTCCTTCCACCCCTAGGGAACGTTGGTGTCGGTGGTTCCTTCCACCGCTAGGGAACGTTGGTGTAGATGGTTCCTTCCACCGCTAGGGAACGTTGGTGTAGATGGTTCCTTCCACCGCTAGGGAACGTTGGTGTAGATGGTTCCTTCCACCGCTAGGGAACGTTGGTGTAGATGGTTCCTTCCACCGCTAGGGAACGTTGGTGTAGATGGTTCCTTCCACCGCTAGGGAACGTTGGTGTAGATGGTTCCTTCCACCACTAGGGAACGTTGGTGTCGGTGGTTCCTTCCACCACTAGGGAACGTTGGTGTCGGTGGTTCCTTCCACCGCTAGGGAACGTTGGTGTAGATGGTTCCTTCCACCGCTAGGGAACGTTGGTGTAGATGGTTCCTTCCACCACTAGGGAACGTTGGTGTAGATGGTTCCTTCCACCACTAGGGAACGTTGGTGTCGGTGGTTCCTTCCACTGCTAGGGAACGTTGGTGTAGATGGTTCCTTCCACCACTAGGGAACGTTGGTGTAGATGGTTCCTTCCACCACTAGGGAACGTTGGTGTCGGTGGTTCCTTCCACCACTAGGGAACGTTGGTGTAGATGGTTCCTTCCACCGCTAGGGAACGTTGGTGTAGATGGTTCCTTCCACCGCTAGGGAACGTTGGTGTAGATGGTTCCTTCCACCGCTAGGGAACGTTGGTGTAGATGGTTCCTTCCACCACTAGGGAACGTTGGTGTCGGTGGTTCCTTCCACCACTAGGGAACGTTGGTGTCGGTGGTTCCTTCCACCGCTAGGGAACGTTGGTGTAGATGGTTCCTTCCACCGCTAGGGAACGTTGGTGTAGATGGTTCCTTCCACCACTAGGGAACGTTGGTGTAGATGGTTCCTTCCACCACTAGGGAACGTTGGTGTCGGTGGTTCCTTCCACTGCTAGGGAACGTTGGTGTAGATGGTTCCTTCCACCACTAGGGAACGTTGGTGTAGATGGTTCCTTCCACCACTAGGGAACGTTGGTGTAGATGGTTCCTTCCACCACTAGGGAACGTTGGTGTCGGTGGTTCCTTCCACCACTAGGGAACGTTGGTGTAGATGGTTCCTTCCACCGCTAGGGAACGTTGGTGTAGATGGTTCCTTCCACCACTAGGGAATGTTGATGCTGTAACTCTGATTGGTCGGTCGGGTCTTTAAAATTACCAAATGAATCAGTAACAGGTGAGTCTTATAAAGCATGATGACAGGGTGACAACATGAATTAATACATTTCTTACGTCTGTCTGTCTGTCCCCATCTGTTTCTCTGACTGTCCCTCCCTCCCTGTCTCTCTGTCTGTCCCTCCCCGTCTCTTTGTCTTCCTAGCTGTCCTATGACTACAAGTTCGACCTGGAGGACGACCAACATAAGATCCCGTGTCACTGTGGAGGCGTCAACTGTCGTAAATGGATGAACTGAGTCTCTCTCTCTTTGTGTCTGGATGTCGACCGCCCATCTCTCTCTGGGCAGAGATACACATCACAAGTCAATATGATAATAATAATAATAATAATCGGATTATAACGATTACCAAGGGGTGGGGCTAATGACGAGGCTGGTCCTCTTTGTATATTGTTGTAAATGACCAGATGATGTAAATGTGAAATAACAGAATGTTGTCGTCTTCAAATGGAGGCTCATTAAGTTGCACTAAAAAAACAGAAAACCACAAAAACAAAAGGTCAACTCCCACAAACTAACTTGATTCCTCGTCCTCTCCTCTTCTCCCTGCCCTTCCTCATCCTCCTCCTCCTTCTTCCTCTCCCTCCTTGTGTTTTGTTAATTTCCTGTAATATAAGAGATTTTGTTCTTTTTGTATTTATTACTGTATGAAGCTATTTTCTAAATCCATGGTGAGTTTGAGATCCGGAGTCGCAGCGTGTAAATATATGTATCATAAATGTAAAAGAAAACAGAAAGTTTAGAAGCTACCTTCATCACCTGCCGATCAGTTTCACGTAAAGCTTTGTGTTTCCTGTGGCGGTGCGTTCTGATTGGATAAAGACTGTGAACAGAGAGCGGCCTTCATCTCACCTTGTTTCTCCAGCGTTTTTTTCACCCAGCATTTTGGCTGCAGGCGACTCTATGTTAATGTCTTTTTACTTTGGTTTGAGGTCCTGCTGCCGTGTACATACGAGGTTGAATCAGGACTCCGTTGATGTGTACAGTTAGACGACATGAAGCCTTGTTTTTGTTTTTTATTACTGACGTAAACCGAGTGATGTTTGTTTTTGGGGGAAATGTGGAAATTGATTTAGAATCATTTACAGAAAATAAAATATTTTACATCTTGAAGCAACAACCTGCTGTTCTTTATTAGTACGATCATTATTATTATTAATATTATTATCACTGTTGTAAGACAGTCCAAAGCTCCCGCCATATGTGGTTTCATTGTAAACATTTGATTTGGTTAGTTTTGGTTTCACGTTGCAATTTTGCTGCTGCGGTAAAGACTGACCTGCTGTCAGCTATGTGGGCGGAGCCTCTCAATACTCAACAGTGGTTTGTAGACAGTAGATCGGCACCTCTCCTCAGAGATCTGTCCTTGTGTCTCCTCAGAGATCTGTCCTTGTGTCTCCTCAGAGATCTGTCCTTGTGTCTCCTCAGAGATCTCTGCTGCGGTTGAATAGTCTTCTTCTCTGAGGAAGGTTTCTAACTGAAGAAGTGACCTTTAGTTAACAAGTGGCCGCCATGATGAGAGCCGTTAGAATCCTCTAAATGCAAAGGATCTCCAATGATCCTTTCAGATCTCCTTTAGGATACAACCTTCCTATACGAAAGGAAAGGAGATCACGCCGACCCACAATTCCTTGCGAGAGCAACATTTAAAGTGACGCACACCTCGGCCGTTCATGAAAACAAACGATAAGCTTATTTGCATATTTAACAGTTACTTTCATGCAGACATATAGTAAAATATTAATATAGTATAAATATCATATAAAAACACAGTATAGTAATTGAATTGTGTTGATAAATGTGTGGACAGTGATAATAATTTAATGGTGTTTTTATTTATTTCAATCATGTTGAATGTTTTGAAACAAACGAAACTAAAACCACAAATAAAATGTAAATACAGCAAACGGTCAAACAGGAAGGAGGAGCTGCTGGACCTGAACCAGCTGCTGGACCTGGACCTGAACCAGCTGCTGGATCCTTTTGAATTCTCCTTCAGCCTTTCCTTGACCCCATGACGTTTTCACCAGGGGTCAAGGAAGAGGAGTTAGGAATAGGAGTAAGGACCTCATTTTTGACTATTTGACTGCAACCCTCCTCTCCTCTGGTGGACCAGAGCGACTTCCGGCTAAGTGACGATCTAGGAGCAAGGACATTACAGATAAGAGATTTGGGATGAACTCACTGCCTGCAAGACTGGAAAAGGTCCTCCATTTTTATCCTCAATTGGTAGTTTTATTTGGAAAGGTGTCTGAACACGTTTCCTTGTGTATTTTATTGTGAAGGTTATGAACGGAAGTCGCATGTGTGTGTTGTCTGACTTGATGTTTCTGTGAGTAAAACTTGCTGCGGACGGACGGGGGGTTTCTGTGTGAAGAGTAACGGTGTGTTAATTTCTGAAGCTGCAGTCAGAACTCCGCAGGAAATCCTGCTAATTTAAGCGCAGCGGCTAACGGACCCGCAGCCCGACGGCAGGTCCCATCAGCTGGCCGGAGTGCCGCTGAGCAAACTGCTACCAGCTAATGAACCGTGAGTAGAGTCCAGTCATGAGGCTGAGGTGTCGGACATTAGGTTACAGCTGTGTTTCTGGATGAAAGTAAGAGCCAGTGAAGCTAAAGGTGTTAGCACAATCCACCTCTGAGTTTAGCTAACGCTAGCCAAGCTAGCGAGATCCATTATCGGACATAGTTGAGCTTTTTCCTTGATGTCGTCAACGTATTCACAGATATTAATGCATGCACTAGACTTGTAGTCAAGACCGCCTAAACCGAGACCAAGACACTACCAAGACCAGACAGTATCAAGACCAAGACACTACCAAGACCAAGACCAAGACAGACCAAGTCAAGACCAAGACCAGTTCAGCTCGAGACCGAGACCGAGACCGAGACCAAAAAAAAAAGTTGTTTTTGCCATTTTGCATGAGTTGTAGAACATAAGCACCATATTGGGTTCAGCTGCTTAGTATATGAGAAATGTATTATTTCAACTACAGGCACAATAATACAGTGACAGTACATGTCTTGTGTGTGAACTCACTATAAATGTTTTCATCAATTGACTAAAAATCTAATATGTGTAGCAATTGCATGACCACACCGTACTACACTATTTGAGGATTGACTCTTGAGTGCTGTTAAGGACTGACATGACTATAGTCCTAAAGTCATCTAACAAAATAACAAGCCCCCAACACCACCCTGCACCTTAAAAAAAAAGTCTAATGAATTGGAAATATGTCACCAATTTAAATTTTCCTTAATTTGTAGATAAAATGTTAATTCTAAATATTATTATATTATAATATCAGCATCACTGAAATGGCATAGGCCATTGCCCACTGGCAAACAATCTCTTTATGGTCTGTAAAACCGAACCTGATGACTGACGAATTCGCCGACATTTTGCGTCCTCCTTCATAGATCTTGACCGTGCTTCAGAGGCTTCAGAGGGGGGAGGGGGGAGGAGGAGGGAGGGGAAGCGTGAGAGGACAAGCGCCGCCGTCTGTGTCACAAAATGTATGTGATTGGTACTTGAAGGGGGCGTATAATGATAGCTGTATTTTAAAAAAAAACTGTCCTTGCCTGCCTGGATAGGTTACATTCCCTTCGAGACCGCGCTGCCAGTCCGAGACATTGCGAGACCGAGAGACCCGAGACCGAGACAAGACCGAGACCAAAGACTGTCGAGGCCGTGACAAGACCAAGACCACGAAAAAGCGGTCTTGAGACCGGTCTCGAGACCAAGACCGGTCTCGAGAACTACAAGTCTAGCATGCACATACATTAATATACTCTATTAATGTATTCACGAATATGTGTTTGAGCGTTGAGTCGTTTATTTTCTGTTTGTCTGTTAAATGTTTAAAATCCCATCAGCAGCTTTGTGTTTGTTGGTCTTCTGTTCGGGTTCATTCTGTCTGCCCTTTTATGTAGAGAATGTGATGCAAATCTCCGTTGACAAAACGGGCAGTTGACGGATAAATGACAAATAGACATCGATCCTCAATTAGATATAAATGACTTGTGGCTGTTTTTAATTCGCCAACACCGCATCTTTAATTCGGCGTAGAGACAATGTAAACTACTGTCCGTTTGGCTGATAGCTTCACTGCTGTGCTCAGTGATATCGGTAAGTAACAGGTGACTTCACTGTAAAAGGTGAAGCTGAGTAACAATGGCGGCTCTGTTGTTGATGTTGCTTTGTTCCCTTTTATTACATTAAACGTGGAACTTGTGATGAAAGGGAACTTAAGGTGGTCTGTACATAGCAGGGCGTCTCCAGGACAGAAATATGAATCATGATGTCAAAAATATTCCATTTATCCTGTATTCAGGGTCGGGGGAGCCGATCCCAGCTGTCATTGGGCGAAGGCAGGGGTCACCTGGACAGGTAACCAGTCTATCACAGGGAGACATGTAGAGACAGACAGGTAACCAGTCTACCACAGGGAGACATGTAGAGACAGACAGGTAACCAGTCTACCACAGGGAGACATGTAGAGACAGACAGGTAACCAGTCTACCACAGGGAGACATGTAGAGACAGACAGGTAACCAGTCTATCACAGGGAGACATGTAGAGACAGACAGGTAACCAGTCTACCACAGGGAGACATGTAGAGACAGACAGGTAACCAGTCTACCACAGGGAGACATGTAGAGACAGACAGGTAACCAGTCTATCACAGGGAGACATGTAGAGACAGACAGGATACCAGTCTATCACAGAGCTGACATGTAGAGACAGACAGGTAACCAGTCTATCACAGGGAGACATGTAGAGACAGACAGGTAACCAGTCTATCACAGGGCTGACATGTAGAGACAGACAGGTAACCAGTCTATCACAGGGAGACATGTAGAGACAGACAGGTAACCAGTCTATCACAGGGAGACATGTAGAGACAGACAGGTAACCAGTCTATCACAGGGAGACATGTAGAGACAGACAGGTAACCAGTCTATCACAGGGAGACATGTAGAGACAGACAGGTAACCGGTCTATCACAGGGAGACATGTAGAGACAGACAGGTAACCAGTCTATCACAGGGAGACATGTAGAGACAGACAGGTAACCAGTCTATCACAGGGAGACATGTAGAGACAGACAGGTAACCAGTCTATCACAGGGAGACATGTAGAGACAGACAGGTAACCAGTCTATCACAGGCTGACATGTAGAGACAGACAGGTAACCAGTCTATCACAGGGCTGACATGTAGAGACAGACAGGTAACCAGTCTATCACAGGGAGACATGTAGAGACAGACAGGTAACCGGTCTATCACAGGGAGACATGTAGAGACAGACAGGTAACCAGTCTATCTGATCGGCTCCCCCGACCCTGAATACAGGATAAATGGAATATTTTTGACATCATGATTCATATTTCTGTCCTGGAGACGCCCTGCTATGTACAGACCACCTTAAGTTCCCTTTCATCACAAGTTCCACGTTTAATGTGATAAAAGGGAACAAAGCAACATCAACAACAGAGCCGCCATTGTTACTCAGCTTCACCTTTTACAGTGAAGTCACCTGTTACTTACCGATGGACCCGCCCCGCCCTCAATGAAACTACAGTTGTGGGTACTTTGGTAGTATTACTACTCTACTGAAGTATAGATGTTAGTACGTTACATTAGGTCATAGAAACATTAAAAGGTTTCTCTCTTCTCTCACTTTTATAAAAGTAGTAAAAAGACTGGTTTGGAGAAGTACCGTAACTTTATATTTATTTACATTTGTAAAATAAATAAGATGAAGAGAATTCTTCAAAGTCATAGACTTCGTTCCTGTCGCTCTGCTGTTTCCCCTCCTGGCTTCCTGCTGAGTCAGCTGACTGTCAGCTGGTTTACAGACCTGTCATGTTCTTCACACGTTTTTATGGTTGATTGAGTTTTAAACGTCCAGCCGTTAAAAAGAGATGACGCCGCTGGTGAATGGTTGACGCGTTCATTTCAAAGACAGAATTATTAACCGATCACCTGACACGTGTCCTCTTTCACCCACAACCACTTTATGTTCCTGGTTCTGATTCAGGATCAGAGAAGACTTCTGGTCTTTAAGATGTTCTGAGGACGTTTATTGATGATGATAGTAGGAATGATAGCGGTCCCGGTAACGTCCCTGTAATGTCTCGGTAACGTCCTGGTAACGTCCCGCCCTTGAACGTCCTGTACTGTAATTTTCCGACCCTGTCCCGGTAACGTCCCGGTAACGTCCCAGTAACATCCCAGTAACGTTCCGGTAATGTCCCAGTAACGTCCCGGTAACGTCTCGGTAACGTTCCGGTAACGTCCCGGTAACGTCCTGCTCTTGAACGTCCTGTACTGTAATTTCCCGACCCTGTCCCGGTAACGTCCCGGTAACGTCTCGGTAACGTTCTGGTAACTTCCCGGTAACATCCTGCCCTTGAACGTCCCGTACTGTAATTTTCCGACCCTGTCCCGGTAACGTCCCGGTAACGTCCTGCCCTTGAACGTCCTGCCCTTGAACGTCCTGCCCTTGAACGTCCTGTACTGTAATTTCCCGACCCTGTCCGGTAATGTCTCGGTAACGTCCCGGTAACGTCCCGGTAACGTTCCGGTAACGTCCCGGTAACGTCCAGGTAACGTCCAGGTAACGTCCTGCCCTTGAACGTCCTGTACTGTAATTTCCCGACCCTGTCCGGTAACGTCCCGGTAACGTCCCGGTAACGTCCTGCCCTTGAACGTCCTGTACTGTAATTTCCCGACCCTGTCCGGTAACGTCCCGGTAACGTCCCGGTAACGTCCAGGTAACGTCTAGGTAACGTCCTGCCCTTGAACGTCCTGCCCTTGAACGTCCTGTACTGTAATTTCCCGACCCTGTCCGGTAACGTCCCGGTAACGTTCCGGTAACGTCCCGGTAACGTCCAGGTAACGTCCTGCCCTTGAACGTCCTGTACTGTAATTTCCCGACCCTGTCCGGTAACGTCCCGGTAACGTCCCGGTAACGTCCAGGTAACGTCCTGCCCTTGAACGTCCTGTACTGTAATTTCCCGACCCTGTCCGGTAACGTCCCGGTAACGTTCCGGTAACGTCCCGGTAACGTCCCGGTAACGTTCCGGTAACGTCCAGGTAACGTCCTGCCCTTGAACGTCCTGTACTGTAATTTCCCGACCCTGTCCGGTAACGTCCCGGTAACGTCCAGGTAACGTCCTGCCCTTGAACGTCCTGCCCTTGAACGTCCTGTACTGTAATTTCCCGACCCTGTCCGGTAACGTCCCGGTAACGTTCCGGTAACGTCCCGGTAACGTCCAGGTAAGAGACTCAGCTCCCCTGTATAACAGAATGGAACGATCCATCATCTGGATTTACTGCAACTTTCTTATTGTTGATGATAATCAGGAAGTTCATGCTTCATATAGCCCTCTCTCTCTCTCTCTCTCTCTCTCTCTCTCTCTCTCTCTTTCTCTTTCTTTCTCTCTCTCTCCCTCTCTCTCTCGCTCTCCCCCCAGCAGTGTGATGTAAGGCGATGCTCGCTCAGCCACCATGGCGAGTGTGACGCTGAGGTACTTCTGTTATGGCTGCCTCGTCACCTCGGCGACCTGGTCCCTCCTCCTCCTCCTCTACTTCTCTCTGGGGGCGGAGCCTAGCAGGACGCCTCTGCAGCACCGCCGCCAGCCAATCACCAAGGGCCTGGCCGGCCGTAAGCCGGGGCTTCGGCCTCTGCTGGCCAATGAGGGAGTGGAGTTATCGCCAGAGATGGGTGCGTGGCGTGCTGTGTTCTGGTGCTGCTGGAATATTATAATCCTGGAGTTCATTAACCAATCAGTCGATCAATAGAACATTTTTAAAAATACTTGTTTTCACCCTGAATCCATACGTAGTTAATGAGTCACTAGTGTCTCTTGATCTTTGTAGTCGGTTAGTGTTTGACATCGTCTGAGACGCTAGGAAGCAACCATCTAGAGACCGACGTTCTTAAAAGCACATGAATGTCTGATTGATTGAATGATCAGACTGTGTGAATGTAAAACCAGCTGACAGATGGAACTGTGGTCAACGTCTACAGGGATGATCTTTAACGAAGCAGACCAGGAGCTGAGGGATACTGGTTACCATAGACACGCCTTTAACGTCCTCATCTCCACCAGACTGGGATACCACAGGGAGCTGCCCGACACCAGAGACTCCCAGTAAGAACCAATGGAAGTTTGACCATTCTGCTTCATAAGATTGTATCTGCAGATGTCATGACATCACTACTAGCCAATCAGGGTTCAGTATGATGAAAGTACATTTCACTTTTAGTCAGTGGCTGTTAGTGCTTTGTTCCAGCTGCCAGTCATGTGAATACTGATCAATATTCATTGTATTTATGACTATTTCAATGTTTGTAGGAGTTTTATGTTATTTGTGTCTTTATCACAAGAATTAGACGAGAACAGTAACTGTAAACACTGAGATTGCCCGATGTTATCTTTGTAAATTGTGTCATAAATGTTGTATTTTAGTGTATTAGGCGAGGAGAAAAAATGTTTTCCTTTTTTTCATTGCTTAACCATTTTCTCTTGAATGAGAATTTTATTTAAAGCCGTTGTCACCCACCCATCCGTACCAACGATGTACGGCAGCTGTGCTAAAACAACCTTGTTCTCCTCGCTTGTGTTACGTTTCCAATAGTGAAAATGACATCCCGTTATCTGAGAGCAGAGAATGTTATGGACCAGGATGTTTAGAGTAGATTTGACTCATGTGTTCAGGTGTAGCCCCGTCGATGGGTTCGCCATCCGTCACTGACAACAACATGTCTCCCTGCAGGTGTCGGGAGAAGGTGTATCCTCTGGCTCTACCTTCTGCCAGCGTAGTGATCTGTTTCTTCAACGAGGCGTTCTCCGCCCTGCTGAGGACCGTCCACAGCGTACTGGACCGCACGCCTGCCTACCTGCTGCACGAGATCATCCTGGTGGACGACCACAGTGAGCTGGGTAACACCAGGAAACACACCCGTTTATATCCATGTTCTTTATTTTGTGGTCCACCAACAGCAGAAGCTGTGTATTGAATTTATTTTAAATATATTACATTATATATTTATAGTTATTATTGTTATTTTATATTGACCTCCATGTCTACTAACTAGTCCTGTATATGAATCGGTTATTGGCCTCCTTTTTGACATTGATTCAGAGGAGCTGAAGGACGACTTGGACCGGTACATCAGGGAGGAGCTAATGGGCAAGGTTACACTGGTGAGGAACCAGAGGAGGGAAGGACTCATCAGAGGTCGCATGATAGGAGGTTCACATGCTACGGGTTTGTCCACCATCCTTACTTACTACCTCCTTAACCTATGGCATCTTGCTCCCCACAGCCTTAATCCATACATCTTTATTCCCTGCATCCTTAATCCATACATCTTTATTCCCTGCATCCTTAATCCATACATCCTTATTCCCTGCATCCTTAATCCATACATCTTTATTCCCTGCATCCTTAATCCATACATCCTTATTCCCTTCATCCGTACATCCTTATTCCCTGCATCCTTAATCCATACATCCTTATTCCCTGCATCCTTAATCCATACATCCTTATTCCCTGCATCCCTAATCCATACATCCTTATTCCCTTCATCCGTACATCCTTATTCCCTGCATCCTTAATCCATACATCCTTATTCCCTTCATCCGTACATCCTTATTCCCTGCATCCCTAATCCATACATCCTTATTCCCTTCATCCGTACATCCTTATTCCCTGCATCCTTAATCCATACATCCTTATTCCCTTCATCCGTACATCCTTATTCCCTGCATCCCTAATCCATACATCCTTATTCCCTTCATCCGTACATCCTTATTCCCTGCATCCTTAATCCATACATCCTTATTCCCTTCATCCGTACATCCTTATTCCCTGCATCCCTAATCCATACATCCTTATTCCCTTCATCCGTGCATCCTTATTCCCTGCGTCCTTAATCCATACATCCTTATTCCCTTCATCCGTACATCCTTATTCCCTGCATCCCTAATCCATACATCCTTATTCCCTTCATCCGTACATCCTTATTCCCTGCATCCCTAATCCATACATCCTTATTCCCTTCATCCGTACATCCTTATTCCCTGCATCCCTAATCCATACATCCTTATTCCCTTCATCCGTACATCCTTATTCCCTGCATCCCTAATCCATACATCCTTATTCCCTTCATCCGTACATCCTTATTCCCTGCATCCCTAATCCATACATCCTTATTCCCTTCATCCGTACATCCTTATTCCCTGCATCCCTAATCCATACATCCTTATTCCCTTCATCCGTACATCCTTATTCCCTGCATCCTTAATCCATACATCCTTATTCCCTGCATCCTTAATCCATACATCCTTATTTCCTGCATCCTTAATCCATACATCCTTATTCCCTTCATCCGTACATCCTTATTCCCTGCATCCTTAATCCATACATCCTTATTCCCTTCATCCGTACATCCTTATTCCCTGCATCCTTAATCCATACATCCTTATTCCCTTCATCCGTACATCCTTATTCCCTGCATCCTTAATCCATACATCCTTATTCCCTGCATCCTTAATCCATACATCTTTATTCCCTGCATCCTTAATCCATACATCCTTATTCCCTCCATCCTTAATCCTTGTTCACATCAGAAATGCCATACTGAAGACCAAACTTTATCACTAAAACCGTCATCCTACATCCTTGCTGACTACACATGAGCTCAATGTTCCCTGCTCCCTTGGTCCAGCTGATGGTCTGTGGTCTTTGGTCCGTGGTCCTAGGTGAGGTGCTGGTCTTCCTGGACAGTCACTGCGAGGTGAACCAGGCGTGGCTGCAGCCCCTGCTGGCTCCCATCCAGAAGGACCACCGCACCGTCGTCTGCCCCGTCATCGACATCATCTCTGCTGATACTCTGTCCTACTCACCATCCCCCATCGTCAGGGGGGGCTTCAACTGGGGGCTGCACTTCAAGTGGGACCCCGTCCCCCCTGCTGACCTCAAGGGGCCAGAGGGGGCCACTGGACCAATCAGGTAACAGCTGACGGATCAGTTGACCATCTCATCCTGGTATGACTGGACAGTTGGGGCTGAAGACTACTATTTAAACACCCCCCAGATTGAGGTTTTCCTGCTGTAAAGTGATCCACATCGACTCTTCTCCTCCCTTAAGGTCTCCCACCATGGCCGGCGGTCTGTTCGCTATGAACAGGAAGTACTTTAACCAGCTCGGCCAATACGACGCAGGCATGGACATCTGGGGTGGAGAAAACCTGGAGATCTCTTTCAGGGTGAGGAAGCCGTTAGTGTGAAGGTGTCCTTCAGATGGAGCAGGATGTAGTAACCGTCTGTCTCTCCCCCCCACCCGGCCCAGATCTGGATGTGTGGTGGGCAGCTCCTCATCATCCCCTGCTCCCGCGTCGGTCACATCTTCAGGAAGAGACGACCCTACGGCTCCCCGGGAGGACAGGACACCATGGCCCACAATTCTCTGCGGCTAGCGCACGTATGGATGGACGAGTACAAGGTAGGCTCCCTCACACACACACACAGAGCCGTGGTCCTGATGCGTCCTCTGACCTCACTTCCTGCTCTGTGTCCAATCAGGAGCAGTATCTGTCCCTGCGTCCAGAGCTACGTGAGCGTAGTTATGGCGACATCAGCGAGCGTGTGGCGTTGAGGAAGCAGCTGCAGTGTCGTGCGTTTCGCTGGTACCTGGACACAGTCTACCCTGAGATGCAGACCGTCGCCAACGGCAACAAGCAGCAGCCATTGTTCATCAACAAGGGACTGAGACGTCCCAAAGTCTTGCAGAGAGGACGGGTACTTGAAGCTCTCACCCACATGTTGTTGTATGAATGATATGTAATTAAATCACCTGACTGACAAGTTATAGGTAATATAAAACCTTATTACATCACTTAGTGGTCCACCTGGAGAACGAATGTGTCCAGCATCTGTCCTTCAGAGAATTTGACTCTTTAAATAAAGTTTAGTGTTTCCTGGGATGAAACGTCTCTACATGAAGTGGTTTTAATAGAAACCGTTTCACCGTGTGTCTGTACACAGAAATACACCTTTGTTTGTTGAATATATGAACTAAACTAAGCATGTTTCAGCTCCGTAACCTAGCAACCGGCCGATGCCTGGTGGCCCAGGGCCGAGCCAGTCAGAAGGGAGGAGTCGTGGTCCTGAGACCATGTGACTCCGGAGACCCTGAACAGGTGAGACAAGGAGGAGAGAGATGGATGGAAACACTGTTAATACCTGTCTGTGTGTCTCTGTGTCTGTCTGTCTCTCTGTCCCTCTCTGTGTGTTTCTGTCTTTGTGACTGTCTCCATCTCTTTCTATCTCTGTATTCATGTCTGTCTGTCTGTGTGTCCAGGACTGGTCCTATGATGAGGAGGGACAGCTGGTCCTTGCTGGTCTCTTGTGTCTCGATGTGTCCGAGGTCAGGACCTTCGACCCCCCCAGACTGATGAAGTGTCATGGATCGGGGGGGTCCCAGCAATGGAGTCTGGGGGTGAGACGCCAACACACATCCTACTGTCTCCATCCTGCTCTCTGATTGGCTGGCAGGGGACTGTCCATCATTTATCTCTGAATTCCTGTTGCACAATAAACACAAAATCTCCGTCGTTCTGTCTCTTTGTCTGTCTCTCTCTGTCCATCTCTGTTTGTGTCCCTCTCTGCCTGTCTCTTAACTGTCTGTCTTTAACTGTCTGTCTCTGTCTGTCTTTACGGTCTGTCTGTCTCTCTTGCTGTCTCTGTACATCTTAACTGCCTGTCTATCTCTCTAACTGTCTGTCTCTCTCGGTCATCTCTGTAGAAGTCCAACCGTCTCTACCAGGTTTCGGTCGGTCAGTGTCTCTCTGTTGTCCAGCCAATCGGACCCAAAGGTTACGTCACCATGGCGATATGTGACGCGTCTCAAGCTCAGCAGTGGCAGCTGGAGGGCTGAGGAGGACGACGTCCCTCCTGCATGTCATGGACAGACAGAGAGACGGTTTTAAAGACAATCAGGTTTTATTGACACTTTAACGATGGTTTGTGTTTTCTCAGGACGACTTTTATCAACCAGCAGATTTTATTTCGTTTTCATGTTTGTCTCAGTCCAAGAAAGACTGGAAGATGTCCTGGAATGTCCTGCAATATTTTTAGTTTTGGTGCAAGGGATTGTGGTAAAAGGAGTTTCTCGCTGAGAGACCGTGGATGGACAATGGACACAAAGACAATGAGACCGGGAACCTTCTGGTATTTATTTATTTTTAAACGAATCCTGGATTCATCAGAGACCAACGTGTCGAATGATGGTAGTCACCTGTTGACCTGGGACACACCTGAGGACAGGTCAGGTGATGGTGTTACAGAAGTTTTTAAAATGTGTCAGTGTTTCATCATCAATAAATCTTTAACACAGTAATGACTATAAATGATTATTCAAACACTGATCCAGTCAGAATGGAATCAATAACTCCCGGTCTCCCTCGGCGACATGAGGGACGTGACAGATTGAGCTGATTGGCTGAGAGTCCGTCACCAACTCTACCAAACTGCATAGTTAGGTTGAGACAACTAATCATCGTTAGGTTTGATTAATAAAAGGTATGGTGGACCAGCTCCTTCCCAGACCAGGTGGACCCGGACACTGATAGAGAGACCAGCCATTATAACAGTTAGAACACAGAAAAGTATTTGTACTCTTCTGTAGTATAACTACTGTTACTCGTATCAGAGTATTTGTACTCTGGGGTTTAACCATAATACTTCCTCACTGGTAAACATCGTTATGCTTTTCTTGTGAAACACCCAACCGGAAGTGCATTGTGTTGTAGCCCCGTTAGCTTGGTTGCTTGCTAGCTGCTCCGCTGGTCGCGCTTTCTGTTTTAAACTAGAAATAGTTCGG
The DNA here is from genome assembly GCF_963514095.1 of Eutrigla gurnardus. Lineage (NCBI taxonomy): Eukaryota > Metazoa > Chordata > Actinopteri > Perciformes > Triglidae > Eutrigla > Eutrigla gurnardus. The sequence continues at coordinate 133,039 of NC_139929.1, read as the reverse complement.
CGGAAAGTGGCGATGTTTACCGACAGTAGCCGACCGGCTACCGGCAGATCAGGTCCTTCCAACCGGGTCAGAGACAAGATGGAGCCGTGAGAATTCGGAGATCCAGCGGTCGACATCAGCGAGCGGAGAGAAAAGAGCTTTTAATGAACGGAGTCTGTCAGGTAGGTGTAACCGTAGATGACGTCATGTAGCCTTAAATCAGTCATTTAGCTGCCGACGAAGAACAGCATTACAAAATGTAATTTTGTGTTTTTATCACAGAAATCACTTCGTAATGTTAATATCGCTGCCACCTAACGATCGGCTGCTGTCACTATATTAATACATACCATGGAGATCTGAAAACATGATTACATAATAAACCGGAATACCAGAGGAACCTGCGCCGGCAGACGTCATCACCATTTTTATTATTATTATTATGATGATTATTATGATTTCCCCTTTGTATTCATGTTGATCTGTGTGCAGGATTTAAATAATTTATTTTCTGTAAATCCCAGTTACACAACAGATCACCTGAATAAATGCTGTTGATTATTCTGTCCTGTTAATAATTGATCTTCGTGTCCCTTTCCTGTTTCAACATAAACATAAAGTAAAGAGACTCCAGTTTCCTTAAGTTTAGGAATGATGCAATAATCTCGTCAAGAAATAACAAATGGACAAGTTCTGATCCAGATGTACTGATTTGACCAATAACCAGTTTGGTTCTTGTGGGGGTCAGGACCCATCCTGATCAGATTGTTCAGGCTGGAGCCCATCAAGAGGATCTCTATCCTTAGAGCATCAGTTTCAGAGGCCCGGGGCCAAGAACACTCAGCTGGGTTTAGTCTAAGTTTAACATTAGGAAATGAGATTTGTCCAGCTGTCATGGGTTTGTTCAGAAGACTCGTATTGATGACTCGTCATCGTCAACAGGTGGAAGTTGCAGGCGCCATGTCGGAGCAGCTAGACCCCGAAGACGGCGGTAAGATGAACTTCCCTCTCACTCATTCAGATTCAGATCTCTAAAGCAAACAGGAGACAATAGTGACTGTGGGGAACTATTTTCAGAGGCGGATTAATCCCCTCCAGGTCCCCTATAGTTCTTGTATGTGGGACAGAATAAAGTGCAGGTGTTTCCAGCTTGTTGTTGATGATGAAAGAAGATTGATGTGTTTGAATGGAGCCCTATGGACAGAAGAAGAATATGGAGTTTCATATTTACTGTATCAGAGATACCAGGAACATGATCACATGATCAGACCGAGTCTCTTAACGTAACTCAATCATCATCTCTAATGTTTTAAAATACAGGTGTACGTCAGCATGAATGGACGTTGTTGTTATTATGAATATTGCATGAATATTACTGCAGGAGGTTCTGTCTCTGGATGCCTTCGCTGCAGGAAAGACGCTGGATGATGATGACGATGACAACATTTCCTGTTTCCTGTGCAGCTTCAGAGGAGTCAGAGAGAGACATCTACATGCGCTTCATGAAGTGTCACAAGTGTTATGACATCATCCCCACCAGCTCCAAACTGGTGGTGTTTGACACAACGCTGCAGGTGAGAGGGGAAAGAAATAGGGAGGCAGGTGTATGTATGCGACAGTTTATTATGATAGAAAACAAAACATTTGAGATATTTAAGAAGACGGTTCTGTTGACTTATTAAAAAATTGTTGCAGCGCCAGTGCCACTAAAATGCTTCTACTTATCATGTTGTTTGTTTGTTTGTTGCAGGTGAAGAAAGCGTTTTTTGCTCTGGTGTCTAATGGAGTGAGAGCCGCTCCTCTGTGGGAGAGTAAGACACAGAGCTTTGTAGGTGAGACAGGGTGTGTGTTTTTGTGTCAGTGTGTAGATATTCATATATTAATATTTAAAGGCTCCGAGAGAAGATGCAGATGAAACTCTGTGTTTTTTACAGGAATGCTGACGATCACAGACTTCATTAACATCCTGACCAGATATTATAAATCTCCCATGGTAACACACACACACACACACACACACACACACACACACACACACACAGTGACATCACAACCAATTAGCTGACAGGCTGTCTCCATGCTAGGCTATGCTAAGCTAAGCTAAGCGGCTGCAGTGGACTGTTGGACAGGAAGAGAAGAAGAAGAAGAGTAGCGTTGAAGGGATGTGATCTATAATGGATCGACAGTAGAAACAGGCAGGAGGACCAGCACGGAGCAAAGCAATAAAACAATATTAGTCCCTCAGGCGTCACCTAAAATGACTACCCTCTTGTATCACTAACGACAAAAATGTCCGACTCCAAAAAACTGCTATAAAAATTGAACCGATTAATATTTTTTTCTACTTTTTTTTGTGTAAATCTTCCGCCCTGCTCAAAACTACCAAACATTCAATCATTTTCAGGATTTTAACCCTCTAAATGCCAGTTTGAATACTTGTTGTCACTGTTGTTTTTTACGAAAAAAGAAACACAAAAAATTAGTTATTTTCCCCCCAAAACATTTTTTTTGGCTGGGGCATTTATTTCAAATCAGTCATGGATAGGTCAAAAATTATCCAAAATATTGACTTTGATGCATTATTAGTTTTTGTGTAGCGTCAGATTTAAAATGGTCTACGACTATATGGACAAAAATTTCCCCATCGAGTCCCATTCAAACCACATTTTTTAATCTTATAGCCATTCCAACAAATAATCATGCATTTTTAATGTTAGGGTTTCATCCTTGAGAAAATTGGTCAAATTTGTTATTTTTAGTGTTCACCACTAAAATCAGCCATTTCCCCATTGCAGGCCTATGCATAAAGTGTCTGTCATTTCTTGGTGATAAAACATCTGTAAAAACACAGCTGTAATACAACTTTTTTTAATCAGCATGAGATTTAACAATTTACACAATACAGATTTTTTTTAGAGTGTCTGTTTTTTTATAGTGTATGTGCATGTTCACATTCCATCCAGCAGGACTTGCAGCACGGCATTTTGTGCTCTTTGCAGTTGAATCTGCCACACTTGGTGCAAGACACACAGACACACACACACACACACACACATACACAAGTGTGTGTGCTGTTTCATGTGTCTTTGAAGGAGACAGATTGACCTTAGCTTGACTTTATTGTAGAACTTGGAATCAAAGAGGTGACTGTGGAGTAAACAAAACAACGGTTAGTATCTTTATGCACCTGGCTGGAGTCCTGTCACAAACTGCATGCAGCTTGGCTGTCTGCTTCACTCTGGGTGCCTCTCTGTGTCATCCTGCTCCTTGTAGGTCCCTGAGTGAAATGAGCAGACAGAAAATCTACATGCAGTTTGTGACCCTTTGTTTTTATACTCCACAGTGTGTGTTGTGCAAAGAGCACAATATGCATGCTGCAGGTCCTGCTAGATGGAATGTGCACCTGCACCTGCAGACAAACCATACAGACATGTTTGTTCCAAAAAAACGTGTGTTGTATTGTGTAAATTGTTAAATCTCATGCTGATTAAAAAAAAAATCATTGGAAATAGTATTACAGCTGTGTTTTTACAGATGTTGTATCACCAAGAAATGACATACACAGTGATGCATAGGCCTGCAATGGGGAAATGGCTGATTTTAAAGGTGAACACTAAAAATTACAAATTTGACTATTTTTCTCAAGAACGAAACCCTAACATTACAAAATGCATGATTATTTGTTGCAATGGCAATGAGATCAAAAAATGTGTGTTTTGAATGGGACTCAATGGGAGCCTATAGGCCAAAGAGGGGAAGTGCAGTTTAAATCTGGCGCTACGCAAAAACTAAAAATGCATCAAAGTCAAAAAGTGGATATGTTTTGACCTATCCATGACTGATTTAAAATAAATGCCCCAGCCCCAATTTTTTTTTTTTTTTTTAAATAACTAATTTTTTTTTATTTTTTTTTTTCGTAAAAAACAACATTGACAACAAGTAATCAAACTGGCATTTAAAGGGTTAAAATCCTGAAAATGATTGAATGTTTGGTAGTTTTGAGCAGGGCGAAAGTTGTTAAAGAGATCTACGCAAAAAAAAGTAGAAAAAAATATGAATTGGTTCAATTTTTATAGCATTTTTTTGGAGTCAGACATTTTTGTCCTTAGTGATACAAGAGGGTAGTAAATTTGTAAAACAGTGTTCTAGTGATCTGTTAAAAAATTAAAATTTGAATTCCAAAATTTGTCGAGAGTGACATTTCTTTGTGAAAATTGTGCCATATGCACTAACAGCCAAAATTATAGCCAGTTTAAGAGGACAAAATTGCCCAAATGGACAAAAAAGGCCTTAGTGACCCCTGAGAATGTTAGTATTCTGGTTCTATGAGGTTCTCCTCCAACACATATCAGTTTAACTATATTCATAGTAATTTCAGCTGTTTACCCATCTAGGAACAGAATCCATGGTGTGTAGAGAAGAAGCACGGTGCAAACATCTCTGTCCCTTTAGCATGTCTTCATGGCTTCCTGTCTTCATGTCCTCATGTCTTTATGTCTTCCTATCTTCATATCTTCATGGCTTCCTGTCTTCATGTCCTCATGTCTTTATGTCTTCCTGTCTTCCTATCTTCATATCTTCATGGCTTCCTGTCTTCATGTCCTCATGTCTTCCTATCTTCATGTCTTCCTGTCTTCATGTCCTCATGTCTTTATGTCTTCCTGTCTTCATGTCCTCATGTCTTCCTATCTTCATGTCTTCCTGTCCTCATGTCTTCCTGTCTTTATGTCTTCCTGTATTCCTATCTTCATGTCTTCCTGTCTTCATGTCCTCATGTCTTCCTATCTTCATGTCTTCCTGTCCTCATGTCTTCCTGTCTTTATGTCTTCCTGTCTTCATGTCCTCATGTCTTCCTGTCTTCCTATCTTCATGTCTTCATGTCCTCATGTCTTCCTGTCCTCATGTCTTCCTATCTTCATGTCTTCCTGTCCTCATGTCTTCCTGTCTTTATGTCTTCCTGTCTTTATATCTTCCTATCTTCATGTCTTCAAGTCCTCATGTCTTCCTGTCCTCGTGTCTTCCTGTCTTCATGTCTTCCTCCTCCACACTCGTAGTTGCAGCTGTGATTAGTGTCTCTGTCTCTGCCAGGTTCAGATCTACGAGCTGGAGGAACATAAAATCGAGACGTGGAGAGGTAAAAGTATTCTCAGTATGTCTGTTAATGTGTCTGTTAATGTGTCTGTCATTTGATCATCAGCAGTGACAACATGATCATGTGTTTTCTGCTGTTACCAGAGCTGTACCTGCAGGAGACCTTCAAACCTCTTGTCCACATCTCACCTGATGCCAGGTACGTCTCCTAGTGTGTGACTCTACAGGAAGAGGAAACGAGAGGGGAGGGAAAAGGAAACAGGGAGAGGAAACGAGAGGGGAGGGAAGAGGAAACGAGAGGGGAGGGAAGAGGAAACAGGGAGAGGAAACAAGAGGGGAGGGAAGAGGAAACGAGAGGGGAGGGAAAAGGAAACAGGGAGAGGAAACGAGAGGGGAGGGAAGAGGAAACAGGGAGAGGAAACAAGAGGGGAGGGAAGAGGAAACGAGAGGGGAGGGAAAAGGAAACAGGGAGAGGAAACGAGGGGGGAGGGAAGAGGAAACAGGGAGAGGAAACAAGAGGGGAGGGAAGAGGAAACAGGGAGAGGAAACAAGAGGGGAGGGAAGAGGAAACGAGAGGGGAGGGAAGAGGAAACAAGAGTGGAGGGAAGAGGAAACAGGGAGAGGAAACAAGAGGGGAGAGAAGAGGAAACGAGAGGGGCGGGAAGAGGAAACAGGGAGAGGAAACGAGAGGGGAGGAGATCAGTGCTCCCCACAGGTCTGGCTCCAGGAGAGGGCCCTGTCTCCCTGTTCCAAGCAAGGCGCGACCTTTAGGCAGTATTGAACAAATAAGTGTAAACCTGTAACTCTGAATGTATGACCTCCTTCTCCTCCCTCTCCCTCTCCTCCTCCTCCCTCCCTCCCTCAGTATATTTGAAGCTGTGTACTCGCTGATAAAGAATAAGATCCACCGTCTTCCTGTCATTGATCCGGTCAGTGGGAACGCTCTCTACATCTTGACTCACAAGAGGATCCTCAAGTTCCTGCAGCTCTTTGTGAGTCTTCATGTTTCCTTCTTTGTGAGGTTTCATGTTACATGACGGGGGCACGTGTTACATTAATGCTTGAGTTATGTATATCAGTAGCACACTGACACATTCAAATGTCCTGCTGTCATTAGGCTCCAGTGGTGGCTTTCGGATTGGCAGGGTTCACCTGGACAGGACGCCAGTCTATCACAGGGAGACATGTAGAGACAGACAACCATTCACACTCACACGCTTACACGGGGAGAACATGCAAACTCCACACAGTTTAAATTTAAATGAATTTAAATAAAATGTACAGAATAAAATATTCTGCATCAGTCCACATCCCATCTCTGAGTTTGAGAGTCTAGAGGCATCACTGATTAATAATGTTTCACCTGCTAGAAATATATACTGAGGAGAGGAAACGGACATATATATATATATATATATATATATATATTAGGGCTGTCAGAGTTAACGCGTTAATAACGCGTTAACGCAACATCCTCTTAACGCCGTTCATTTTTTTAACGCGCGATTAACGCTCGGTATTTAAAAAAAAAAAAAACGTGCATTGTATGATTTATGGCCGTCGGTGGCACCTGTAGTCTTGATCCAGAGGGAAGGTGCGCGTCCACAGGCAGCGGTGTTTCCCCGCGTCCCATTCATTGTCTATGTGAAAAGCCGTGCAATGCATTCTGGTGGCGTTGCGGCGAATGTCGAGAGACGGCGCGCGAGTTGGCCGCTCCTCATTTGCCTAAAGTATAAGTCGAATCTACTTTATGCTAATCAGAGGCGCCGGGCTCGACTCGCCGCCTCGGGAACGCTCGCGAACACTCGCAAAAAGTTGTTGTTTAAATGAGAGCGCCTGTCAATCATCCTCTAGTGGCAGCCCACCAAGCGTGCAATACTGGGAAGCGGCACGTCCACACGCGTTTAAAATCGATTTGTGAACGGCAAATTCACCTTCAAAAGACTGCCAGATGGTTCAGTCGATAAGACCAAAGTCATCTGCGTGTACTGTGGGTATGAAATGAGCTACCATAGAAGCACGTCCAGTCTGAGATATCACTTGCAAGCCAATGCACTTATATCCTAACTGTACTTATCTCCTGTTACACTATCTCCTGTGACATGTTCACTTTAATTGTTTGTGATATATTCTTATAACCCTGTTTTGATCCCATGTTTTGGTAAGGGGATATTTGAAGTGTTAAATAAACATTTTCATAAATCAAGTATATTTGCCCTTATGTTGTTAAAAGTATTAAGAATATGAAAAAAATACATTAAGGTACATTTAGAAGAAGAAAAAAAAATGTGCCAAAAAATGCGATTAATTTGCGATTAATCGCGAGTTAACTATGGACAAAATGCGATTAATCGCGATTAAAAAAATCAATCTTTTGACAGCCCTAATATATATATATATATACATACTGTATATACACATATATATGTGTGTGTGTGTGTGTCAGGTGTGCGAGATGCCCATGCCGGCCTTCATGAACCAGACTCTGGAGGATTTGTCTGTGGGGACGTACGCCAACATCGCCTACATCCACCCCGACACGCCGCTCATCACCGCACTGTCTGTCTTCACACACCGCCGCGTGTCCGCCTTGCCCGTCGTTGACCACAACGGTAACCATGGCAATGTTGAAATGTGATTTCATGTGGACAGGCCGTGTGAGTTTTTTAGTGACGTGTCTACTGTGATTGTACCTACGTGTGTGTTGTGTTGCAGGTAAAGTGGTGGACATCTACTCCAAGTTTGATGTGATTGTGAGTATTTGATGTGATTGTGAGTAAAGTGTAAACACTGTGTGGGGTTGTTCACTGTGGGAGGAAGCCGAGGAAAGCTGAGTGTTTGTGCTCCAGAATCTGGCGGCCGAGAAGACGTACAACAACCTGGACCTGACGGTGACGCAGGCGCTCCGACACCGGTCCCAGTACTTTGAGGGAGTCATGAAGTGCAACAAACTGGAAACACTGGAAACCATTGTGGACCGCATCGTGAAGGCTGAGGTCATTAATAGCACAAAGCCTTCCAATATGTATCTCATAACAATCAATATCTGATACATGTTATTGATCCACTGACAGCTGCAGTATATATATTATAAACAGTAGATATGATTTATTGATCATCTTTTGTTCTTCCTGCTGCTGATGTTGAAAAACCCATATTGATAACTGATACTCTGTGGCTGTGTGTGTGTGTGTGTGTGTGTGCAGGTTCACAGACTGGTCGTTGTTGATGAAGAGTCTTGTATCATCGGCATCGTCTCTCTGTCAGACATCCTGCAGGCATTGGTCCTGACCCCTGCAGGTAAATACTGTTATTTCTTCCTGCAGACGGTTCTGTTGAACAGCTGTTGGTTGTCCCTGCACCCCACATGTTAGACTGCACCCCACATGTTAGACTGCACCCCACATGTTAGTCTGCACCCCACATGTTAGACTGCACCCCACATGTTAGTCTGCACCCCACATGTTAGTCTGCACCCTTTATTCACACATCAACTATTAACTGATCATTTTATTGATTGATCAGGATCTCCCCCTCTCTCTCTGCCTATCTGTCTCTGTCTGTCCCTCTGTCTCTAGGTCTTGGGAGGAAGGAGTCTCTCCCCTCTCAGCTGACAGCTTTAGACTCTACAGAACTAGAGACAGAATATAAACCTGGAATAGATCATCAGGACCAGGGCCTGCTGCCTGGCACAGAGACAGAAAGTAAACCTGAACCAGACCAGGAGCTGGAGCCTAGGACAGACACACACTGTGGGGACAGTGATACTGGTGAGAGCTGCCAGAAGAGGGAGGCAGAGGGGGAGGCAGAGTGGGAGGTAGCGGCGGAGGCAGAGAAGGAGGCAGAGGGGGAGGCAGAGGGGGAGGCAGAGAAGGAGGCAGAGGGGGAGGCAGAGGGGGAGGCAGAGAAGGAGGCAGAGGGGGAGGCAGAGGGGGAGGCAGAGAAGGAGGCAGAGGGGGAGGCAGAGGGGGAGACAGAGGGGGAGGCAGAGAGAAGTACAGAGAAGGAGGCAGAGGGGGAGGCAGAGAAGGAGGCAGAGGGGGAGGCGGAGGCAGAGGGGGAGGCAGAGGGGGAGGCAGAGAGAAGTACAGAGAAGGAGGCAGAGAAGGAGGCAGAGGGGGAGGCAGAGAAGGAGGCAGAGGGGGAGGCAGAGGGGGAGGCAGAGGGGGAGGCGGAGGCAGAGGGGGAGGCGGAGGCAGAGGGGGAGACAGAGGGGGAGGCAGAGAGAAGTACGGAGAAGGAGGCAGAGGGCGAGGCAGAGGGCGAGGCAGAGAGAAGTACAGAGGGGGAGGCAGAGAGGACAGAGAGAAACACATATGGGGAGATAAAGGAGGACATAGCAGTGATAGAGACGGAGGATGGTGATGGAGAAGAAGAAGAAGAAGAAGAGGGGGAAGAGGAGAAAGTGAAGGAGGAGGGAGGAGCAGTGGAGGTGACAGGAGAAGGGGGGGAGGAGGGAGGAGTGGCAGAGGTGACATAAAGTTTGTTGTCCCAATAAAGATCAAATAATAACAATAATTAATATAATCCTCAGATGTTGGTAATACTATTATTTTGGAAAATTCTTCCCAATAAATGAATGTGTCTCCCATGAAACACAAACTCAACATTAAAGTGCTTTGGACACAAGTTGGTGTTGAACATGACAAACAGCTGATTGGAGAGGCCGTCCCAGGAGGAGGGCTCCAGTTTCTATTTTACTGTTCAGGGCAACAACTTCAACTTCCTGTCTATGACGTCGTACTCTGCACTACCATGAGCTATTGGCCCTGAAACCACAGGTCCTAGGTCAGTCGGGCCACATCGTGGTTGTGATTGAGATATGTTTCAGTAAGTGAAGTGACACTTCAGCATCTTTAACCTGATGAAGATGTTGCAGTAAAATGTGATCCAGCTGAGTTTGAATGTTTCCAATTTGAACTCTGAACATCAAAGTATCTGTTGATATAATTTGTGTTTTTATAAATGTTGTGTTAATATTGTCATTAAAAACAATGAATTTAACTTTGTGATCTTTTTTTAAAGGTTTTAGGTTGGGGACATTCTAAACCCATTTATATATTAATAAACACACTGGCACAAGTTCTATCGTTAGGGTTAGGTTAAGTTAGGGTATAAAGATGAAAACCACTCAAAGCGACTCTTTTTGGGAATAACTCGAGAACGAAAGGTCCAATCCAAACCAGCTTCTATGCCCCCATTTTAGGCCGTTCCGGACCGTTTGAAACCATCCCCAAGACTCTAGGACCTACGGAAGCCGAGATATCACTTCAAAGTGACTCCTTTTGGGATAACTCAAGATAGGAAGGTGCTAGAGAGATGGTTGAGGTGTCTATGGATTCCTCTGGATCAGGGTTAGGGTTAGGTATAGAGAAAAGACACATGGAGCTCCCCGCGTCGTCCAACGACTTCGCAGTTGAATGGAGCACCAAGGCAAGGCACTGGCCGGCGCTTGTCGTTCAAGTCTCCCCCGCCAGATGAACTTAGACCTGAGGAGTGAGTGAGGTGTTGAGGACAGGCATGATGGTGGAATACTGAGGGTCAGGACACGTTATTGGATGTTGGCATCATACAAGAGTTAGGTTTAGGGTCAGGTGGTTAGGGTTAGGTATAGAGGTCAGGGTGATGGTTAGGGTTAGGGTTAGAGGTCAGGGTGAGGGATAGGAGTTAAGGCTCCTCCTTATTTATTTATTATTTATCATTTCATAAATGAGTAATAGATAGTAGATAAATAAATAAGCCGGGTTGGCGTTAGGCTTGCAGTCAGGTAATCAGCAGTCTGGTGTTTAAACCTCATTCTTAACCGTATATTTAATCTAATTTAATATGACTTTAATTTAGATTTACTCCATCCTTAGTTCCCGCCGTCTAGGCGCCTCTGTATCCCTTACCGACCCAGCCGCCGGACCGTGCAGGAGGGGGGACGGGGTCAGAGAATAAAGAGGGGTGATGTGTCTACACCAAGAACCCTCCCCCGCCCGTCTAGGCGCTCTCTGAATCCCATCCCTCCCCACCTGCAGGCCCGTGCAGGAGGGGCGGAAAGGGACGGGGAAATGTAATGAAAAGTGGCCAGGTGAGTGTGTTCCAGGTCCGTAGTGAGGATGACGAGTAACAGATCCTGCCTTTCCAGATCCAGATGTCCCAGTCCGAGTCCCTCGTGCCGTGATTCCAGAAGAGCAGAGCAGCCATGATTGTGGTTTCCTGTTTGAACTGACGTTTTTCGTGAATTTTCGACATGCTATAGTATGACTTTTTTTTTCCCTGAAAAAGTTGACCATGGCTTTTTATGGCTGAGACTAGGCGCGTCAAGCGAGATGAGCGATTTTTATGCCTTTTTAACAATTTTAAATATTTTTTTATGAATATATCCTGACTGACTTTTTCGTGAATTTTCGACGTGCTATAGTATGACTTTTTTTGGGGGGGGGGGGGGGGGGGGAATATGACTAAGTCTTTTTATAACTATTTTGCACTCACTACACTCACATTTTGATTGACACGCGATATAGAAGCATATGTTAGGACTTTTACATCATCTTTACAACATTTTATGAATTTTGTCGATTTTTCACTTTTTTTCCGACATGCTATAGTATGACTTTTTTTTTCCCTGAAAAAGTTGACCATGGCTTTTCATGGCTGTTTTGGACTCACTACACTGAGACTAGGAGCATCAAGCGAGATGAGCGATTTTTATGCCTTTTTAACACTCTTTAACAATTTTAAATATTTTTTTATGAAAATATTCTGACTGACTTTTTCGTGAATTTTCGACATGACCTTTTTTTAACAATATGATCAAGGCTTTTTTTTTTAAGATTATTTTCTTGCATAGACACCTTTGTATTTAGCAGTGGATAGAGAGGAAACATGGGAGAGAGAGGGGGATGTGACATGTATCAAAGGATCTCCAGCCAGGATTCGAACCTGAGGCTGCTGCATATATGCAGACATGGGTAAATGGCATGCACTCTAACCACTCAACCACCTGCCTGCCTGCCATGATGTTGCATGTGGCCATGACTCACTCACTCACACATTGTTGTGCATAAACCCCCATGTCTCTCCTTTCACACTCAGGCTGACACACCTGCAGTATATCCAACATCGTTGCAGCCAATTACCAGCCTGCTGTATAAGCCAGCAAGGGCAGTTGTTCACGAGGAACAGACCCAGCAGCACTCCTGTCCCACAGCATGATTTGAATACCCTTTTTCCTTTCAGTAGTTCTGAACCTAGTTGTTATTTTATTTTGGCCTGGAGATGGCCGGCAGTCCTCCTTTTCGGTTTAGTTTTTAGTTTGATTTTGTCAGGCGGAGGGGGGCCAGCTTCGACGTCCCTATAGGGGGTGGCCTGGTTCCCCCTCCTTTTTGATGAGTTGGCTGGCATCTCCAGGTCCCTTTCGGGTTGCTGACTTCTTTATTTGGGTAAAGTATTTATGTTGCATATTAGTTATGGTTTTGTTAAAGAATGTTTATTTTCCTTTGGCTAATAAAACCCGTTAACAAGTTCCATTTCCTGGTGTTCTTCTTTATGTTGAGGTCTCCAATTTCGAGTCACTGGTCGATGTACCTAATTGTTTGGAGGCCGTAACACATGAATAAGCCTTTTTATGACTGTTTTGGACTCACTACACTCAGATTTGGATTGACACGCGATATAGAAGCATATGTTAGGACTTTTACATCATTTTTACAACATTTTATGAATTTTGTCGATTTTTCACTTTTTTTCCGACATGCTATACTATAGCAGCTATAGTATCACTTTTTTTTTCCCTGAAAAAGTTGACCATGGCTTTTTATGGCTGTTTTGGACTCACTACACTGAGACTAGGAGCGTCAAGCGAGATGAGCGATTTTTATGCCTTTTTAACAATTTTAAATATTTTTTTATGAATATATCCTAACTGACTTTTTCGTGAATTTTCGACGTGCTATAGTATGACTTTTTTTTGGGGGGGGGTGGATATGACTAAGCCTTTTTATAACTATTTTGCACTCACTACACTCAGATTTTGATTGACACGCGATATAGAAGCATATGTTAGGACTTTTACATCATTTTTACAACATTTTATGAATGTCGATTTTTCACTTTTTTTTCGACATGCTATAGTATGACTTTGAGACTTGGTGCATCAAGCGATATGATATGAGCGATTTTTATGACTCTTTTAAATATTTTATGAAAATATTCTGACTGACTTTTTCGTGAATTTTCGACATGCTATAGCATGACCTTTTTTTAACAATATGATCAAGGCTTTTTTTTTTTCAAGATTATTTTCTTGCATAGACACCTTTGTATTTAGCGGTGGATAGAGAGGAAACATGGGAGAGAGAGGGGGATGTGACATGTATCAAAGGATCTCCAGCCAGGATTCGAACCTGAGGCTGCTGCATATATGCAGACATGGGTAAATGGCATGCACTCTAACCACTCAACCACCTGCCTGCCTGCCATGAATAAGCCTTTTTAAGGCCCGAGCGCCGACAACGTCGGGCTGCGAAGCCCTATTGTTATTCGAATGTTTTTTCTTATTAGGGCCCGAGCGCCGACAACGTCGGGCTGCGAAGCCCTATTGTTATTCGAATGTTTTTAGGGCCCGAGCGCCGACAACGTCGGGCTGCGAAGCCCTATTGTTATTCGAATGTTTTTAGGGCCCGAGCGCCGACAACGTCGGGCTGCGAAGCCCTATTGTTATTCAAATGTTTGTAGGGCCCGAGCGCCGACAACGTCGGGCTGCGAAGCCCTATTGTTATTCGAATGTTTTTTAGGGCCCGAGCGCCCATCTCCCTCCCTCAACATATCTATCCCTTCCTACCTCCTTCCATCCATTTCTCCTTCACCATCTCTCTCCTCCCTTAAAAAATAGACTAACTGTAGACACCTCATATGCTCATCTTTCAGATTGATGACCAACAATATCATGGCCATGTTTAATATGAAGGGCCAAGGGACCAAGAGGGCCTTCAAGCCAACACAGCTGTACCATGTTGTGATTGGTATGCACAAATTATATTTTTAGGTTGACCTTTCTGTCAATAAAGTTGTGATTTTGACTGGCCATGAGCTCCATGAACAGTTTAGTGCACAACTCAAATAAATGGCAAACACTTGTTGAGTGTTCAGTACAGTGGTTTGGGAAAACTAAACAGATAAGATTATATACTGTCACAGGTTTCCCACGCATCCTGGAAAACATGGTAAATCTGGTAAATGGAAAAACATGGAAAATTTAAAAAACAGTTAAATGTCCTGGAAAAACTTGATTTGCCTTGTTTTTTTATCCTTCCTTTGCCTCTCTATGCAAACAGGTTAGAAGGTTTGCACATGCATGTCTGTTGCCATGCTGTCTTGGTGGGTAACATTGACTACATTTACAGTCAGTATTCGGGTTAAGGTCAATATTTCTGTTTCTGAAAAATTTTGAATAACCCGTTGATACCCACATAATATTCAAGAGGTAATATTATCTTCCTTGCTCCAAAAGTGTGGTTTGGGTTTTTGCCATGTTTACAAGTAGTTCCTGGACTCAAAAGTCTAAGATTCCTTGTGAATAGAGCATGCACACAACACAAATTAATATTCCTTTCTATGGGGATATCCCGATTGGCGTATACATGACCAAATATTGGGGTTAGAAAAGTAGTAACCCAGTGGTCATATTGCATATTCTGTTTTTTCAAAAGGGTTGTTTACATGGCCGTCCGCAACTGGGTTATTGCTAATATTCCGGTTAAGAAAGGGTTATCTGTCTGCATGTAAACATAACCAATGAAACACAGCAATCTAGTTGGCGCAGCTCCCCATGTGATTCTACCAGCCAATCAGTTTTACATGTCTGATGGCAGTAATCCACCCCTTCTGCCATTCTGCATCTTTCAGGATTCAATCTTCTTTGTTTGTCTCATCCTGGGGCACTACAGATGTCCACCATGTTCACTCACAGTACAGCTAGGGAAGAGACAAGTTCACTGTTAGCAATTTTACACTTCTCCAAAGAATGAATGGGAGGTAGCTGAAAATGTCCTGGAAAATGGTTTCAAGCTAATTTAATTAAATTTAAATAAATAAATAAATTAATTAAAATATTAATTGTCTTATCAATTGTGTTGGTAAAACATGTTTTTCTTTGTCATTGCAGCTGCAGTTAAAACTTGGGACAAGAAGGCGACGGAGCACGATGTTTCAAACGCGGTTGCTGACCATCTCAAACATGCTCCTGGGCGCTCGGGTGGTGGCGGCTACAAGGCCAAATGAGCCAATTGGGCTGACTTTTTTTTTTGTTTTTTGTTTTTTTGCATGCTGTTCCTGCTTTGTTATGGGGTAGTATTTTGTTAATAAATGTTTGAATTGTTCATTTGGGTTTAGTGTCTAATTTTTAAAACAAGTTTAGACCGTCTGTGTCTTTTAGACGACCTGAAGAGACGGCTTTTCAACTTTCACTTTTCAACCAAATATAGACCATACAGAGACGTCTCTGCAGAGACGTCTTTTAGACGACCTGAAGAGACGGCTTTTCATCTTTCACTTTTCAACCAAATATAGACCATACAGAGACGTCTCTGCAGAGACGTCTTTTAGACGACCTGAAGAGACGGCTTTTCACCTTTCACTTTTCAACCAAATATAGACCATACAGGGACGTCTCTGCAGAGACGTCTTTTAGACGACCTGAAGAGACGGCTTTTCACCTTTCACTTTTCAACCAAATATAGACCATACAGGGACGTCTCTGCAGAGACGTCTTTTAGACGACCTGAAAAGACGGCTTTTCACCTTTCACTTTTCAACTAATTCCAAACGTCATTTAGACGTAAGTCGGAGACGTCATTTTAACGTCTTTTCAACGTGGTTGTGCTGGTTGGGTAGCCACAACAAGTCAAACAACTTCACTGAAGACTCCAAGGAAATCGGAGAGTCGGCGGCGGAGAATCGGCGGATCCAGGCGAACCCCCGCCGACACAAGAGGAAGCCGTGAGTAAAATCAGCTGATCGGCTTTATGAATGAATGCGCCGCTGCGCTACAAAGAAACAATTGAACACTGCGGGATGCAAAGTTGTGGACTGTGGATGTGGACTGCAATGAAAGGGGGATGTTGGAGGGATGTTTAAGGATAAACTAATTAAAGGAATTTGTGATGATGTCTGACACACCTGAGATTGCAACTGAGTCCGCAGCTGAGGCAGCAGCGGGGACAGCAGCGGAGAAAGCACCTGAGACCGCAACTGAGTCTGAGGAGCGGAGATCGCTTCGCGCAGAGGCAGATTGGGAGCGTGCACGAGGGAAATTAATGAAATAAAGGCTTTGATGACTGATGTTGGAAATGTTGATAAAGTCAGTGACACATTTGAAGCGTTTAAAGGAGCTGTGGATGAATTTATAAATGCTCATAAATCTGTGCAAGAACTCTTATCAGAGGATGAAAAGGAAACTGATTATTATGACTGGTATGCACCCAGAATAATGAACCTGAATTATTTCGCAAAAGAGGTTGAAATATGGAAAAGAGAAATTGCACAGTCAAAAGTCTGACCACTGGACAGCATATCAAATGTATCTCGCAAATCAAAGTCTTCGTCTTCCATTTCCTCAGTCTCCTCAGAGTTAAAAAAGGCCAAGGCGGATCAAGCTGCTGCAATGGCACGAGCTGCCGCACTGAAAGAAAAGCTTGCTTTGCAACTGGAGGAAACAAAACTGAAATCAAAGATGGAGAAAATGGAGTTGGATGCAGACCTCGCAGCATCGGCTGCCAAAATAAAGATTCTTCAAAGCGAGGAGGTGGAGCAGGAAGCTCCAGGCGATGGCATGAATGAGTATTATGACTCTCTCCATGAACCAGAAACAATGGAGAGCAATGTGGAATTTATGCAATTAGGTGGCATACCCAAAACTCCACTTCACCAAACCATCTTAGGTCTTCCCAGACCTACCCCCATGAGTCTCTCAAGACCTCCCACTATGAGACACACCCCACAAAATAAACCTCAAATAAAGAATGTAACTCAAACATACGAGCCTGAAACTGCAAATCATAATCACACCATAACCCATACGGCACAAGATTACTCAGACAGGGGCGTTAATGCTGCCCATGATAACTTGGATGTGGTTATTCAAAGACAAAATGACATAGCAGAACTGATTGTCTCACAGCAAAACCTGTCTAAATTACCTGTGAGAGAAATGTCTGTGTTTGATGGTAACCCATTGGCATATCAGTCTTTTATCCATGCATTTGAACACTTGATTGAAGACAAAACTAAAAATAATCAGGACAGACTCTATTATCTTGAGCAGTTCACCTCTGGTTTGCCTAGAGATTTGGTTCGCAGCTGTTTGCGAATGGATGGAGGCAGGGGCTACTGTGAAGCAAGACGCCTTTTAAAAGAGCACTTTGGAAATGAGATAAAGATTTCTGGAGCTTACCTGGAGAAAGCCTTGAATTGGACAGCGATTAAAGCTGAGGATGGGAAAATGCTGCATGCATATGCAATGTATTTGAGAGGATGCTGTAATGTAATGCAAGATTTACAGTATTTAGAGGAACTTGAGATCCCATCAAACCTAAGGCTAACAGCATCCAAGCTACCCTACAAGCTCCGGGAAAGATGGCGAACCACAGCTTATGAGACACAACAGAGAACCGGAAGGAGAGTCAGATTCCAGCACTTTGTGGATTTTGTGGATAAACATGCTAAGATGCTTTTGGATCCATTGTTTGGAGACATTCAAGTCCAAATCACAATGAAAAGGTCTATCCCAAGGGGCAAAAATGAACCAAAATCAATGAGAGGCAAAAACAGCAGCTTTGCTACTTCAGTAGCAGTGAATACAGAGAAAGCAGGATGCACTGTAAAGCAATCAGCTGTTCCACAAACAACACCTCAAATCACACCCAGTCCTGTCATCTCTTCCTGTGGATTCTGCCATGGGAAGCATGCTCTGATTGACTGCTCACGATTCAGAACACAGTCACATGACAACAAGGTTGAATTCTTAAGAAGCCATGGACATTGCTTTGGTTGCCTACTAAAAGGTCATATAAGCACAAATTGTAAAAGAGGATTAATGTGTCAAGTTTGTCAAATGAAACATCCTACTGTACTCCATATCTACAATGCAAAAGGCCCCAAACAGGAAAATCAAACAAAGGCCACTGCTGAGACAGAAGAAACCCCCATAAGCAGTGCTCTTGTTTCAGCAGGTGATGCAACTGGGGCCGGGAGAGACTGTGCCCTTGCGATTCTCCCAGTCAGAGTTAAGTTGGCAAATGGGAGCAGGTACATTCAGACCTATGCTTTCCTCGATCCCGGCAGCACGGCAACGTTTTGCACGGAAAAACTAATGAACCAGCTAAATGTGAAAGGACGCAAAACAGAGATACTTTTGCGAACAATGGGACAGGAGAAGCCTGCAGGGACCTATGAGGTCAGAGGACTGGAGGTGGGGGACTTGGAGGGCCGCACATATCTGGACCTGCCGAAAGTTTACACACAAGGTAAAATCCCTGTCTCAAAAGGAAACCTAATCACACAAGCTGATTTGAAGAGATGGCCCTATCTCAATGGCATCCAGTTAAAGGAAATTGAGGCAGACATTGAACTCCTCATTGCGAATAATTATAATAACTAGAAAATTCCCCCGCCGGGAAATTTTGAGAGGGAGGCAGTGGGCCGCCGCCCGGGGGTGTGTCTGTAAAAGTTTAAAGTTGAAACGGAGTTTCTAGGTGAAAGTATGGCTGAGCTGTAGACGTTTGACTAAAAAAAACTACATTTCCCACTACTAAATGTAGTTTTTAGTACATTCCTGTCCACCAATCAGAGCACACCTGCTGTCAGTTATGCTCCAGAGTGCTGTCACCATAGCAACGGCCCGGAATACTACAAAAAGATCTGTAGTGTTCTGGGCTGCTCTCACACTGTTCACTGTACTATATATACATACTAAATACAATGTATTGTATATCAGCTGGTACAGTACAGTGGTTATGTTCACTGACTGGCACGCGGGAGACCGGGGTTCAGATCCCGGTCCCGGCGAAAGAAGAAGGAAATAGTTAACCAGTAAGGGTCATTAGCCAAGACCCCTAATGATATACCGGCCCCACCCTCTTGATATTTATTTATATTTTTGAGTCCAAGTGTTTTGGATTTTCCCCTGTTTCCTCAGGAGTCTCGCCTTTCTTGCAATGTCTGCATTTTTTTTGGGTCAAGTGCTCATTTAGAAAAACGTCAGAGCCTCTCAGTTTCCTCCCTTGCTTCAACAGTTGCATTTTAAACTTTCTGTTGGCAAATCGTATTATTACAGCCTGTTTGTCTGTGTTGCTTCTCCGGGGGTGTTGGAGCCTATTTAGACACCATTATTCTTTTTGATTGTTTTTGAGTGATTATGGTAGAATAATTATTTTTTACACTATTTATTTATTATTGTTTCTCTTTAGCCACACAGGTCAGGGCCCTCCTCCTTGTCAGGCGATCCTCCTCCCGTGATTAGGGAGTGAGGACAGCTGGTTCGGAGAGTGCTTCTCTTTTGTCTGTGGAAGGAGTGAGGAGTGATATAGTTTTTTGACCCCTGAATTACATTTTATTTGATTTGATTTAAGTCAACCCGGAGATCGTTTGCTGTAAATAAATCTCAATGTTTTTGATCCAAACTATCTCTCCGTGGGTGCTTTTTATTTAGTGAGTCGTATACCTCCTCCTCACACACTGCTCTTATGTTTTTTGATCATCGACTTTTTTTGGAACACAAGAGTAGCCACAACAAGTCAAACAACTTCACTGAAGACTCCAAGGAAATCGGAGAGTCGGCGGCGGAGAATCGGCGGATCCAGGCGAACCCCCGCCGACACAAGAGGAAGCCGTGAGTAAAATCAGCTGATCGGCTTTATGAATGAATGCGCCGCTGCGCTACAAAGAAACAATTGAACACTGCGGGATGCAAAGTTGTGGACTGTGGATGTGGACTGCAATGAAAGGGGGATGTTGGAAGGATGTTTAAGGATAAACTAATTAAAGGAATTTGTGATGATGTCTGACACACCTGAGATTGCAACTGAGTCCGCGGCTGAGGCAGCAGCGGGGACAGCAGCGGAGAAAGCACCTGAGACCGCAACTGAGTCTGAGGAGCGGAGATCGCTTCGCGCAGAGGCAGATTGGGAGCGTGCACGAGGGAAATTAATGAAATAAAGGCTTTGATGACTGATGTTGGAAATGTTGATAAAGTCAGTGACACATTTGAAGCGTTTAAAGGAGCTGTGGATGAATTTATAAATGCTCATAAATCTGTGCAAGAACTCTTATCAGAGGATGAAAAGGAAACTGATTATTATGACTGGTATGCACCCAGAATAATGAACCTGAATTATTTCGCAAAAGAGGTTGAAATATGGAAAAGAGAAATTGCACAGTCAAAAGTCTGACCACTGGACAGCATATCAAATGTATCTCGCAAATCAAAGTCTTTGTCTTCCATTTCCTCAGTCTCCTCAGAGTTAAAAAAGGCCAAGGCGGATCAAGCTGCTGCAATGGCACGAGCTGCCGCACTGAAAGAAAAGCTTGCTTTGCAACTGGAGGAAACAAAACTGAAATCAAAGATGGAGAAAATGGAGTTGGATGCAGACCTCGCAGCATCGGCTGCCAAAATAAAGATTCTTCAAAGCGAGGAGGTGGAGCAGGAAGCTCCAGGCGATGGCATGAATGAGTATTATGACTCTCTCCATGAACCAGAAACAATGGAGAGCAATGTGGAATTTATGCAATTAGGTGGCATACCCAAAACTCCACTTCACCAAACCATCTTAGGTCTTCCCAGACCTACCCCCATGAGTCTCTCAAGACCTCCCACTATGAGACACACCCCACAAAATAAACCTCAAATAAAGAATGTAACTCAAACATACGAGCCTGAAACTGCAAATCATAATCACACCATAACCCATACGGCACAAGATTACTCAGACAGGGGCGTTAATGCTGCCCATGATAACTTGGATGTGGTTATTCAAAGACAAAATGACATAGCAGAACTGATTGTCTCACAGCAAAACCTGTCTAAATTACCTGTGAGAGAAATGTCTGTGTTTGATGGTAACCCATTGGCATATCAGTCTTTTATCCATGCATTTGAACACTTGATTGAAGACAAAACTAAAAATAATCAGGACAGACTCTATTATCTTGAGCAGTTCACCTCTGGTTTGCCTAGAGATTTGGTTCGCAGCTGTTTGCGAATGGATGGAGGCAGGGGCTACTGTGAAGCAAGACGCCTTTTAAAAGAGCACTTTGGAAATGAGATAAAGATTTCTGGAGCTTACCTGGAGAAAGCCTTGAATTGGACAGCGATTAAAGCTGAGGATGGGAAAATGCTGCATGCATATGCAATGTATTTGAGAGGATGCTGTAATGTAATGCAAGATTTACAGTATTTAGAGGAACTTGAGATCCCATCAAACCTAAGGCTAACAGCATCCAAGCTACCCTACAAGCTCCGGGAAAGATGGCGAACCACAGCTTATGAGACACAACAGAGAACCGGAAGGAGAGTCAGATTCCAGCACTTTGTGGATTTTGTGGATAAACATGCTAAGATGCTTTTGGATCCATTGTTTGGAGACATTCAAGTCCAAATCACAATGAAAAGGTCTATCCCAAGGGGCAAAAATGAACCAAAATCAATGAGAGGCAAAAACAGCAGCTTTGCTACTTCAGTAGCAGTGAATACAGAGAAAGCAGGATGCACTGTAAAGCAATCAGCTGTTCCACAAACAACACCTCAAATCACACCCAGTCCTGTCATCTCTTCCTGTGGATTCTGCCATGGGAAGCATGCTCTGATTGACTGCTCACGATTCAGAACACAGTCACATGACAACAAGGTTGAATTCTTAAGAAGCCATGGACATTGCTTTGGTTGCCTACTAAAAGGTCATATAAGCACAAATTGTAAAAGAGGATTAATGTGTCAAGTTTGTCAAATGAAACATCCTACTGTACTCCATATCTACAATGCAAAAGGCCCCAAACAGGAAAATCAAACAAAGGCCACTGCTGAGACAGAAGAAACCCCCATAAGCAGTGCTCTTGTTTCAGCAGGTGATGCAACTGGGGCCGGGAGAGACTGTGCCCTTGCGATTCTCCCAGTCAGAGTTAAGTTGGCAAATGGGAGCAGGTACATTCAGACCTATGCTTTCCTCGATCCCGGCAGCACGGCAACGTTTTGCACGGAAAAACTAATGAACCAGCTGAATGTGAAAGGACGCAAAACAGAGATACTTTTGCGAACAATGGGACAGGAGAAGCCTGCAGGGACCTATGAGGTCAGAGGACTGGAGGTGGGGGACTTGGAGGGCCGCACATATCTGGACCTGCCGAAAGTTTACACACAAGGTAAAATCCCTGTCTCAAAAGGAAACCTAATCACACAAGCTGATTTGAAGAGATGGCCCTATCTCAATGGCATCCAGTTAAAGGAAATTGAGGCAGACATTGAACTCCTCATTGCGAATAATTATAATAACTAGAAAATTCCCCCGCCGGGAAATTTTGAGAGGGAGGCAGTGGGCCGCCGCCCGGGGGTGTGTCTGTAAAAGTTTAAAGTTGAAACGGAGTTTCTAGGTGAAAGTATGGCTGAGCTGTAGACGTTTGACTAAAAAAAACTACATTTCCCACTACTAAATGTAGTTTTTAGTACATTCCTGTCCACCAATCAGAGCACACCTGCTGTCAGTTATGCTCCAGAGTGCTGTCACCATAGCAACGGCCCGGAATACTACAAAAAGATCTGTAGTGTTCTGGGCTGCTCTCACACTGTTCACTGTACTATATATACATACTAAATACAATGTATTGTATATCAGCTGGTACAGTACAGTGGTTATGTTCACTGACTGGCACGCGGGAGACCGGGGTTCAGATCCCGGTCCCGGCGAAAGAAGAAGGAAATAGTTAACCAGTAAGGGTCATTAGCCAAGACCCCTAATGATATACCGGCCCCACCCTCTTGATATTTATTTATATTTTTGAGTCCAAGTGTTTTGGATTTTCCCCTGTTTCCTCAGGAGTCTCGCCTTTCTTGCAATGTCTGCATTTTTTTTGGGTCAAGTGCTCATTTAGAAAAACGTCAGAGCCTCTCAGTTTCCTCCCTTGCTTCAACAGTTGCATTTTAAACTTTCTGTTGGCAAATCGTATTATTACAGCCTGTTTGTCTGTGTTGCTTCTCCGGGGGTGTTGGAGCCTATTTAGACACCATTATTCTTTTTGATTGTTTTTGAGTGATTATGGTAGAATAATTATTTTTTACACTATTTATTTATTATTGTTTCTCTTTAGCCACACAGGTCAGGGCCCTCCTCCTTGTCAGGCGATCCTCCTCCCGTGATTAGGGAGTGAGGACAGCTGGTTCGGAGAGTGCTTCTCTTTTGTCTGTGGAAGGAGTGAGGAGTGATATAGTTTTTTGACCCCTGAATTACATTTTATTTGATTTGATTTAAGTCAACCCGGAGATCGTTTGCTGTAAATAAATCTCAATGTTTTTGATCCAAACTATCTCTCCGTGGGTGCTTTTTATTTAGTGAGTCGTATACCTCCTCCTCACACACTGCTCTTATGTTTTTTGATCATCGACTTTTTTTGGAACACAAGAGTAGCCACAACAAGTCAAACAACTTCACTGAAGACTCCAAGGAAATCGGAGAGTCGGCGGCGGAGAATCGGCGGATCCAGGCGAACCCCCGCCGACACAAGAGGAAGCCGTGAGTAAAATCAGCTGATCGGCTTTATGAATGAATGCGCCGCTGCGCTACAAAGAAACAATTGAACACTGCGGGATGCAAAGTTGTGGACTGTGGATGTGGACTGCAATGAAAGGGGGATGTTGGAAGGATGTTTAAGGATAAACTAATTAAAGGAATTTGTGATGATGTCTGACACACCTGAGATTGCAACTGAGTCCGCGGCTGAGGCAGCAGCGGGGACAGCAGCGGAGAAAGCACCTGAGACCGCAACTGAGTCTGAGGAGCGGAGATCGCTTCGCGCAGAGGCAGATTGGGAGCGTGCACGAGGGAAATTAATGAAATAAAGGCTTTGATGACTGATGTTGGAAATGTTGATAAAGTCAGTGACACATTTGAAGCGTTTAAAGGAGCTGTGGATGAATTTATAAATGCTCATAAATCTGTGCAAGAACTCTTATCAGAGGATGAAAAGGAAACTGATTATTATGACTGGTATGCACCCAGAATAATGAACCTGAATTATTTCGCAAAAGAGGTTGAAATATGGAAAAGAGAAATTGCACAGTCAAAAGTCTGACCACTGGACAGCATATCAAATGTATCTCGCAAATCAAAGTCTTTGTCTTCCATTTCCTCAGTCTCCTCAGAGTTAAAAAAGGCCAAGGCGGATCAAGCTGCTGCAATGGCACGAGCTGCCGCACTGAAAGAAAAGCTTGCTTTGCAACTGGAGGAAACAAAACTGAAATCAAAGATGGAGAAAATGGAGTTGGATGCAGACCTCGCAGCATCGGCTGCCAAAATAAAGATTCTTCAAAGCGAGGAGGTGGAGCAGGAAGCTCCAGGCGATGGCATGAATGAGTATTATGACTCTCTCCATGAACCAGAAACAATGGAGAGCAATGTGGAATTTATGCAATTAGGTGGCATACCCAAAACTCCACTTCACCAAACCATCTTAGGTCTTCCCAGACCTACCCCCATGAGTCTCTCAAGACCTCCCACTATGAGACACACCCCACAAAATAAACCTCAAATAAAGAATGTAACTCAAACATACGAGCCTGAAACTGCAAATCATAATCACACCATAACCCATACGGCACAAGATTACTCAGACAGGGGCGTTAATGCTGCCCATGATAACTTGGATGTGGTTATTCAAAGACAAAATGACATAGCAGAACTGATTGTCTCACAGCAAAACCTGTCTAAATTACCTGTGAGAGAAATGTCTGTGTTTGATGGTAACCCATTGGCATATCAGTCTTTTATCCATGCATTTGAACACTTGATTGAAGACAAAACTAAAAATAATCAGGACAGACTCTATTATCTTGAGCAGTTCACCTCTGGTTTGCCTAGAGATTTGGTTCGCAGCTGTTTCCGAATGGATGGAGGCAGGGGCTACTGTGAAGCAAGACGCCTTTTAAAAGAGCACTTTGGAAATGAGATAAAGATTTCTGGAGCTTACCTGGAGAAAGCCTTGAATTGGACAGCGATTAAAGCTGAGGATGGGAAAATGCTGCATGCATATGCAATGTATTTGAGAGGATGCTGTAATGTAATGCAAGATTTACAGTATTTAGAGGAACTTGAGATCCCATCAAACCTAAGGCTAACAGCATCCAAGCTACCCTACAAGCTCCGGGAAAGATGGCGAACCACAGCTTATGAGACACAACAGAGAACCGGAAGGAGAGTCAGATTCCAGCACTTTGTGGATTTTGTGGATAAACATGCTAAGATGCTTTTGGATCCATTGTTTGGAGACATTCAAGTCCAAATCACAATGAAAAGGTCTATCCCAAGGGGCAAAAATGAACCAAAATCAATGAGAGGCAAAAACAGCAGCTTTGCTACTTCAGTAGCAGTGAATACAGAGAAAGCAGGATGCACTGTAAAGCAATCAGCTGTTCCACAAACAACACCTCAAATCACACCCAGTCCTGTCATCTCTTCCTGTGGATTCTGCCATGGGAAGCATGCTCTGATTGACTGCTCACGATTCAGAACACAGTCACATGACAACAAGGTTGAATTCTTAAGAAGCCATGGACATTGCTTTGGTTGCCTACTAAAAGGTCATATAAGCACAAATTGTAAAAGAGGATTAATGTGTCAAGTTTGTCAAATGAAACATCCTACTGTACTCCATATCTACAATGCAAAAGGCCCCAAACAGGAAAATCAAACAAAGGCCACTGCTGAGACAGAAGAAACCCCCATAAGCAGTGCTCTTGTTTCAGCAGGTGATGCAACTGGGGCCGGGAGAGACTGTGCACTTGCGATTCTCCCAGTCAGAGTTAAGTTGGCAAATGGGAGCAGGTACATTCAGACCTATGCTTTCCTCGATCCCGGCAGCACGGCAACGTTTTGCACGGAAAAACTAATGAACCAGCTAAATGTGAAAGGACGCAAAACAGAGATACTTTTGCGAACAATGGGACAGGAGAAGCCTGCAGGGACCTATGAGGTCAGAGGACTGGAGGTGGGGGACTTGGAGGGCCGCACATATCTGGACCTGCCGAAAGTTTACACACAAGGTAAAATCCCTGTCTCAAAAGGAAACCTAATCACACAAGCTGATTTGAAGAGATGGCCCTATCTCAATGGCATCCAGTTAAAGGAAATTGAGGCAGACATTGAACTCCTCATTGCGAATAATTATAATAACTAGAAAATTCCCCCGCCGGGAAATTTTGAGAGGGAGGCAGTGGGCCGCCGCCCGGGGGTGTGTCTGTAAAAGTTTAAAGTTGAAACGGAGTTTCTAGGTGAAAGTATGGCTGAGCTGTAGACGTTTGACTAAAAAAAACTACATTTCCCACTACTAAATGTAGTTTTTAGTACATTCCTGTCCACCAATCAGAGCACACCTGCTGTCAGTTATGCTCCAGAGTGCTGTCACCATAGCAACGGCCCGGAATACTACAAAAAGATCTGTAGTGTTCTGGGCTGCTCTCACACTGTTCACTGTACTATATATACATACTAAATACAATGTATTGTATATCAGCTGGTACAGTACAGTGGTTATGTTCACTGACTGGCACGCGGGAGACCGGGGTTCAGATCCCGGTCCCGGCGAAAGAAGAAGGAAATAGTTAACCAGTAAGGGTCATTAGCCAAGACCCCTAATGATATACCGGCCCCACCCTCTTGATATTTATTTATATTTTTGAGTCCAAGTGTTTTGGATTTTCCCCTGTTTCCTCAGGAGTCTCGCCTTTCTTGCAATGTCTGCATTTTTTTTGGGTCAAGTGCTCATTTAGAAAAACGTCAGAGCCTCTCAGTTTCCTCCCTTGCTTCAACAGTTGCATTTTAAACTTTCTGTTGGCAAATCGTATTATTACAGCCTGTTTGTCTGTGTTGCTTCTCCGGGGGTGTTGGAGCCTATTTAGACACCATTATTCTTTTTGATTGTTTTTGAGTGATTATGGTAGAATAATTATTTTTTACACTATTTATTTATTATTGTTTCTCTTTAGCCACACAGGTCAGGGCCCTCCTCCTTGTCAGGCGATCCTCCTCCCGTGATTAGGGAGTGAGGACAGCTGGTTCGGAGAGTGCTTCTCTTTTGTCTGTGGAAGGAGTGAGGAGTGATATAGTTTTTTGACCCCTGAATTACATTTTATTTGATTTGATTTAAGTCAACCCGGAGATCGTTTGCTGTAAATAAATCTCAATGTTTTTGATCCAAACTATCTCTCCGTGGGTGCTTTTTATTTAGTGAGTCGTATACCTCCTCCTCACACACTGCTCTTATGTTTTTTGATCATCGACTTTTTTTGGAACACAAGAGTAGCCACAACAAGTCAAACAACTTCACTGAAGACTCCAAGGAAATCGGAGAGTCGGCGGCGGAGAATCGGCGGATCCAGGCGAACCCCCGCCGACACAAGAGGAAGCCGTGAGTAAAATCAGCTGATCGGCTTTATGAATGAATGCGCCGCTGCGCTACAAAGAAACAATTGAACACTGCGGGATGCAAAGTTGTGGACTGTGGATGTGGACTGCAATGAAAGGGGGATGTTGGAAGGATGTTTAAGGATAAACTAATTAAAGGAATTTGTGATGATGTCTGACACACCTGAGATTGCAACTGAGTCCGCGGCTGAGGCAGCAGCGGGGACAGCAGCGGAGAAAGCACCTGAGACCGCAACTGAGTCTGAGGAGCGGAGATCGCTTCGCGCAGAGGCAGATTGGGAGCGTGCACGAGGGAAATTAATGAAATAAAGGCTTTGATGACTGATGTTGGAAATGTTGATAAAGTCAGTGACACATTTGAAGCGTTTAAAGGAGCTGTGGATGAATTTATAAATGCTCATAAATCTGTGCAAGAACTCTTATCAGAGGATGAAAAGGAAACTGATTATTATGACTGGTATGCACCCAGAATAATGAACCTGAATTATTTCGCAAAAGAGGTTGAAATATGGAAAAGAGAAATTGCACAGTCAAAAGTCTGACCACTGGACAGCATATCAAATGTATCTCGCAAATCAAAGTCTTTGTCTTCCATTTCCTCAGTCTCCTCAGAGTTAAAAAAGGCCAAGGCGGATCAAGCTGCTGCAATGGCACGAGCTGCCGCACTGAAAGAAAAGCTTGCTTTGCAACTGGAGGAAACAAAACTGAAATCAAAGATGGAGAAAATGGAGTTGGATGCAGACCTCGCAGCATCGGCTGCCAAAATAAAGATTCTTCAAAGCGAGGAGGTGGAGCAGGAAGCTCCAGGCGATGGCATGAATGAGTATTATGACTCTCTCCATGAACCAGAAACAATGGAGAGCAATGTGGAATTTATGCAATTAGGTGGCATACCCAAAACTCCACTTCACCAAACCATCTTAGGTCTTCCCAGACCTACCCCCATGAGTCTCTCAAGACCTCCCACTATGAGACACACCCCACAAAATAAACCTCAAATAAAGAATGTAACTCAAACATACGAGCCTGAAACTGCAAATCATAATCACACCATAACCCATACGGCACAAGATTACTCAGACAGGGGCGTTAATGCTGCCCATGATAACTTGGATGTGGTTATTCAAAGACAAAATGACATAGCAGAACTGATTGTCTCACAGCAAAACCTGTCTAAATTACCTGTGAGAGAAATGTCTGTGTTTGATGGTAACCCATTGGCATATCAGTCTTTTATCCATGCATTTGAACACTTGATTGAAGACAAAACTAAAAATAATCAGGACAGACTCTATTATCTTGAGCAGTTCACCTCTGGTTTGCCTAGAGATTTGGTTCGCAGCTGTTTCCGAATGGATGGAGGCAGGGGCTACTGTGAAGCAAGACGCCTTTTAAAAGAGCACTTTGGAAATGAGATAAAGATTTCTGGAGCTTACCTGGAGAAAGCCTTGAATTGGACAGCGATTAAAGCTGAGGATGGGAAAATGCTGCATGCATATGCAATGTATTTGAGAGGATGCTGTAATGTAATGCAAGATTTACAGTATTTAGAGGAACTTGAGATCCCATCAAACCTAAGGCTAACAGCATCCAAGCTACCCTACAAGCTCCGGGAAAGATGGCGAACCACAGCTTATGAGACACAACAGAGAACCGGAAGGAGAGTCAGATTCCAGCACTTTGTGGATTTTGTGGATAAACATGCTAAGATGCTTTTGGATCCATTGTTTGGAGACATTCAAGTCCAAATCACAATGAAAAGGTCTATCCCAAGGGGCAAAAATGAACCAAAATCAATGAGAGGCAAAAACAGCAGCTTTGCTACTTCAGTAGCAGTGAATACAGAGAAAGCAGGATGCACTGTAAAGCAATCAGCTGTTCCACAAACAACACCTCAAATCACACCCAGTCCTGTCATCTCTTCCTGTGGATTCTGCCATGGGAAGCATGCTCTGATTGACTGCTCACGATTCAGAACACAGTCACATGACAACAAGGTTGAATTCTTAAGAAGCCATGGACATTGCTTTGGTTGCCTACTAAAAGGTCATATAAGCACAAATTGTAAAAGAGGATTAATGTGTCAAGTTTGTCAAATGAAACATCCTACTGTACTCCATATCTACAATGCAAAAGGCCCCAAACAGGAAAATCAAACAAAGGCCACTGCTGAGACAGAAGAAACCCCCATAAGCAGTGCTCTTGTTTCAGCAGGTGATGCAACTGGGGCCGGGAGAGACTGTGCACTTGCGATTCTCCCAGTCAGAGTTAAGTTGGCAAATGGGAGCAGGTACATTCAGACCTATGCTTTCCTCGATCCCGGCAGCACGGCAACGTTTTGCACGGAAAAACTAATGAACCAGCTAAATGTGAAAGGACGCAAAACAGAGATACTTTTGCGAACAATGGGACAGGAGAAGCCTGCAGGGACCTATGAGGTCAGAGGACTGGAGGTGGGGGACTTGGAGGGCCGCACATATCTGGACCTGCCGAAAGTTTACACACAAGGTAAAATCCCTGTCTCAAAAGGAAACCTAATCACACAAGCTGATTTGAAGAGATGGCCCTATCTCAATGGCATCCAGTTAAAGGAAATTGAGGCAGACATTGAACTCCTCATTGCGAATAATTATAATAACTAGAAAATTCCCCCGCCGGGAAATTTTGAGAGGGAGGCAGTGGGCCGCCGCCCGGGGGTGTGTCTGTAAAAGTTTAAAGTTGAAACGGAGTTTCTAGGTGAAAGTATGGCTGAGCTGTAGACGTTTGACTAAAAAAAAATACATTTCCCACTACTAAATGTAGTTTTTAGTACATTCCTGTCCACCAATCAGAGCACACCTGCTGTCAGTTATGCTCCAGAGTGCTGTCACCATAGCAACGGCCCGGAATACTACAAAAAGATCTGTAGTGTTCTGGGCTGCTCTCACACTGTTCACTGTACTATATATACATACTAAATACAATGTATTGTATATCAGCTGGTACAGTACAGTGGTTATGTTCACTGACTGGCACGCGGGAGACCGGGGTTCAGATCCCGGTCCCGGCGAAAGAAGAAGGAAATAGTTAACCAGTAAGGGTCATTAGCCAAGACCCCTAATGATATACCGGCCCCACCCTCTTGATATTTATTTATATTTTTGAGTCCAAGTGTTTTGGATTTTCCCCTGTTTCCTCAGGAGTCTCGCCTTTCTTGCAATGTCTGCATTTTTTTTGGGTCAAGTGCTCATTTAGAAAAACGTCAGAGCCTCTCAGTTTCCTCCCTTGCTTCAACAGTTGCATTTTAAACTTTCTGTTGGCAAATCGTATTATTACAGCCTGTTTGTCTGTGTTGCTTCTCCGGGGGTGTTGGAGCCTATTTAGACACCATTATTCTTTTTGATTGTTTTTGAGTGATTATGGTAGAATAATTATTTTTTACACTATTTATTTATTATTGTTTCTCTTTAGCCACACAGGTCAGGGCCCTCCTCCTTGTCAGGCGATCCTCCTCCCGTGATTAGGGAGTGAGGACAGCTGGTTCGGAGAGTGCTTCTCTTTTGTCTGTGGAAGGAGTGAGGAGTGATATAGTTTTTTGACCCCTGAATTACATTTTATTTGATTTGATTTAAGTCAACCCGGAGATCGTTTGCTGTAAATAAATCTCAATGTTTTTGATCCAAACTATCTCTCCGTGAGTGCTTTTTATTTAGTGAGTCGTATACCTCCTCCTCACACACTGCTCTTATGTTTTTTGATCATCGACTTTTTTTGGAACACAAGAGTAGCCACAACAAGTCAAACAACTTCACTGAAGACTCCAAGGAAATCGGAGAGTCGGCGGCGGAGAATCGGCGGATCCAGGCGAACCCCCGCCGACACAAGAGGAAGCCGTGAGTAAAATCAGCTGATCGGCTTTATGAATGAATGCGCCGCTGCGCTACAAAGAAACAATTGAACACTGCGGGATGCAAAGTTGTGGACTGTGGATGTGGACTGCAATGAAAGGGGGATGTTGGAAGGATGTTTAAGGATAAACTAATTAAAGGAATTTGTGATGATGTCTGACACACCTGAGATTGCAACTGAGTCCGCGGCTGAGGCAGCAGCGGGGACAGCAGCGGAGAAAGCACCTGAGACCGCAACTGAGTCTGAGGAGCGGAGATCGCTTCGCGCAGAGGCAGATTGGGAGCGTGCACACGGGAAATTAATGAAATAAAGGCTTTGATGACTGATGTTGGAAATGTTGATAAAGTCAGTGACACATTTGAAGCGTTTAAAGGAGCTGTGGATGAATTTATAAATGCTCATAAATCTGTGCAAGAACTCTTATCAGAGGATGAAAAGGAAACTGATTATTATGACTGGTATGCACCCAGAATAATGAACCTGAATTATTTCGCAAAAGAGGTTGAAATATGGAAAAGAGAAATTGCACAGTCAAAAGTCTGACCACTGGACAGCATATCAAATGTATCTCGCAAATCAAAGTCTTCGTCTTCCATTTCCTCAGTCTCCTCAGAGTTAAAAAAGGCCAAGGCGGATCAAGCTGCTGCAATGGCACGAGCTGCCGCACTGAAAGAAAAGCTTGCTTTGCAACTGGAGGAAACAAAACTGAAATCAAAGATGGAGAAAATGGAGTTGGATGCAGACCTCGCAGCATCGGCTGCCAAAATAAAGATTCTTCAAAGCGAGGAGGTGGAGCAGGAAGCTCCAGGCGATGGCATGAATGAGTATTATGACTCTCTCCATGAACCAGAAACAATGGAGAGCAATGTGGAATTTATGCAATTAGGTGGCATACCCAAAACTCCACTTCACCAAACCATCTTAGGTCTTCCCAGACCTACCCCCATGAGTCTCTCAAGACCTCCCACTATGAGACACACCCCACAAAATAAACCTCAAATAAAGAATGTAACTCAAACATACGAGCCTGAAACTGCAAATCATAATCACACCATAACCCATACGGCACAAGATTACTCAGACAGGGGCGTTAATGCTGCCCATGATAACTTGGATGTGGTTATTCAAAGACAAAATGACATAGCAGAACTGATTGTCTCACAGCAAAACCTGTCTAAATTACCTGTGAGAGAAATGTCTGTGTTTGATGGTAACCCATTGGCATATCAGTCTTTTATCCATGCATTTGAACACTTGATTGAAGACAAAACTAAAAATAATCAGGACAGACTCTATTATCTTGAGCAGTTCACCTCTGGTTTGCCTAGAGATTTGGTTCGCAGCTGTTTGCGAATGGATGGAGGCAGGGGCTACTGTGAAGCAAGACGCCTTTTAAAAGAGCACTTTGGAAATGAGATAAAGATTTCTGGAGCTTACCTGGAGAAAGCCTTGAATTGGACAGCGATTAAAGCTGAGGATGGGAAAATGCTGCATGCATATGCAATGTATTTGAGAGGATGCTGTAATGTAATGCAAGATTTACAGTATTTAGAGGAACTTGAGATCCCATCAAACCTAAGGCTAACAGCATCCAAGCTACCCTACAAGCTCCGGGAAAGATGGCGAACCACAGCTTATGAGACACAACAGAGAACCGGAAGGAGAGTCAGATTCCAGCACTTTGTGGATTTTGTGGATAAACATGCTAAGATGCTTTTGGATCCATTGTTTGGAGACATTCAAGTCCAAATCACAATGAAAAGGTCTATCCCAAGGGGCAAAAATGAACCAAAATCAATGAGAGGCAAAAACAGCAGCTTTGCTACTTCAGTAGCAGTGAATACAGAGAAAGCAGGATGCACTGTAAAGCAATCAGCTGTTCCACAAACAACACCTCAAATCACACCCAGTCCTGTCATCTCTTCCTGTGGATTCTGCCATGGGAAGCATGCTCTGATTGACTGCTCACGATTCAGAACACAGTCACATGACAACAAGGTTGAATTCTTAAGAAGCCATGGACATTGCTTTGGTTGCCTACTAAAAGGTCATATAAGCACAAATTGTAAAAGAGGATTAATGTGTCAAGTTTGTCAAATGAAACATCCTACTGTACTCCATATCTACAATGCAAAAGGCCCCAAACAGGAAAATCAAACAAAGGCCACTGCTGAGACAGAAGAAACCCCCATAAGCAGTGCTCTTGTTTCAGCAGGTGATGCAACTGGGGCCGGGAGAGACTGTGCACTTGCGATTCTCCCAGTCAGAGTTAAGTTGGCAAATGGGAGCAGGTACATTCAGACCTATGCTTTCCTCGATCCCGGCAGCACGGCAACGTTTTGCACGGAAAAACTAATGAACCAGCTAAATGTGAAAGGACGCAAAACAGAGATACTTTTGCGAACAATGGGACAGGAGAAGCCTGCAGGGACCTATGAGGTCAGAGGACTGGAGGTGGGGGACTTGGAGGGCCGCACATATCTGGACCTGCCGAAAGTTTACACACAAGGTAAAATCCCTGTCTCAAAAGGAAACCTAATCACACAAGCTGATTTGAAGAGATGGCCCTATCTCAATGGCATCCAGTTAAAGGAAATTGAGGCAGACATTGAACTCCTCATTGCGAATAATTATAATAACTAGAAAATTCCCCCGCCGGGAAATTTTGAGAGGGAGGCAGTGGGCCGCCGCCCGGGGGTGTGTCTGTAAAAGTTTAAAGTTGAAACGGAGTTTCTAGGTGAAAGTATGGCTGAGCTGTAGACGTTTGACTAAAAAAAAATACATTTCCCACTACTAAATGTAGTTTTTAGTACATTCCTGTCCACCAATCAGAGCACACCTGCTGTCAGTTATGCTCCAGAGTGCTGTCACCATAGCAACGGCCCGGAATACTACAAAAAGATCTGTAGTGTTCTGGGCTGCTCTCACACTGTTCACTGTACTATATATACATACTAAATACAATGTATTGTATATCAGCTGGTACAGTACAGTGGTTATGTTCACTGACTGGCACGCGGGAGACCGGGGTTCAGATCCCGGTCCCGGTGAAAGAAGAAGGAAATAGTTAACCAGTAAGGGTCATTAGCCAAGACCCCTAATGATATACCGGCCCCACCCTCTTGATATTTATTTATATTTTTGAGTCCAAGTGTTTTGGATTTTCCCCTGTTTCCTCAGGAGTCTCGCCTTTCTTGCAATGTCTGCATTTTTTTTGGGTCAAGTGCTCATTTAGAAAAACGTCAGAGCCTCTCAGTTTCCTCCCTTGCTTCAACAGTTGCATTTTAAACTTTCTGTTGGCAAATCGTATTATTACAGCCTGTTTGTCTGTGTTGCTTCTCCGGGGGTGTTGGAGCCTATTTAGACACCATTATTCTTTTTGATTGTTTTTGAGTGATTATGGTAGAATAATTATTTTTTACACTATTTATTTATTATTGTTTCTCTTTAGCCACACAGGTCAGGGCCCTCCTCCTTGTCAGGCGATCCTCCTCCCGTGATTAGGGAGTGAGGACAGCTGGTTCGGAGAGTGCTTCTCTTTTGTCTGTGGAAGGAGTGAGGAGTGATATAGTTTTTTGACCCCTGAATTACATTTTATTTGATTTGATTTAAGTCAACCCGGAGATCGTTTGCTGTAAATAAATCTCAATGTTTTTGATCCAAACTATCTCTCCGTGAGTGCTTTTTATTTAGTGAGTCGTATACCTCCTCCTCACACACTGCTCTTATGTTTTTTGATCATCGACTTTTTTTGGAACACAAGAGTAGCCACAACAAGTCAAACAACTTCACTGAAGACTCCAAGGAAATCGGAGAGTCGGCGGCGGAGAATCGGCGGATCCAGGCGAACCCCCGCCGACACAAGAGGAAGCCGTGAGTAAAATCAGCTGATCGGCTTTATGAATGAATGCGCCGCTGCGCTACAAAGAAACAATTGAACACTGCGGGATGCAAAGTTGTGGACTGTGGATGTGGACTGCAATGAAAGGGGGATGTTGGAGGGATGTTTAAGGATAAACTAATTAAAGGAATTTGTGATGATGTCTGACACACCTGAGATTGCAACTGAGTCCGCAGCTGAGGCAGCAGCGGGGACAGCAGCGGAGAAAGCACCTGAGACCGCAACTGAGTCTGAGGAGCGGAGATCGCGCTTCGCTTCGCGCAGAGGCAGATTGGGAGCGTGCACGAGGGAAATTAATGAAATAAAGGCTTTGATGACTGATGTTGGAAATGTTGATAAAGTCAGTGACACATTTGAAGCGTTTAAAGGAGCTGTAGATGAATTTATAAATGCTCATAAATCTGTGCAAGAACTCTTATCAGAGGATGAAAAGGAAACTGATTATTATGACTGGTATGCACCCAGAATAATGAACCTGAATTATTTCGCAAAAGAGGTTGAAATATGGAAAAGAGAAATTGCACAGTCAAAAGTCTGACCACTGGACAGCATATCAAATGTATCTCGCAAATCAAAGTCTTTGTCTTCCATTTCCTCAGTCTCCTCAGAGTTAAAAAAGGCCAAGGCGGATCAAGCTGCTGCAATGGCACGAGCTGCCGCACTGAAAGAAAAGCTTGCTTTGCAACTGGAGGAAACAAAACTGAAATCAAAGATGGAGAAAATGGAGTTGGATGCAGACCTCGCAGCATCGGCTGCCAAAATAAAGATTCTTCAAAGCGAGGAGGTGGAGCAGGAAGCTCCAGGCGATGGCATGAATGAGTATTATGACTCTCTCCATGAACCAGAAACAATGGAGAGCAATGTGGAATTTATGCAATTAGGTGGCATACCCAAAACTCCACTTCACCAAACCATCTTAGGTCTTCCCAGACCTACCCCCATGAGTCTCTCAAGACCTCCCACTATGAGACACACCCCACAAAATAAACCTCAAATAAAGAATGTAACTCAAACATACGAGCCTGAAACTGCAAATCATAATCACACCATAACCCATACGGCACAAGATTACTCAGACAGGGGCGTTAATGCTGCCCATGATAACTTGGATGTGGTTATTCAAAGACAAAATGACATAGCAGAACTGATTGTCTCACAGCAAAACCTGTCTAAATTACCTGTGAGAGAAATGTCTGTGTTTGATGGTAACCCATTGGCATATCAGTCTTTTATCCATGCATTTGAACACTTGATTGAAGACAAAACTAAAAATAATCAGGACAGACTCTATTATCTTGAGCAGTTCACCTCTGGTTTGCCTAGAGATTTGGTTCGCAGCTGTTTCCGAATGGATGGAGGCAGGGGCTACTGTGAAGCAAGACGCCTTTTAAAAGAGCACTTTGGAAATGAGATAAAGATTTCTGGAGCTTACCTGGAGAAAGCCTTGAATTGGACAGCGATTAAAGCTGAGGATGGGAAAATGCTGCATGCATATGCAATGTATTTGAGAGGATGCTGTAATGTAATGCAAGATTTACAGTATTTAGAGGAACTTGAGATCCCATCAAACCTAAGGCTAACAGCATCCAAGCTACCCTACAAGCTCCGGGAAAGATGGCGAACCACAGCTTATGAGACACAACAGAGAACCGGAAGGAGAGTCAGATTCCAGCACTTTGTGGATTTTGTGGATAAACATGCTAAGATGCTTTTGGATCCATTGTTTGGAGACATTCAAGTCCAAATCACAATGAAAAGGTCTATCCCAAGGGGCAAAAATGAACCAAAATCAATGAGAGGCAAAAACAGCAGCTTTGCTACTTCAGTAGCAGTGAATACAGAGAAAGCAGGATGCACTGTAAAGCAATCAGCTGTTCCACAAACAACACCTCAAATCACACCCAGTCCTGTCATCTCTTCCTGTGGATTCTGCCATGGGAAGCATGCTCTGATTGACTGCTCACGATTCAGAACACAGTCACATGACAACAAGGTTGAATTCTTAAGAAGCCATGGACATTGCTTTGGTTGCCTACTAAAAGGTCATATAAGCACAAATTGTAAAAGAGGATTAATGTGTCAAGTTTGTCAAATGAAACATCCTACTGTACTCCATATCTACAATGCAAAAGGCCCCAAACAGGAAAATCAAACAAAGGCCACTGCTGAGACAGAAGAAACCCCCATAAGCAGTGCTCTTGTTTCAGCAGGTGATGCAACTGGGGCCGGGAGAGACTGTGCACTTGCGATTCTCCCAGTCAGAGTTAAGTTGGCAAATGGGAGCAGGTACATTCAGACCTATGCTTTCCTCGATCCCGGCAGCACGGCAACGTTTTGCACGGAAAAACTAATGAACCAGCTAAATGTGAAAGGACGCAAAACAGAGATACTTTTGCGAACAATGGGACAGGAGAAGCCTGCAGGGACCTATGAGGTCAGAGGACTGGAGGTGGGGGACTTGGAGGGCCGCACATATCTGGACCTGCCGAAAGTTTACACACAAGGTAAAATCCCTGTCTCAAAAGGAAACCTAATCACACAAGCTGATTTGAAGAGATGGCCCTATCTCAATGGCATCCAGTTAAAGGAAATTGAGGCAGACATTGAACTCCTCATTGCGAATAATTATAATAACTAGAAAATTCCCCCGCCGGGAAATTTTGAGAGGGAGGCAGTGGGCCGCCGCCCGGGGGTGTGTCTGTAAAAGTTTAAAGTTGAAACGGAGTTTCTAGGTGAAAGTATGGCTGAGCTGTAGACGTTTGACTAAAAAAAAATACATTTCCCACTACTAAATGTAGTTTTTAGTACATTCCTGTCCACCAATCAGAGCACACCTGCTGTCAGTTATGCTCCAGAGTGCTGTCACCATAGCAACGGCCCGGAATACTACAAAAAGATCTGTAGTGTTCTGGGCTGCTCTCACACTGTTCACTGTACTATATATACATACTAAATACAATGTATTGTATATCAGCTGGTACAGTACAGTGGTTATGTTCACTGACTGGCACGCGGGAGACCGGGGTTCAGATCCCGGTCCCGGTGAAAGAAGAAGGAAATAGTTAACCAGTAAGGGTCATTAGCCAAGACCCCTAATGATATACCGGCCCCACCCTCTTGATATTTATTTATATTTTTGAGTCCAAGTGTTTTGGATTTTCCCCTGTTTCCTCAGGAGTCTCGCCTTTCTTGCAATGTCTGCATTTTTTTTGGGTCAAGTGCTCATTTAGAAAAACGTCAGAGCCTCTCAGTTTCCTCCCTTGCTTCAACAGTTGCATTTTAAACTTTCTGTTGGCAAATCGTATTATTACAGCCTGTTTGTCTGTGTTGCTTCTCCGGGGGTGTTGGAGCCTATTTAGACACCATTATTCTTTTTGATTGTTTTTGAGTGATTATGGTAGAATAATTATTTTTTACACTATTTATTTATTATTGTTTCTCTTTAGCCACACAGGTCAGGGCCCTCCTCCTTGTCAGGCGATCCTCCTCCCGTGATTAGGGAGTGAGGACAGCTGGTTCGGAGAGTGCTTCTCTTTTGTCTGTGGAAGGAGTGAGGAGTGATATAGTTTTTTGACCCCTGAATTACATTTTATTTGATTTGATTTAAGTCAACCCGGAGATCGTTTGCTGTAAATAAATCTCAATGTTTTTGATCCAAACTATCTCTCCGTGAGTGCTTTTTATTTAGTGAGTCGTATACCTCCTCCTCACACACTGCTCTTATGTTTTTTGATCATCGACTTTTTTTGGAACACAAGAGTAGCCACAACAAGTCAAACAACTTCACTGAAGACTCCAAGGAAATCGGAGAGTCGGCGGCGGAGAATCGGCGGATCCAGGCGAACCCCCGCCGACACAAGAGGAAGCCGTGAGTAAAATCAGCTGATCGGCTTTATGAATGAATGCGCCGCTGCGCTACAAAGAAACAATTGAACACTGCGGGATGCAAAGTTGTGGACTGTGGATGTGGACTGCAATGAAAGGGGGATGTTGGAAGGATGTTTAAGGATAAACTAATTAAAGGAATTTGTGATGATGTCTGACACACCTGAGATTGCAACTGAGTCCGCGGCTGAGGCAGCAGCGGGGACAGCAGCGGAGAAAGCACCTGAGACCGCAACTGAGTCTGAGGAGCGGAGATCGCTTCGCGCAGAGGCAGATTGGGAGCGTGCACGAGGGAAATTAATGAAATAAAGGCTTTGATGACTGATGTTGGAAATGTTGATAAAGTCAGTGACACATTTGAAGCGTTTAAAGGAGCTGTGGATGAATTTATAAATGCTCATAAATCTGTGCAAGAACTCTTATCAGAGGATGAAAAGGAAACTGATTATTATGACTGGTATGCACCCAGAATAATGAACCTGAATTATTTCGCAAAAGAGGTTGAAATATGGAAAAGAGAAATTGCACAGTCAAAAGTCTGACCACTGGACAGCATATCAAATGTATCTCGCAAATCAAAGTCTTTGTCTTCCATTTCCTCAGTCTCCTCAGAGTTAAAAAAGGCCAAGGCGGATCAAGCTGCTGCAATGGCACGAGCTGCCGCACTGAAAGAAAAGCTTGCTTTGCAACTGGAGGAAACAAAACTGAAATCAAAGATGGAGAAAATGGAGTTGGATGCAGACCTCGCAGCATCGGCTGCCAAAATAAAGATTCTTCAAAGCGAGGAGGTGGAGCAGGAAGCTCCAGGCGATGGCATGAATGAGTATTATGACTCTCTCCATGAACCAGAAACAATGGAGAGCAATGTGGAATTTATGCAATTAGGTGGCATACCCAAAACTCCACTTCACCAAACCATCTTAGGTCTTCCCAGACCTACCCCCATGAGTCTCTCAAGACCTCCCACTATGAGACACACCCCACAAAATAAACCTCAAATAAAGAATGTAACTCAAACATACGAGCCTGAAACTGCAAATCATAATCACACCATAACCCATACGGCACAAGATTACTCAGACAGGGGCGTTAATGCTGCCCATGATAACTTGGATGTGGTTATTCAAAGACAAAATGACATAGCAGAACTGATTGTCTCACAGCAAAACCTGTCTAAATTACCTGTGAGAGAAATGTCTGTGTTTGATGGTAACCCATTGGCATATCAGTCTTTTATCCATGCATTTGAACACTTGATTGAAGACAAAACTAAAAATAATCAGGACAGACTCTATTATCTTGAGCAGTTCACCTCTGGTTTGCCTAGAGATTTGGTTCGCAGCTGTTTGCGAATGGATGGAGGCAGGGGCTACTGTGAAGCAAGACGCCTTTTAAAAGAGCACTTTGGAAATGAGATAAAGATTTCTGGAGCTTACCTGGAGAAAGCCTTGAATTGGACAGCGATTAAAGCTGAGGATGGGAAAATGCTGCATGCATATGCAATGTATTTGAGAGGATGCTGTAATGTAATGCAAGATTTACAGTATTTAGAGGAACTTGAGATCCCATCAAACCTAAGGCTAACAGCATCCAAGC
The DNA here is from genome assembly GCF_963514095.1 of Eutrigla gurnardus. NCBI lineage: Eukaryota > Metazoa > Chordata > Actinopteri > Perciformes > Triglidae > Eutrigla > Eutrigla gurnardus. The sequence continues at coordinate 92,032 of NC_139929.1, read as the reverse complement.
TACCCTACAAGCTCCGGGAAAGATGGCGAACCACAGCTTATGAGACACAACAGAGAACCGGAAGGAGAGTCAGATTCCAGCACTTTGTGGATTTTGTGGATAAACATGCTAAGATGCTTTTGGATCCATTGTTTGGAGACATTCAAGTCCAAATCACAATGAAAAGGTCTATCCCAAGGGGCAAAAATGAACCAAAATCAATGAGAGGCAAAAACAGCAGCTTTGCTACTTCAGTAGCAGTGAATACAGAGAAAGCAGGATGCACTGTAAAGCAATCAGCTGTTCCACAAACAACACCTCAAATCACACCCAGTCCTGTCATCTCTTCCTGTGGATTCTGCCATGGGAAGCATGCTCTGATTGACTGCTCACGATTCAGAACACAGTCACATGACAACAAGGTTGAATTCTTAAGAAGCCATGGACATTGCTTTGGTTGCCTACTAAAAGGTCATATAAGCACAAATTGTAAAAGAGGATTAATGTGTCAAGTTTGTCAAATGAAACATCCTACTGTACTCCATATCTACAATGCAAAAGGCCCCAAACAGGAAAATCAAACAAAGGCCACTGCTGAGACAGAAGAAACCCCCATAAGCAGTGCTCTTGTTTCAGCAGGTGATGCAACTGGGGCCGGGAGAGACTGTGCCCTTGCGATTCTCCCAGTCAGAGTTAAGTTGGCAAATGGGAGCAGGTACATTCAGACCTATGCTTTCCTCGATCCCGGCAGCACGGCAACGTTTTGCACGGAAAAACTAATGAACCAGCTAAATGTGAAAGGACGCAAAACAGAGATACTTTTGCGAACAATGGGACAGGAGAAGCCTGCAGGGACCTATGAGGTCAGAGGACTGGAGGTGGGGGACTTGGAGGGCCGCACATATCTGGACCTGCCGAAAGTTTACACACAAGGTAAAATCCCTGTCTCAAAAGGAAACCTAATCACACAAGCTGATTTGAAGAGATGGCCCTATCTCAATGGCATCCAGTTAAAGGAAATTGAGGCAGACATTGAACTCCTCATTGCGAATAATTATAATAACTAGAAAATTCCCCCGCCGGGAAATTTTGAGAGGGAGGCAGTGGGCCGCCGCCCGGGGGTGTGTCTGTAAAAGTTTAAAGTTGAAACGGAGTTTCTAGGTGAAAGTATGGCTGAGCTGTAGACGTTTGACTAAAAAAAACTACATTTCCCACTACTAAATGTAGTTTTTAGTACATTCCTGTCCACCAATCAGAGCACACCTGCTGTCAGTTATGCTCCAGAGTGCTGTCACCATAGCAACGGCCCGGAATACTACAAAAAGATCTGTAGTGTTCTGGGCTGCTCTCACACTGTTCACTGTACTATATATACATACTAAATACAATGTATTGTATATCAGCTGGTACAGTACAGTGGTTATGTTCACTGACTGGCACGCGGGAGACCGGGGTTCAGATCCCGGTCCCGGCGAAAGAAGAAGGAAATAGTTAACCAGTAAGGGTCATTAGCCAAGACCCCTAATGATATACCGGCCCCACCCTCTTGATATTTATTTATATTTTTGAGTCCAAGTGTTTTGGATTTTCCCCTGTTTCCTCAGGAGTCTCGCCTTTCTTGCAATGTCTGCATTTTTTTTGGGTCAAGTGCTCATTTAGAAAAACGTCAGAGCCTCTCAGTTTCCTCCCTTGCTTCAACAGTTGCATTTTAAACTTTCTGTTGGCAAATCGTATTATTACAGCCTGTTTGTCTGTGTTGCTTCTCCGGGGGTGTTGGAGCCTATTTAGACACCATTATTCTTTTTGATTGTTTTTGAGTGATTATGGTAGAATAATTATTTTTTACACTATTTATTTATTATTGTTTCTCTTTAGCCACACAGGTCAGGGCCCTCCTCCTTGTCAGGCGATCCTCCTCCCGTGATTAGGGAGTGAGGACAGCTGGTTCGGAGAGTGCTTCTCTTTTGTCTGTGGAAGGAGTGAGGAGTGATATAGTTTTTTGACCCCTGAATTACATTTTATTTGATTTGATTTAAGTCAACCCGGAGATCGTTTGCTGTAAATAAATCTCAATGTTTTTGATCCAAACTATCTCTCCGTGGGTGCTTTTTATTTAGTGAGTCGTATACCTCCTCCTCACACACTGCTCTTATGTTTTTTGATCATCGACTTTTTTTGGAACACAAGAGTAGCCACAACAAGTCAAACAACTTCACTGAAGACTCCAAGGAAATCGGAGAGTCGGCGGCGGAGAATCGGCGGATCCAGGCGAACCCCCGCCGACACAAGAGGAAGCCGTGAGTAAAATCAGCTGATCGGCTTTATGAATGAATGCGCCGCTGCGCTACAAAGAAACAATTGAACACTGCGGGATGCAAAGTTGTGGACTGTGGATGTGGACTGCAATGAAAGGGGGATGTTGGAAGGATGTTTAAGGATAAACTAATTAAAGGAATTTGTGATGATGTCTGACACACCTGAGATTGCAACTGAGTCCGCGGCTGAGGCAGCAGCGGGGACAGCAGCGGAGAAAGCACCTGAGACCGCAACTGAGTCTGAGGAGCGGAGATCGCTTCGCGCAGAGGCAGATTGGGAGCGTGCACGAGGGAAATTAATGAAATAAAGGCTTTGATGACTGATGTTGGAAATGTTGATAAAGTCAGTGACACATTTGAAGCGTTTAAAGGAGCTGTGGATGAATTTATAAATGCTCATAAATCTGTGCAAGAACTCTTATCAGAGGATGAAAAGGAAACTGATTATTATGACTGGTATGCACCCAGAATAATGAACCTGAATTATTTCGCAAAAGAGGTTGAAATATGGAAAAGAGAAATTGCACAGTCAAAAGTCTGACCACTGGACAGCATATCAAATGTATCTCGCAAATCAAAGTCTTCGTCTTCCATTTCCTCAGTCTCCTCAGAGTTAAAAAAGGCCAAGGCGGATCAAGCTGCTGCAATGGCACGAGCTGCCGCACTGAAAGAAAAGCTTGCTTTGCAACTGGAGGAAACAAAACTGAAATCAAAGATGGAGAAAATGGAGTTGGATGCAGACCTCGCAGCATCGGCTGCCAAAATAAAGATTCTTCAAAGCGAGGAGGTGGAGCAGGAAGCTCCAGGCGATGGCATGAATGAGTATTATGACTCTCTCCATGAACCAGAAACAATGGAGAGCAATGTGGAATTTATGCAATTAGGTGGCATACCCAAAACTCCACTTCACCAAACCATCTTAGGTCTTCCCAGACCTACCCCCATGAGTCTCTCAAGACCTCCCACTATGAGACACACCCCACAAAATAAACCTCAAATAAAGAATGTAACTCAAACATACGAGCCTGAAACTGCAAATCATAATCACACCATAACCCATACGGCACAAGATTACTCAGACAGGGGCGTTAATGCTGCCCATGATAACTTGGATGTGGTTATTCAAAGACAAAATGACATAGCAGAACTGATTGTCTCACAGCAAAACCTGTCTAAATTACCTGTGAGAGAAATGTCTGTGTTTGATGGTAACCCATTGGCATATCAGTCTTTTATCCATGCATTTGAACACTTGATTGAAGACAAAACTAAAAATAATCAGGACAGACTCTATTATCTTGAGCAGTTCACCTCTGGTTTGCCTAGAGATTTGGTTCGCAGCTGTTTGCGAATGGATGGAGGCAGGGGCTACTGTGAAGCAAGACGCCTTTTAAAAGAGCACTTTGGAAATGAGATAAAGATTTCTGGAGCTTACCTGGAGAAAGCCTTGAATTGGACAGCGATTAAAGCTGAGGATGGGAAAATGCTGCATGCATATGCAATGTATTTGAGAGGATGCTGTAATGTAATGCAAGATTTACAGTATTTAGAGGAACTTGAGATCCCATCAAACCTAAGGCTAACAGCATCCAAGCTACCCTACAAGCTCCGGGAAAGATGGCGAACCACAGCTTATGAGACACAACAGAGAACCGGAAGGAGAGTCAGATTCCAGCACTTTGTGGATTTTGTGGATAAACATGCTAAGATGCTTTTGGATCCATTGTTTGGAGACATTCAAGTCCAAATCACAATGAAAAGGTCTATCCCAAGGGGCAAAAATGAACCAAAATCAATGAGAGGCAAAAACAGCAGCTTTGCTACTTCAGTAGCAGTGAATACAGAGAAAGCAGGATGCACTGTAAAGCAATCAGCTGTTCCACAAACAACACCTCAAATCACACCCAGTCCTGTCATCTCTTCCTGTGGATTCTGCCATGGGAAGCATGCTCTGATTGACTGCTCACGATTCAGAACACAGTCACATGACAACAAGGTTGAATTCTTAAGAAGCCATGGACATTGCTTTGGTTGCCTACTAAAAGGTCATATAAGCACAAATTGTAAAAGAGGATTAATGTGTCAAGTTTGTCAAATGAAACATCCTACTGTACTCCATATCTACAATGCAAAAGGCCCCAAACAGGAAAATCAAACAAAGGCCACTGCTGAGACAGAAGAAACCCCCATAAGCAGTGCTCTTGTTTCAGCAGGTGATGCAACTGGGGCCGGGAGAGACTGTGCACTTGCGATTCTCCCAGTCAGAGTTAAGTTGGCAAATGGGAGCAGGTACATTCAGACCTATGCTTTCCTCGATCCCGGCAGCACGGCAACGTTTTGCACGGAAAAACTAATGAACCAGCTAAATGTGAAAGGACGCAAAACAGAGATACTTTTGCGAACAATGGGACAGGAGAAGCCTGCAGGGACCTATGAGGTCAGAGGACTGGAGGTGGGGGACTTGGAGGGCCGCACATATCTGGACCTGCCGAAAGTTTACACACAAGGTAAAATCCCTGTCTCAAAAGGAAACATAATCACACAAGCTGATTTGAAGAGATGGCCCTATCTCAATGGCATCCAGTTAAAGGAAATTGAGGCAGACATTGAACTCCTCATTGCGAATAATTATAATAACTAGAAAATTCCCCCGCCGGGAAATTTTGAGAGGGAGGCAGTGGGCCGCCGCCCGGGGGTGTGTCTGTAAAAGTTTAAAGTTGAAACGGAGTTTCTAGGTGAAAGTATGGCTGAGCTGTAGACGTTTGACTAAAAAAACTACATTTCCCACTACTAAATGTAGTTTTTAGTACATTCCTGTCCACCAATCAAAAGCACACCTGCTGTCAGTTATGCTCCAGAGTGCTGTCACCATAGCAACGGCCCGGAATACTACAAAAAGATCTGTAGTGTTCTGGGCTGCTCTCACACTGTTCACTGTACTATATATACATACTAAATACAATGTATTGTATATCAGCTGGTACAGTACAGTGGTTATGTTCACTGACTGGCACGCGGGAGACCGGGGTTCAGATCCCGGTCCCGGCGAAAGAAGAAGGAAATAGTTAACCAGTAAGGGTCATTAGCCAAGACCCCTAATGATATACCGGCCCCACCCTCTTGATATTTATTTATATTTTTGAGTCCAAGTGTTTTGGATTTTCCCCTGTTTCCTCAGGAGTCTCGCCTTTCTTGCAATGTCTGCATTTTTTTTGGGTCAAGTGCTCATTTAGAAAAACGTCAGAGCCTCTCAGTTTCCTCCCTTGCTTCAACAGTTGCATTTTAAACTTTCTGTTGGCAAATCGTATTATTACAGCCTGTTTGTCTGTGTTGCTTCTCCGGGGGTGTTGGAGCCTATTTAGACACCATTATTCTTTTTGATTGTTTTTGAGTGATTATGGTAGAATAATTATTTTTTACACTATTTATTTATTATTGTTTCTCTTTAGCCACACAGGTCAGGGCCCTCCTCCTTGTCAGGCGATCCTCCTCCCGTGATTAGGGAGTGAGGACAGCTGGTTCGGAGAGTGCTTCTCTTTTGTCTGTGGAAGGAGTGAGGAGTGATATAGTTTTTTGACCCCTGAATTACATTTTATTTGATTTGATTTAAGTCAACCCGGAGATCGTTTGCTGTAAATAAATCTCAATGTTTTTGATCCAAACTATCTCTCCGTGAGTGCTTTTTATTTAGTGAGTCGTATACCTCCTCCTCACACACTGCTCTTATGTTTTTTGATCATCGACTTTTTTTGGAACACAAGAGTAGCCACAACAAGTCAAACAACTTCACTGAAGACTCCAAGGAAATCGGAGAGTCGGCGGCGGAGAATCGGCGGATCCAGGCGAACCCCCGCCGACACAAGAGGAAGCCGTGAGTAAAATCAGCTGATCGGCTTTATGAATGAATGCGCCGCTGCGCTACAAAGAAACAATTGAACACTGCGGGATGCAAAGTTGTGGACTGTGGATGTGGACTGCAATGAAAGGGGGATGTTGGAAGGATGTTTAAGGATAAACTAATTAAAGGAATTTGTGATGATGTCTGACACACCTGAGATTGCAACTGAGTCCGCGGCTGAGGCAGCAGCGGGGACAGCAGCGGAGAAAGCACCTGAGACCGCAACTGAGTCTGAGGAGCGGAGATCGCTTCGCGCAGAGGCAGATTGGGAGCGTGCACGAGGGAAATTAATGAAATAAAGGCTTTGATGACTGATGTTGGAAATGTTGATAAAGTCAGTGACACATTTGAAGCGTTTAAAGGAGCTGTGGATGAATTTATAAATGCTCATAAATCTGTGCAAGAACTCTTATCAGAGGATGAAAAGGAAACTGATTATTATGACTGGTATGCACCCAGAATAATGAACCTGAATTATTTCGCAAAAGAGGTTGAAATATGGAAAAGAGAAATTGCACAGTCAAAAGTCTGACCACTGGACAGCATATCAAATGTATCTCGCAAATCAAAGTCTTCGTCTTCCATTTCCTCAGTCTCCTCAGAGTTAAAAAAGGCCAAGGCGGATCAAGCTGCTGCAATGGCACGAGCTGCCGCACTGAAAGAAAAGCTTGCTTTGCAACTGGAGGAAACAAAACTGAAATCAAAGATGGAGAAAATGGAGTTGGATGCAGACCTCGCAGCATCGGCTGCCAAAATAAAGATTCTTCAAAGCGAGGAGGTGGAGCAGGAAGCTCCAGGCGATGGCATGAATGAGTATTATGACTCTCTCCATGAACCAGAAACAATGGAGAGCAATGTGGAATTTATGCAATTAGGTGGCATACCCAAAACTCCACTTCACCAAACCATCTTAGGTCTTCCCAGACCTACCCCCATGAGTCTCTCAAGACCTCCCACTATGAGACACACCCCACAAAATAAACCTCAAATAAAGAATGTAACTCAAACATACGAGCCTGAAACTGCAAATCATAATCACACCATAACCCATACGGCACAAGATTACTCAGACAGGGGCGTTAATGCTGCCCATGATAACTTGGATGTGGTTATTCAAAGACAAAATGACATAGCAGAACTGATTGTCTCACAGCAAAACCTGTCTAAATTACCTGTGAGAGAAATGTCTGTGTTTGATGGTAACCCATAGGCATATCAGTCTTTTATCCATGCATTTGAACACTTGATTGAAGACAAAACTAAAAATAATCAGGACAGACTCTATTATCTTGAGCAGTTCACCTCTGGTTTGCCTAGAGATTTGGTTCGCAGCTGTTTGCGAATGGATGGAGGCAGGGGCTACTGTGAAGCAAGACGCCTTTTAAAAGAGCACTTTGGAAATGAGATAAAGATTTCTGGAGCTTACCTGGAGAAAGCCTTGAATTGGACAGCGATTAAAGCTGAGGATGGGAAAATGCTGCATGCATATGCAATGTATTTGAGAGGATGCTGTAATGTAATGCAAGATTTACAGTATTTAGAGGAACTTGAGATCCCATCAAACCTAAGGCTAACAGCATCCAAGCTACCCTACAAGCTCCGGGAAAGATGGCGAACCACAGCTTATGAGACACAACAGAGAACCGGAAGGAGAGTCAGATTCCAGCACTTTGTGGATTTTGTGGATAAACATGCTAAGATGCTTTTGGATCCATTGTTTGGAGACATTCAAGTCCAAATCACAATGAAAAGGTCTATCCCAAGGGGCAAAAATGAACCAAAATCAATGAGAGGCAAAAACAGCAGCTTTGCTACTTCAGTAGCAGTGAATACAGAGAAAGCAGGATGCACTGTAAAGCAATCAGCTGTTCCACAAACAACACCTCAAATCACACCCAGTCCTGTCATCTCTTCCTGTGGATTCTGCCATGGGAAGCATGCTCTGATTGACTGCTCACGATTCAGAACACAGTCACATGACAACAAGGTTGAATTCTTAAGAAGCCATGGACATTGCTTTGGTTGCCTACTAAAAGGTCATATAAGCACAAATTGTAAAAGAGGATTAATGTGTCAAGTTTGTCAAATGAAACATCCTACTGTACTCCATATCTACAATGCAAAAGGCCCCAAACAGGAAAATCAAACAAAGGCCACTGCTGAGACAGAAGAAACCCCCATAAGCAGTGCTCTTGTTTCAGCAGGTGATGCAACTGGGGCCGGGAGAGACTGTGCACTTGCGATTCTCCCAGTCAGAGTTAAGTTGGCAAATGGGAGCAGGTACATTCAGACCTATGCTTTCCTCGATCCCGGCAGCACGGCAACGTTTTGCACGGAAAAACTAATGAACCAGCTAAATGTGAAAGGACGCAAAACAGAGATACTTTTGCGAACAATGGGACAGGAGAAGCCTGCAGGGACCTATGAGGTCAGAGGACTGGAGGTGGGGGACTTGGAGGGCCGCACATATCTGGACCTGCCGAAAGTTTACACACAAGGTAAAATCCCTGTCTCAAAAGGAAACATAATCACACAAGCTGATTTGAAGAGATGGCCCTATCTCAATGGCATCCAGTTAAAGGAAATTGAGGCAGACATTGAACTCCTCATTGCGAATAATTATAATAACTAGAAAATTCCCCCGCCGGGAAATTTTGAGAGGGAGGCAGTGGGCCGCCGCCCGGGGGTGTGTCTGTAAAAGTTTAAAGTTGAAACGGAGTTTCTAGGTGAAAGTATGGCTGAGCTGTAGACGTTTGACTAAAAAAACTACATTTCCCACTACTAAATGTAGTTTTTAGTACATTCCTGTCCACCAATCAAAAGCACACCTGCTGTCAGTTATGCTCCAGAGTGCTGTCACCATAGCAACGGCCCGGAATACTACAAAAAGATCTGTAGTGTTCTGGGCTGCTCTCACACTGTTCACTGTACTATATATACATACTAAATACAATGTATTGTATATCAGCTGGTACAGTACAGTGGTTATGTTCACTGACTGGCACGCGGGAGACCGGGGTTCAGATCCCGGTCCCGGCGAAAGAAGAAGGAAATAGTTAACCAGTAAGGGTCATTAGCCAAGACCCCTAATGATATACCGGCCCCACCCTCTTGATATTTATTTATATTTTTGAGTCCAAGTGTTTTGGATTTTCCCCTGTTTCCTCAGGAGTCTCGCCTTTCTTGCAATGTCTGCATTTTTTTTGGGTCAAGTGCTCATTTAGAAAAACGTCAGAGCCTCTCAGTTTCCTCCCTTGCTTCAACAGTTGCATTTTAAACTTTCTGTTGGCAAATCGTATTATTACAGCCTGTTTGTCTGTGTTGCTTCTCCGGGGGTGTTGGAGCCTATTTAGACACCATTATTCTTTTTGATTGTTTTTGAGTGATTATGGTAGAATAATTATTTTTTACACTATTTATTTATTATTGTTTCTCTTTAGCCACACAGGTCAGGGCCCTCCTCCTTGTCAGGCGATCCTCCTCCCGTGATTAGGGAGTGAGGACAGCTGGTTCGGAGAGTGCTTCTCTTTTGTCTGTGGAAGGAGTGAGGAGTGATATAGTTTTTTGACCCCTGAATTACATTTTATTTGATTTGATTTAAGTCAACCCGGAGATCGTTTGCTGTAAATAAATCTCAATGTTTTTGATCCAAACTATCTCTCCGTGAGTGCTTTTTATTTAGTGAGTCGTATACCTCCTCCTCACACACTGCTCTTATGTTTTTTGATCATCGACTTTTTTTGGAACACAAGAGTAGCCACAACAAGTCAAACAACTTCACTGAAGACTCCAAGGAAATCGGAGAGTCGGCGGCGGAGAATCGGCGGATCCAGGCGAACCCCCGCCGACACAAGAGGAAGCCGTGAGTAAAATCAGCTGATCGGCTTTATGAATGAATGCGCCGCTGCGCTACAAAGAAACAATTGAACACTGCGGGATGCAAAGTTGTGGACTGTGGATGTGGACTGCAATGAAAGGGGGATGTTGGAAGGATGTTTAAGGATAAACTAATTAAAGGAATTTGTGATGATGTCTGACACACCTGAGATTGCAACTGAGTCCGCGGCTGAGGCAGCAGCGGGGACAGCAGCGGAGAAAGCACCTGAGACCGCAACTGAGTCTGAGGAGCGGAGATCGCTTCGCGCAGAGGCAGATTGGGAGCGTGCACGAGGGAAATTAATGAAATAAAGGCTTTGATGACTGATGTTGGAAATGTTGATAAAGTCAGTGACACATTTGAAGCGTTTAAAGGAGCTGTGGATGAATTTATAAATGCTCATAAATCTGTGCAAGAACTCTTATCAGAGGATGAAAAGGAAACTGATTATTATGACTGGTATGCACCCAGAATAATGAACCTGAATTATTTCGCAAAAGAGGTTGAAATATGGAAAAGAGAAATTGCACAGTCAAAAGTCTGACCACTGGACAGCATATCAAATGTATCTCGCAAATCAAAGTCTTTGTCTTCCATTTCCTCAGTCTCCTCAGAGTTAAAAAAGGCCAAGGCGGATCAAGCTGCTGCAATGGCACGAGCTGCCGCACTGAAAGAAAAGCTTGCTTTGCAACTGGAGGAAACAAAACTGAAATCAAAGATGGAGAAAATGGAGTTGGATGCAGACCTCGCAGCATCGGCTGCCAAAATAAAGATTCTTCAAAGCGAGGAGGTGGAGCAGGAAGCTCCAGGCGATGGCATGAATGAGTATTATGACTCTCTCCATGAACCAGAAACAATGGAGAGCAATGTGGAATTTATGCAATTAGGTGGCATACCCAAAACTCCACTTCACCAAACCATCTTAGGTCTTCCCAGACCTACCCCCATGAGTCTCTCAAGACCTCCCACTATGAGACACACCCCACAAAATAAACCTCAAATAAAGAATGTAACTCAAACATACGAGCCTGAAACTGCAAATCATAATCACACCATAACCCATACGGCACAAGATTACTCAGACAGGGGCGTTAATGCTGCCCATGATAACTTGGATGTGGTTATTCAAAGACAAAATGACATAGCAGAACCGATTGTCTCACAGCAAAACCTGTCTAAATTACCTGTGAGAGAAATGTCTGTGTTTGATGGTAACCCATAGGCATATCAGTCTTTTATCCATGCATTTGAACACTTGATTGAAGACAAAACTAAAAATAATCAGGACAGACTCTATTATCTTGAGCAGTTCACCTCTGGTTTGCCTAGAGATTTGGTTCGCAGCTGTTTGCGAATGGATGGAGGCAGGGGCTACTGTGAAGCAAGACGCCTTTTAAAAGAGCACTTTGGAAATGAGATAAAGATTTCTGGAGCTTACCTGGAGAAAGCCTTGAATTGGACAGCGATTAAAGCTGAGGATGGGAAAATGCTGCATGCATATGCAATGTATTTGAGAGGATGCTGTAATGTAATGCAAGATTTACAGTATTTAGAGGAACTTGAGATCCCATCAAACCTAAGGCTAACAGCATCCAAGCTACCCTACAAGCTCCGGGAAAGATGGCGAACCACAGCTTATGAGACACAACAGAGAACCGGAAGGAGAGTCAGATTCCAGCACTTTGTGGATTTTGTGGATAAACATGCTAAGATGCTTTTGGATCCATTGTTTGGAGACATTCAAGTCCAAATCACAATGAAAAGGTCTATCCCAAGGGGCAAAAATGAACCAAAATCAATGAGAGGCAAAAACAGCAGCTTTGCTACTTCAGTAGCAGTGAATACAGAGAAAGCAGGATGCACTGTAAAGCAATCAGCTGTTCCACAAACAACACCTCAAATCACACCCAGTCCTGTCATCTCTTCCTGTGGATTCTGCCATGGGAAGCATGCTCTGATTGACTGCTCACGATTCAGAACACAGTCACATGACAACAAGGTTGAATTCTTAAGAAGCCATGGACATTGCTTTGGTTGCCTACTAAAAGGTCATATAAGCACAAATTGTAAAAGAGGATTAATGTGTCAAGTTTGTCAAATGAAACATCCTACTGTACTCCATATCTACAATGCAAAAGGCCCCAAACAGGAAAATCAAACAAAGGCCACTGCTGAGACAGAAGAAACCCCCATAAGCAGTGCTCTTGTTTCAGCAGGTGATGCAACTGGGGCCGGGAGAGACTGTGCACTTGCGATTCTCCCAGTCAGAGTTAAGTTGGCAAATGGGAGCAGGTACATTCAGACCTATGCTTTCCTCGATCCCGGCAGCACGGCAACGTTTTGCACGGAAAAACTAATGAACCAGCTAAATGTGAAAGGACGCAAAACAGAGATACTTTTGCGAACAATGGGACAGGAGAAGCCTGCAGGGACCTATGAGGTCAGAGGACTGGAGGTGGGGGACTTGGAGGGCCGCACATATCTGGACCTGCCGAAAGTTTACACACAAGGTAAAATCCCTGTCTCAAAAGGAAACATAATCACACAAGCTGATTTGAAGAGATGGCCCTATCTCAATGGCATCCAGTTAAAGGAAATTGAGGCAGACATTGAACTCCTCATTGCGAATAATTATAATAACTAGAAAATTCCCCCGCCGGGAAATTTTGAGAGGGAGGCAGTGGGCCGCCGCCCGGGGGTGTGTCTGTAAAAGTTTAAAGTTGAAACGGAGTTTCTAGGTGAAAGTATGGCTGAGCTGTAGACGTTTGACTAAAAAAACTACATTTCCCACTACTAAATGTAGTTTTTAGTACATTCCTGTCCACCAATCAAAAGCACACCTGCTGTCAGTTATGCTCCAGAGTGCTGTCACCATAGCAACGGCCCGGAATACTACAAAAAGATCTGTAGTGTTCTGGGCTGCTCTCACACTGTTCACTGTACTATATATACATACTAAATACAATGTATTGTATATCAGCTGGTACAGTACAGTGGTTATGTTCACTGACTGGCACGCGGGAGACCGGGGTTCAGATCCCGGTCCCGGCGAAAGAAGAAGGAAATAGTTAACCAGTAAGGGTCATTAGCCAAGACCCCTAATGATATACCGGCCCCACCCTCTTGATATTTATTTATATTTTTGAGTCCAAGTGTTTTGGATTTTCCCCTGTTTCCTCAGGAGTCTCGCCTTTCTTGCAATGTCTGCATTTTTTTTGGGTCAAGTGCTCATTTAGAAAAACGTCAGAGCCTCTCAGTTTCCTCCCTTGCTTCAACAGTTGCATTTTAAACTTTCTGTTGGCAAATCGTATTATTACAGCCTGTTTGTCTGTGTTGCTTCTCCGGGGGTGTTGGAGCCTATTTAGACACCATTATTCTTTTTGATTGTTTTTGAGTGATTATGGTAGAATAATTATTTTTTACACTATTTATTTATTATTGTTTCTCTTTAGCCACACAGGTCAGGGCCCTCCTCCTTGTCAGGCGATCCTCCTCCCGTGATTAGGGAGTGAGGACAGCTGGTTCGGAGAGTGCTTCTCTTTTGTCTGTGGAAGGAGTGAGGAGTGATATAGTTTTTTGACCCCTGAATTACATTTTATTTGATTTGATTTAAGTCAACCCGGAGATCGTTTGCTGTAAATAAATCTCAATGTTTTTGATCCAAACTATCTCTCCGTGAGTGCTTTTTATTTAGTGAGTCGTATACCTCCTCCTCACACACTGCTCTTATGTTTTTTGATCATCGACTTTTTTTGGAACACAAGAGTAGCCACAACAAGTCAAACAACTTCACTGAAGACTCCAAGGAAATCGGAGAGTCGGCGGCGGAGAATCGGCGGATCCAGGCGAACCCCCGCCGACACAAGAGGAAGCCGTGAGTAAAATCAGCTGATCGGCTTTATGAATGAATGCGCCGCTGCGCTACAAAGAAACAATTGAACACTGCGGGATGCAAAGTTGTGGACTGTGGATGTGGACTGCAATGAAAGGGGGATGTTGGAAGGATGTTTAAGGATAAACTAATTAAAGGAATTTGTGATGATGTCTGACACACCTGAGATTGCAACTGAGTCCGCGGCTGAGGCAGCAGCGGGGACAGCAGCGGAGAAAGCACCTGAGACCGCAACTGAGTCTGAGGAGCGGAGATCGCTTCGCGCAGAGGCAGATTGGGAGCGTGCACGAGGGAAATTAATGAAATAAAGGCTTTGATGACTGATGTTGGAAATGTTGATAAAGTCAGTGACACATTTGAAGCGTTTAAAGGAGCTGTGGATGAATTTATAAATGCTCATAAATCTGTGCAAGAACTCTTATCAGAGGATGAAAAGGAAACTGATTATTATGACTGGTATGCACCCAGAATAATGAACCTGAATTATTTCGCAAAAGAGGTTGAAATATGGAAAAGAGAAATTGCACAGTCAAAAGTCTGACCACTGGACAGCATATCAAATGTATCTCGCAAATCAAAGTCTTCGTCTTCCATTTCCTCAGTCTCCTCAGAGTTAAAAAAGGCCAAGGCGGATCAAGCTGCTGCAATGGCACGAGCTGCCGCACTGAAAGAAAAGCTTGCTTTGCAACTGGAGGAAACAAAACTGAAATCAAAGATGGAGAAAATGGAGTTGGATGCAGACCTCGCAGCATCGGCTGCCAAAATAAAGATACTTCAAAGCGAGGAGGTGGAGCAGGAAGCTCCAGGCGATGGCATGAATGAGTATTATGACTCTCTCCATGAACCAGAAACAATGGAGAGCAATGTGGAATTTATGCAATTAGGTGGCATACCCAAAACTCCACTTCACCAAACCATCTTAGGTCTTCCCAGACCTACCCCCATGAGTCTCTCAAGACCTCCCACTATGAGACACACCCCACAAAATAAACCTCAAATAAAGAATGTAACTCAAACATACGAGCCTGAAACTGCAAATCATAATCACACCATAACCCATACGGCACAAGATTACTCAGACAGGGGCGTTAATGCTGCCCATGATAACTTGGATGTGGTTATTCAAAGACAAAATGACATAGCAGAACTGATTGTCTCACAGCAAAACCTGTCTAAATTACCTGTGAGAGAAATGTCTGTGTTTGATGGTAACCCATTGGCATATCAGTCTTTTATCCATGCATTTGAACACTTGATTGAAGACAAAACTAAAAATAATCAGGACAGACTCTATTATCTTGAGCAGTTCACCTCTGGTTTGCCTAGAGATTTGGTTCGCAGCTGTTTGCGAATGGATGGAGGCAGGGGCTACTGTGAAGCAAGACGCCTTTTAAAAGAGCACTTTGGAAATGAGATAAAGATTTCTGGAGCTTACCTGGAGAAAGCCTTGAATTGGACAGCGATTAAAGCTGAGGATGGGAAAATGCTGCATGCATATGCAATGTATTTGAGAGGATGCTGTAATGTAATGCAAGATTTACAGTATTTAGAGGAACTTGAGATCCCATCAAACCTAAGGCTAACAGCATCCAAGCTACCCTACAAGCTCCGGGAAAGATGGCGAACCACAGCTTATGAGACACAACAGAGAACCGGAAGGAGAGTCAGATTCCAGCACTTTGTGGATTTTGTGGATAAACATGCTAAGATGCTTTTGGATCCATTGTTTGGAGACATTCAAGTCCAAATCACAATGAAAAGGTCTATCCCAAGGGGCAAAAATGAACCAAAATCAATGAGAGGCAAAAACAGCAGCTTTGCTACTTCAGTAGCAGTGAATACAGAGAAAGCAGGATGCACTGTAAAGCAATCAGCTGTTCCACAAACAACACCTCAAATCACACCCAGTCCTGTCATCTCTTCCTGTGGATTCTGCCATGGGAAGCATGCTCTGATTGACTGCTCACGATTCAGAACACAGTCACATGACAACAAGGTTGAATTCTTAAGAAGCCATGGACATTGCTTTGGTTGCCTACTAAAAGGTCATATAAGCACAAATTGTAAAAGAGGATTAATGTGTCAAGTTTGTCAAATGAAACATCCTACTGTACTCCATATCTACAATGCAAAAGGCCCCAAACAGGAAAATCAAACAAAGGCCACTGCTGAGACAGAAGAAACCCCCATAAGCAGTGCTCTTGTTTCAGCAGGTGATGCAACTGGGGCCGGGAGAGACTGTGCACTTGCGATTCTCCCAGTCAGAGTTAAGTTGGCAAATGGGAGCAGGTACATTCAGACCTATGCTTTCCTCGATCCCGGCAGCACGGCAACGTTTTGCACGGAAAAACTAATGAACCAGCTAAATGTGAAAGGACGCAAAACAGAGATACTTTTGCGAACAATGGGACAGGAGAAGCCTGCAGGGACCTATGAGGTCAGAGGACTGGAGGTGGGGGACTTGGAGGGCCGCACATATCTGGACCTGCCGAAAGTTTACACACAAGGTAAAATCCCTGTCTCAAAAGGAAACATAATCACACAAGCTGATTTGAAGAGATGGCCCTATCTCAATGGCATCCAGTTAAAGGAAATTGAGGCAGACATTGAACTCCTCATTGCGAATAATTATAATAACTAGAAAATTCCCCCGCCGGGAAATTTTGAGAGGGAGGCAGTGGGCCGCCGCCCGGGGGTGTGTCTGTAAAAGTTTAAAGTTGAAACGGAGTTTCTAGGTGAAAGTATGGCTGAGCTGTAGACGTTTGACTAAAAAAACTACATTTCCCACTACTAAATGTAGTTTTTAGTACATTCCTGTCCACCAATCAAAAGCACACCTGCTGTCAGTTATGCTCCAGAGTGCTGTCACCATAGCAACGGCCCGGAATACTACAAAAAGATCTGTAGTGTTCTGGGCTGCTCTCACACTGTTCACTGTACTATATATACATACTAAATACAATGTATTGTATATCAGCTGGTACAGTACAGTGGTTATGTTCACTGACTGGCACGCGGGAGACCGGGGTTCAGATCCCGGTCCCGGCGAAAGAAGAAGGAAATAGTTAACCAGTAAGGGTCATTAGCCAAGACCCCTAATGATATACCGGCCCCACCCTCTTGATATTTATTTATATTTTTGAGTCCAAGTGTTTTGGATTTTCCCCTGTTTCCTCAGGAGTCTCGCCTTTCTTGCAATGTCTGCATTTTTTTTGGGTCAAGTGCTCATTTAGAAAAACGTCAGAGCCTCTCAGTTTCCTCCCTTGCTTCAACAGTTGCATTTTAAACTTTCTGTTGGCAAATCGTATTATTACAGCCTGTTTGTCTGTGTTGCTTCTCCGGGGGTGTTGGAGCCTATTTAGACACCATTATTCTTTTTGATTGTTTTTGAGTGATTATGGTAGAATAATTATTTTTTACACTATTTATTTATTATTGTTTCTCTTTAGCCACACAGGTCAGGGCCCTCCTCCTTGTCAGGCGATCCTCCTCCCGTGATTAGGGAGTGAGGACAGCTGGTTCGGAGAGTGCTTCTCTTTTGTCTGTGGAAGGAGTGAGGAGTGATATAGTTTTTTGACCCCTGAATTACATTTTATTTGATTTGATTTAAGTCAACCCGGAGATCGTTTGCTGTAAATAAATCTCAATGTTTTTGATCCAAACTATCTCTCCGTGAGTGCTTTTTATTTAGTGAGTCGTATACCTCCTCCTCACACACTGCTCTTATGTTTTTTGATCATCGACTTTTTTTGGAACACAAGAGTAGCCACAACAAGTCAAACAACTTCACTGAAGACTCCAAGGAAATCGGAGAGTCGGCGGCGGAGAATCGGCGGATCCAGGCGAACCCCCGCCGATACAAGAGGAAGCCGTGAGTAAAATCAGCTGATCGGCTTTATGAATGAATGCGCCGCTGCGCTACAAAGAAACAATTGAACACTGCGGGATGCAAAGTTGTGGACTGTGGATGTGGACTGCAATGAAAGGGGGATGTTGGAAGGATGTTTAAGGATAAACTAATTAAAGGAATTTGTGATGATGTCTGACACACCTGAGATTGCAACTGAGTCCGCGGCTGAGGCAGCAGCGGGGACAGCAGCGGAGAAAGCACCTGAGACCGCAACTGAGTCTGAGGAGCGGAGATCGCTTCGCGCAGAGGCAGATTGGGAGCGTGCACGAGGGAAATTAATGAAATAAAGGCTTTGATGACTGATGTTGGAAATGTTGATAAAGTCAGTGACACATTTGAAGCGTTTAAAGGAGCTGTGGATGAATTTATAAATGCTCATAAATCTGTGCAAGAACTCTTATCAGAGGATGAAAAGGAAACTGATTATTATGACTGGTATGCACCCAGAATAATGAACCTGAATTATTTCGCAAAAGAGGTTGAAATATGGAAAAGAGAAATTGCACAGTCAAAAGTCTGACCACTGGACAGCATATCAAATGTATCTCGCAAATCAAAGTCTTTGTCTTCCATTTCCTCAGTCTCCTCAGAGTTAAAAAAGGCCAAGGCGGATCAAGCTGCTGCAATGGCACGAGCTGCCGCACTGAAAGAAAAGCTTGCTTTGCAACTGGAGGAAACAAAACTGAAATCAAAGATGGAGAAAATGGAGTTGGATGCAGACCTCGCAGCATCGGCTGCCAAAATAAAGATTCTTCAAAGCGAGGAGGTGGAGCAGGAAGCTCCAGGCGATGGCATGAATGAGTATTATGACTCTCTCCATGAACCAGAAACAATGGAGAGCAATGTGGAATTTATGCAATTAGGTGGCATACCCAAAACTCCACTTCACCAAACCATCTTAGGTCTTCCCAGACCTACCCCCATGAGTCTCTCAAGACCTCCCACTATGAGACACACCCCACAAAATAAACCTCAAATAAAGAATGTAACTCAAACATACGAGCCTGAAACTGCAAATCATAATCACACCATAACCCATACGGCACAAGATTACTCAGACAGGGGCGTTAATGCTGCCCATGATAACTTGGATGTGGTTATTCAAAGACAAAATGACATAGCAGAACTGATTGTCTCACAGCAAAACCTGTCTAAATTACCTGTGAGAGAAATGTCTGTGTTTGATGGTAACCCATTGGCATATCAGTCTTTTATCCATGCATTTGAACACTTGATTGAAGACAAAACTAAAAATAATCAGGACAGACTCTATTATCTTGAGCAGTTCACCTCTGGTTTGCCTAGAGATTTGGTTCGCAGCTGTTTGCGAATGGATGGAGGCAGGGGCTACTGTGAAGCAAGACGCCTTTTAAAAGAGCACTTTGGAAATGAGATAAAGATTTCTGGAGCTTACCTGGAGAAAGCCTTGAATTGGACAGCGATTAAAGCTGAGGATGGGAAAATGCTGCATGCATATGCAATGTATTTGAGAGGATGCTGTAATGTAATGCAAGATTTACAGTATTTAGAGGAACTTGAGATCCCATCAAACCTAAGGCTAACAGCATCCAAGCTACCCTACAAGCTCCGGGAAAGATGGCGAACCACAGCTTATGAGACACAACAGAGAACCGGAAGGAGAGTCAGATTCCAGCACTTTGTGGATTTTGTGGATAAACATGCTAAGATGCTTTTGGATCCATTGTTTGGAGACATTCAAGTCCAAATCACAATGAAAAGGTCTATCCCAAGGGGCAAAAATGAACCAAAATCAATGAGAGGCAAAAACAGCAGCTTTGCTACTTCAGTAGCAGTGAATACAGAGAAAGCAGGATGCACTGTAAAGCAATCAGCTGTTCCACAAACAACACCTCAAATCACACCCAGTCCTGTCATCTCTTCCTGTGGATTCTGCCATGGGAAGCATGCTCTGATTGACTGCTCACGATTCAGAACACAGTCACATGACAACAAGGTTGAATTCTTAAGAAGCCATGGACATTGCTTTGGTTGCCTACTAAAAGGTCATATAAGCACAAATTGTAAAAGAGGATTAATGTGTCAAGTTTGTCAAATGAAACATCCTACTGTACTCCATATCTACAATGCAAAAGGCCCCAAACAGGAAAATCAAACAAAGGCCACTGCTGAGACAGAAGAAACCCCCATAAGCAGTGCTCTTGTTTCAGCAGGTGATGCAACTGGGGCCGGGAGAGACTGTGCACTTGCGATTCTCCCAGTCAGAGTTAAGTTGGCAAATGGGAGCAGGTACATTCAGACCTATGCTTTCCTCGATCCCGGCAGCACGGCAACGTTTTGCACGGAAAAACTAATGAACCAGCTAAATGTGAAAGGACGCAAAACAGAGATACTTTTGCGAACAATGGGACAGGAGAAGCCTGCAGGGACCTATGAGGTCAGAGGACTGGAGGTGGGGGACTTGGAGGGCCGCACATATCTGGACCTGCCGAAAGTTTACACACAAGGTAAAATCCCTGTCTCAAAAGGAAACATAATCACACAAGCTGATTTGAAGAGATGGCCCTATCTCAATGGCATCCAGTTAAAGGAAATTGAGGCAGACATTGAACTCCTCATTGCGAATAATTATAATAACTAGAAAATTCCCCCGCCGGGAAATTTTGAGAGGGAGGCAGTGGGCCGCCGCCCGGGGGTGTGTCTGTAAAAGTTTAAAGTTGAAACGGAGTTTCTAGGTGAAAGTATGGCTGAGCTGTAGACGTTTGACTAAAAAAACTACATTTCCCACTACTAAATGTAGTTTTTAGTACATTCCTGTCCACCAATCAAAAGCACACCTGCTGTCAGTTATGCTCCAGAGTGCTGTCACCATAGCAACGGCCCGGAATACTACAAAAAGATCTGTAGTGTTCTGGGCTGCTCTCACACTGTTCACTGTACTATATATACATACTAAATACAATGTATTGTATATCAGCTGGTACAGTACAGTGGTTATGTTCACTGACTGGCACGCGGGAGACCGGGGTTCAGATCCCGGTCCCGGCGAAAGAAGAAGGAAATAGTTAACCAGTAAGGGTCATTAGCCAAGACCCCTAATGATATACCGGCCCCACCCTCTTGATATTTATTTATATTTTTGAGTCCAAGTGTTTTGGATTTTCCCCTGTTTCCTCAGGAGTCTCGCCTTTCTTGCAATGTCTGCATTTTTTTTGGGTCAAGTGCTCATTTAGAAAAACGTCAGAGCCTCTCAGTTTCCTCCCTTGCTTCAACAGTTGCATTTTAAACTTTCTGTTGGCAAATCGTATTATTACAGCCTGTTTGTCTGTGTTGCTTCTCCGGGGGTGTTGGAGCCTATTTAGACACCATTATTCTTTTTGATTGTTTTTGAGTGATTATGGTAGAATAATTATTTTTTACACTATTTATTTATTATTGTTTCTCTTTAGCCACACAGGTCAGGGCCCTCCTCCTTGTCAGGCGATCCTCCTCCCGTGATTAGGGAGTGAGGACAGCTGGTTCGGAGAGTGCTTCTCTTTTGTCTGTGGAAGGAGTGAGGAGTGATATAGTTTTTTGACCCCTGAATTACATTTTATTTGATTTGATTTAAGTCAACCCGGAGATCGTTTGCTGTAAATAAATCTCAATGTTTTTGATCCAAACTATCTCTCCGTGAGTGCTTTTTATTTAGTGAGTCGTATACCTCCTCCTCACACACTGCTCTTATGTTTTTTGATCATCGACTTTTTTTGGAACACAAGAGTAGCCACAACAAGTCAAACAACTTCACTGAAGACTCCAAGGAAATCGGAGAGTCGGCGGCGGAGAATCGGCGGATCCAGGCGAACCCCCGCCGACACAAGAGGAAGCCGTGAGTAAAATCAGCTGATCGGCTTTATGAATGAATGCGCCGCTGCGCTACAAAGAAACAATTGAACACTGCGGGATGCAAAGTTGTGGACTGTGGATGTGGACTGCAATGAAAGGGGGATGTTGGAAGGATGTTTAAGGATAAACTAATTAAAGGAATTTGTGATGATGTCTGACACACCTGAGATTGCAACTGAGTCCGCGGCTGAGGCAGCAGCGGGGACAGCAGCGGAGAAAGCACCTGAGACCACAACTGAGTCTGAGGAGCGGAGATCGCTTCGCGCAGAGGCAGATTGGGAGCGTGCACGAGGGAAATTAATGAAATAAAGGCTTTGATGACTGATGTTGGAAATGTTGATAAAGTCAGTGACACATTTGAAGCGTTTAAAGGAGCTGTGGATGAATTTATAAATGCTCATAAATCTGTGCAAGAACTCTTATCAGAGGATGAAAAGGAAACTGATTATTATGACTGGTATGCACCCAGAATAATGAACCTGAATTATTTCGCAAAAGAGGTTGAAATATGGAAAAGAGAAATTGCACAGTCAAAAGTCTGACCACTGGACAGCATATCAAATGTATCTCGCAAATCAAAGTCTTTGTCTTCCATTTCCTCAGTCTCCTCAGAGTTAAAAAAGGCCAAGGCGGATCAAGCTGCTGCAATGGCACGAGCTGCCGCACTGAAAGAAAAGCTTGCTTTGCAACTGGAGGAAACAAAACTGAAATCAAAGATGGAGAAAATGGAGTTGGATGCAGACCTCGCAGCATCGGCTGCCAAAATAAAGATTCTTCAAAGCGAGGAGGTGGAGCAGGAAGCTCCAGGCGATGGCATGAATGAGTATTATGACTCTCTCCATGAACCAGAAACAATGGAGAGCAATGTGGAATTTATGCAATTAGGTGGCATACCCAAAACTCCACTTCACCAAACCATCTTAGGTCTTCCCAGACCTACCCCCATGAGTCTCTCAAGACCTCCCACTATGAGACACACCCCACAAAATAAACCTCAAATAAAGAATGTAACTCAAACATACGAGCCTGAAACTGCAAATCATAATCACACCATAACCCATACGGCACAAGATTACTCAGACAGGGGCGTTAATGCTGCCCATGATAACTTGGATGTGGTTATTCAAAGACAAAATGACATAGCAGAACTGATTGTCTCACAGCAAAACCTGTCTAAATTACCTGTGAGAGAAATGTCTGTGTTTGATGGTAACCCATTGGCATATCAGTCTTTTATCCATGCATTTGAACACTTGATTGAAGACAAAACTAAAAATAATCAGGACAGACTCTATTATCTTGAGCAGTTCACCTCTGGTTTGCCTAGAGATTTGGTTCGCAGCTGTTTGCGAATGGATGGAGGCAGGGGCTACTGTGAAGCAAGACGCCTTTTAAAAGAGCACTTTGGAAATGAGATAAAGATTTCTGGAGCTTACCTGGAGAAAGCCTTGAATTGGACAGCGATTAAAGCTGAGGATGGGAAAATGCTGCATGCATATGCAATGTATTTGAGAGGATGCTGTAATGTAATGCAAGATTTACAGTATTTAGAGGAACTTGAGATCCCATCAAACCTAAGGCTAACAGCATCCAAGCTACCCTACAAGCTCCGGGAAAGATGGCGAACCACAGCTTATGAGACACAACAGAGAACCGGAAGGAGAGTCAGATTCCAGCACTTTGTGGATTTTGTGGATAAACATGCTAAGATGCTTTTGGATCCATTGTTTGGAGACATTCAAGTCCAAATCACAATGAAAAGGTCTATCCCAAGGGGCAAAAATGAACCAAAATCAATGAGAGGCAAAAACAGCAGCTTTGCTACTTCAGTAGCAGTGAATACAGAGAAAGCAGGATGCACTGTAAAGCAATCAGCTGTTCCACAAACAACACCTCAAATCACACCCAGTCCTGTCATCTCTTCCTGTGGATTCTGCCATGGGAAGCATGCTCTGATTGACTGCTCACGATTCAGAACACAGTCACATGACAACAAGGTTGAATTCTTAAGAAGCCATGGACATTGCTTTGGTTGCCTACTAAAAGGTCATATAAGCACAAATTGTAAAAGAGGATTAATGTGTCAAGTTTGTCAAATGAAACATCCTACTGTACTCCATATCTACAATGCAAAAGGCCCCAAACAGGAAAATCAAACAAAGGCCACTGCTGAGACAGAAGAAACCCCCATAAGCAGTGCTCTTGTTTCAGCAGGTGATGCAACTGGGGCCGGGAGAGACTGTGCACTTGCGATTCTCCCAGTCAGAGTTAAGTTGGCAAATGGGAGCAGGTACATTCAGACCTATGCTTTCCTCGATCCCGGCAGCACGGCAACGTTTTGCACGGAAAAACTAATGAACCAGCTAAATGTGAAAGGACGCAAAACAGAGATACTTTTGCGAACAATGGGACAGGAGAAGCCTGCAGGGACCTATGAGGTCAGAGGACTGGAGGTGGGGGACTTGGAGGGCCGCACATATCTGGACCTGCCGAAAGTTTACACACAAGGTAAAATCCCTGTCTCAAAAGGAAACATAATCACACAAGCTGATTTGAAGAGATGGCCCTATCTCAATGGCATCCAGTTAAAGGAAAACACCACCGCATTTCCATACTGAACTGTTCTGCTCTGATCTTAGACGAGGTGATACATACCTCCCTCTCCTCTGTGCGTGCACTCGATGGCTCTTGCGCGCACTCCGCGCAGCGCTAATTTGCTAGCATGTAGCTTGTCCTTAGGATCCAAAGGGGGGTGAAGTTAGAAGCGACCAAGCACTTCCACGTTGTCCCTATTTAAATACGGTTACGTGAGTAGTTACACGACCCAAGTTTGGTTACACAAAATGAAACATGCCAATTTATCTAAGCGGATAACAAGGATAACTATATAGTATGGCGGAATAACAACTGGAAGCACTTCGACGTCGGCGCAGTAATATCATCACTCAAAACATGACGGGACTATATACCTTCTGCTTGTTTTCACAACCCTCTAGGCTACGATGCATGTTATAACCATGATGTTTGATTGTTCACAAACTATCTTACTACAACCTGATGCTTCCTCAACTGTGCACAAACTACTACAGGTAGTGCAGGCGACGGCGTGCAGGTCACGTAGGTTCTATTGACGGAAGTAAGAGGGGGAGCGGAGTGATGATATTACTGCGCCGACGTCGAAGTGCTTCCAGTTGTTATTCCGCCATACTATATAGTTATCCTTGTTATCCGCTTAGATAAATTGGCATGTTTCATTTTGTGTAACCAAACTTGGGTCGTGTAACTACTCACGTAACCGTATTTAAATAGGGACAACGTGGAAGTGCTTGGTCGCTTCTAACTTCACCCCCCTGTGGATCCTAAGGACAAGCTACATGCTAGCAAATTAGCGCTGCGCGGAGTGCGCGCAAGAGCCATCGAGTGCACGCACAGAGGAGAGGGAGGTATGTATCACCTCGTCTAAGATCAGAGCAGAACATAGTTCAGTATGGAAATGCGGTGGTGTTTTCCTTTAACTGGATGCCATTGAGATAGGGCCATCTCTTCAAATCAGCTTGTGTGATTATGTTTCCTTTTGAGACAGGGATTTTACCTTGTGTGTAAACTTTCGGCAGGTCCAGATATGTGCGGCCCTCCAAGTCCCCCAGCTCCAGTCCTCTGACCTCAGAGGTCCCTGCAGGCTTCTCCTGTCCCATTGTTCGCAAAAGTATCTCTGTTTTGCGTCCTTTCACATTTAGCTGGTTCATTAGTTTTTCCGTGCAAAACGTTGCCGTGCTGCCGGGATCGAGGAAAGCATAGGTCTGAATGTACCTGCTCCCATTTGCCAACTTAACTCTGACTGGGAGAATCGCAAGTGCACAGTCTCTCCCGGCCCCAGTTGCATCACCTGCTGAAACAAGAGCACTGCTTATGGGGGTTTCTTCTGTCTCAGCAGTGGCCTTTGTTTGATTTTCCTGTTTGGGGCCTTTTGCATTGTAGATATGGAGTACAGTAGGATGTTTCATTTGACAAACTTGACACATTAATCCTCTTTTACAATTTGTGCTTATATGACCTTTTAGTAGGCAACCAAAGCAATGTCCATGGCTTCTTAAGAATTCAACCTTGTTGTCATGTGACTGTGTTCTGAATCGTGAGCAGTCAATCAGAGCATGCTTCCCATGGCAGAATCCACAGGAAGAGATGACAGGACTGGGTGTGATTTGAGGTGTTGTTTGTGGAACAGCTGATTGCTTTACAGTGCATCCTGCTTTCTCTGTATTCACTGCTACTGAAGTAGCAAAGCTGCTGTTTTTGCCTCTCATTGATTTTGGTTCATTTTTGCCCCTTGGGATAGACCTTTTCATTGTGATTTGGTCTTGAATGTCTCCAAACAATGGATCCAAAAGCATCTTAGCATGTTTATCCACAAAATCCACAAAGTGCTGGAATCTGACTCTCCTTCCGGTTCTCTGTTGTGTCTCATAAGCTGTGGTTCGCCATCTTTCCCGGAGCTTGTAGGGTAGCTTGGATGCTGTTAGCCTTAGGTTTGATGGGATCTCAAGTTCCTCTAAATACTGTAAATCTTGCATTACATTACAGCATCCTCTCAAATACATTGCATATGCATGCAGCATTTTCCCATCCTCAGCTTTAATCGCTGTCCAATTCAAGGCTTTCTCCAGGTAAGCTCCAGAAATCTTTATCTCATTTCCAAAGTGCTCTTTTAAAAGGCGTCTTGCTTCACAGTAGCCCCTGCCTCCATCCATGTGCAAACAGCTGCGAACCAAATCTCTAGGCAAACCAGAGGTGAACTGCTCAAGATAATAGAATCTGTCCTGATTATTTTTAGTTTTGTCTTCAATCAAGTGTTCAAATGCATGGATAAAAGACTGATATGCCAATGGGTTACCATCAAACACAGACATTTCTCTCACAGGTAATTTAGACAGGTTTTGCTGTGAGACAATCAGTTCTGCTATGTCATTTTGTCTTTGAATAACCACATCCAAGTTATCATGGGCAGCATTAACGCCCCTGTCTGAGTAATCTTGTGCCGTATGGGTTATGGTGTGATTATGATTTGCAGTTTCAGGCTCGTATGTTTGAGTTACATTCTTTATTTGAGGTTTATTTTGTGGGGTGTGTCTCATAGTGGGAGGTCTTGAGAGACTCATGGGGGTAGGTCTGGGAAGACCTAAGATGGTTTGGTGAAGTGGAGTTTTGGGTATGCCACCTAATTGCATAAATTCCACATTGCTCTCCATTGTTTCTGGTTCATGGAGAGAGTCATAATACTCATTCATGCCATCGCCTGGAGCTTCCTGCTCCACCTCCTCGCTTTGAAGAATCTTTATTTTGGCAGCCGATGCTGCGAGGTCTGCATCCAACTCCATTTTCTCCATCTTTGATTTCAGTTTTGTTTCCTCCAGTTGCAAAGCAAGCTTTTCTTTCAGTGTGGCAGCTCGTGCCATTGCAGCAGCTTGATCCGCCTTGGCCTTTTTTAACTCTGAGGAGACTGAGGAAATGGAAGACAAAGACTTTGATTTGCGAGATACATTTGATATGCTGTCCAGTGGTCAGACTTTTGACTGTGCAATTTCTCTTTTCCATATTTCAACCTCTTTTGCGAAATAATTCAGGTTCATTATTCTGGGTGCATACCAGTCATAATAATCAGTTTCCTTTTCATCCTCTGATAAGAGTTCTTGCACAGATTTATGAGCATTTATAAATTCATCCACAGCTCCTTTAAACGCTTCAAATGTGTCACTGACTTTATCAACATTTCCAACATCAGTCATCAAAGCCTTTATTTCATTAATTTCCCTCGTGCACGCTCCCAATCTGCCTCTGCGCGAAGCGATCTCCGCTCCTCAGACTCAGTTGCGGTCTCAGGTGCTTTCTCCGCTGCTGTCCCCGCTGCTGCCTCAGCCGCGGACTCAGTTGCAATCTCAGGTGTGTCAGACATCATCACAAATTCCTTTAATTAGTTTATCCTTAAACATCCTTCCAACATCCCCCTTTCATTGCAGTCCACATCCACAGTCCACAACTTTGCATCCCGCAGTGTTCAATTGTTTCTTTGTAGCGCAGCGGCGCATTCTTCAAAGCGAGGAGGTGGAGCAGGAAGCTCCAGGCGATGGCATGAATGAGTATTATGACTCTCTCCATGAACCAGAAACAATGGAGAGCAATGTGGAATTTATGCAATTAGGTGGCATACCCAAAACTCCACTTCACCAAACCATCTTAGGTCTTCCCAGACCTACCCCCATGAGTCTCTCAAGACCTCCCACTATGAGACACACCCCACAAAATAAACCTCAAATAAAGAATGTAACTCAAACATACGAGCCTGAAACTGCAAATCATAATCACACCATAACCCATACGGCACAAGATTACTCAGACAGGGGCGTTAATGCTGCCCATGATAACTTGGATGTGGTTATTCAAAGACAAAATGACATAGCAGAACTGATTGTCTCACAGCAAAACCTGTCTAAATTACCTGTGAGAGAAATGTCTGTGTTTGATGGTAACCCATTGGCATATCAGTCTTTTATCCATGCATTTGAACACTTGATTGAAGACAAAACTAAAAATAATCAGGACAGACTCTATTATCTTGAGCAGTTCACCTCTGGTTTGCCTAGAGATTTGGTTCGCAGCTGTTTGCGAATGGATGGAGGCAGGGGCTACTGTGAAGCAAGACGCCTTTTAAAAGAGCACTTTGGAAATGAGATAAAGATTCCTGGAGCTTACCTGGAGAAAGCCTTGAATTGGACAGCGATTAAAGCTGAGGATGGGAAAATGCTGCATGCATATGCAATGTATTTGAGAGGATGCTGTAATGTAATGCAAGATTTACAGTATTTAGAGGAACTTGAGATCCCATCAAACCTAAGGCTAACAGCATCCAAGCTACCCTACAAGCTCCGGGAAAGATGGCGAACCACAGCTTATGAGACACAACAGAGAACCGGAAGGAGAGTCAGATTCCAGCACTTTGTGGATTTTGTGGATAAACATGCTAAGATGCTTTTGGATCCATTGTTTGGAGACATTCAAGACCAAATCACAATGAAAAGGTCTATCCCAAGGGGCAAAAATGAACCAAAATCAATGAGAGGCAAAAACAGCAGCTTTGCTACTTCAGTAGCAGTGAATACAGAGAAAGCAGGATGCACTGTAAAGCAATCAGCTGTTCCACAAACAACACCTCAAATCACACCCAGTCCTGTCATCTCTTCCTGTGGATTCTGCCATGGGAAGCATGCTCTGATTGACTGCTCACGATTCAGAACACAGTCACATGACAACAAGGTTGAATTCTTAAGAAGCCATGGACATTGCTTTGGTTGCCTACTAAAAGGTCATATAAGCACAAATTGTAAAAGAGGATTAATGTGTCAAGTTTGTCAAATGAAACATCCTACTGTACTCCATATCTACAATGCAAAAGGCCCCAAACAGGAAAATCAAACAAAGGCCACTGCTGAGACAGAAGAAACCCCCATAAGCAGTGCTCTTGTTTCAGCAGGTGATGCAACTGGGGCCGGGAGAGACTGTGCACTTGCGATTCTCCCAGTCAGAGTTAAGTTGGCAAATGGGAGCAGGTACATTCAGACCTATGCTTTCCTCGATCCCGGCAGCACGGCAACGTTTTGCACGGAAAAACTAATGAACCAGCTAAATGTGAAAGGACGCAAAACAGAGATACTTTTGCGAACAATGGGACAGGAGAAGCCTGCAGGGACCTATGAGGTCAGAGGACTGGAGGTGGGGGACTTGGAGGGCCGCACATATCTGGACCTGCCGAAAGTTTACACACAAGGTAAAATCCCTGTCTCAAAAGGAAACCTAATCACACAAGCTGATTTGAAGAGATGGCCCTATCTCAATGGCATCCAGTTAAAGGAAATTGAGGCAGACTTTGAACTCCTCATTGCGAATAATTATAATAACTGGAAAATTCCCCCGCCGGGAAATTTTGAGAGGGAGGCAGTGGGCCGCCGCCTGGGGGTGTGTCTGTAAAAGTTTAAAGTTGAAACGGAGTTTCTAGGTGAAAGTATGGCTGAGCTGTAGACGTTTGACTAAAAAAAACTACATTTCCCACTACTAAATGTAGTTTTTAGTACATTCCTGTCCACCAATCAGAGCACACCTGCTGTCAGTTATGCTCCAGAGTGCTGTCACCATAGCAACGGCCCGGAATACTACAAAAAGATCTGTAGTGTTCTGGGCTGCTCTCACACTGTTCACTGTACTATATATACATACTAAATACAATGTATTGTATATCAGCTGGTACAGTACAGTGGTTATGTTCACTGACTGGCACGCGGGAGACCGGGGTTCAGATCCCGGTCCCGGCGAAAGAAGAAGGAAATAGTTAACCAGTAAGGGTCATTAGCCAAGACCCCTAATGATATACCGGCCCCACCCTCTTGATATTTATTTATATTTTTGAGTCCAAGTGTTTTGGATTTTCCCCTGTTTCCTCAGGAGTCTCGCCTTTCTTGCAATGTCTGCATTTTTTTTGGGTCAAGTGCTCATTTAGAAAAACGTCAGAGCCTCTCAGTTTCCTCCCTTGCTTCAACAGTTGCATTTTAAACTTTCTGTTGGCAAATCGTATTATTACAGCCTGTTTGTCTGTGTTGCTTCTCCGGGGGTGTTGGAGCCTATTTAGACACCATTATTCTTTTTGATTGTTTTTGAGTGATTATGGTAGAATAATTATTTTTTACACTATTTATTTATTATTGTTTCTCTTTAGCCACACAGGTCAGGGCCCTCCTCCTTGTCAGGCGATCCTCCTCCCGTGATTAGGGAGTGAGGACAGCTGGTTCGGAGAGTGCTTCTCTTTTGTCTGTGGAAGGAGTGAGGAGTGATATAGTTTTTTGACCCCTGAATTACATTTTATTTGATTTGATTTAAGTCAACCCGGAGATCGTTTGCTGTAAATAAATCTCAATGTTTTTGATCCAAACTATCTCTCCGTGAGTGCTTTTTATTTAGTGAGTCGTATACCTCCTCCTCACACACTGCTCTTATGTTTTTTGATCATCGACTTTTTTTGCAACACAAGAGTAGCCACAACAAGTCAAACAACTTCACTGAAGACTCCAAGGAAATCGGAGAGTCGGCGGCGGAGAATCGGCGGATCCAGGCGAACCCCCGCCGACACAAGAGGAAGCCGTGAGTAAAATCAGCTGATCGGCTTTATGAATGAATGCGCCGCTGCGCTACAAAGAAACAATTGAACACTGCGGGATGCAAAGTTGTGGACTGTGGATGTGGACTGCAATGAAAGGGGGATGTTGGAAGGATGTTTAAGGATAAACTAATTAAAGGAATTTGTGATGATGTCTGACACACCTGAGATTGCAACTGAGTCCGCGGCTGAGGCAGCAGCGGGGACAGCAGCGGAGAAAGCACCTGAGACCGCAACTGAGTCTGAGGAGCGGAGATCGCTTCGCGCAGAGGCAGATTGGGAGCGTGCACGAGGGAAATTAATGAAATAAAGGCTTTGATGACTGATGTTGGAAATGTTGATAAAGTCAGTGACACATTTGAAGCGTTTAAAGGAGCTGTGGATGAATTTATAAATGCTCATAAATCTGTGCAAGAACTCTTATCAGAGGATGAAAAGGAAACTGATTATTATGACTGGTATGCACCCAGAATAATGAACCTGAATTATTTCGCAAAAGAGGTTGAAATATGGAAAAGAGAAATTGCACAGTCAAAAGTCTGACCACTGGACAGCATATCAAATGTATCTCGCAAATCAAAGTCTTCGTCTTCCATTTCCTCAGTCTCCTCAGAGTTAAAAAAGGCCAAGGCGGATCAAGCTGCTGCAATGGCACGAGCTGCCGCACTGAAAGAAAAGCTTGCTTTGCAACTGGAGGAAACAAAACTGAAATCAAAGATGGAGAAAATGGAGTTGGATGCAGACCTCGCAGCATCGGCTGCCAAAATAAAGATTCTTCAAAGCGAGGAGGTGGAGCAGGAAGCTCCAGGCGATGGCATGAATGAGTATTATGACTCTCTCCATGAACCAGAAACAATGGAGAGCAATGTGGAATTTATGCAATTAGGTGGCATACCCAAAACTCCACTTCACCAAACCATCTTAGGTCTTCCCAGACCTACCCCCATGAGTCTCTCAAGACCTCCCACTATGAGACACACCCCACAAAATAAACCTCAAATAAAGAATGTAACTCAAACATACGAGCCTGAAACTGCAAATCATAATCACACCATAACCCATACGGCACAAGATTACTCAGACAGGGGCGTTAATGCTGCCCATGATAACTTGGATGTGGTTATTCAAAGACAAAATGACATAGCAGAACTGATTGTCTCACAGCAAAACCTGTCTAAATTACCTGTGAGAGAAATGTCTGTGTTTGATGGTAACCCATTGGCATATCAGTCTTTTATCCATGCATTTGAACACTTGATTGAAGACAAAACTAAAAATAATCAGGACAGATTCTATTATCTTGAGCAGTTCACCTCTGGTTTGCCTAGAGATTTGGTTCGCAGCTGTTTGCACATGGATGGAGGCAGGGGCTACTGTGAAGCAAGACGCCTTTTAAAAGAGCACTTTGGAAATGAGATAAAGATTTCTGGAGCTTACCTGGAGAAAGCCTTGAATTGGACAGCGATTAAAGCTGAGGATGGGAAAATGCTGCATGCATATGCAATGTATTTGAGAGGATGCTGTAATGTAATGCAAGATTTACAGTATTTAGAGGAACTTGAGATCCCATCAAACCTAAGGCTAACAGCATCCAAGCTACCCTACAAGCTCCGGGAAAGATGGCGAACCACAGCTTATGAGACACAACAGAGAACCGGAAGGAGAGTCAGATTCCAGCACTTTGTGGATTTTGTGGATAAACATGCTAAGATGCTTTTGGATCCATTGTTTGGAGACATTCAAGACCAAATCACAATGAAAAGGTCTATCCCAAGGGGCAAAAATGAACCAAAATCAATGAGAGGCAAAAACAGCAGCTTTGCTACTTCAGTAGCAGTGAATACAGAGAAAGCAGGATGCACTGTAAAGCAATCAGCTGTTCCACAAACAACACCTCAAATCACACCCAGTCCTGTCATCTCTTCCTGTGGATTCTGCCATGGGAAGCATGCTCTGATTGACTGCTCACGATTCAGAACACAGTCACATGACAACAAGGTTGAATTCTTAAGAAGCCATGGACATTGCTTTGGTTGCCTACTAAAAGGTCATATAAGCACAAATTGTAAAAGAGGATTAATGTGTCAAGTTTGTCAAATGAAACATCCTACTGTACTCCATATCTACAATGCAAAAGGCCCCAAACAGGAAAATCAAACAAAGGCCACTGCTGAGACAGAAGAAACCCCCATAAGCAGTGCTCTTGTTTCAGCAGGTGATGCAACTGGGGCCGGGAGAGACTGTGCACTTGCGATTCTCCCAGTCAGAGTTAAGTTGGCAAATGGGAGCAGGTACATTCAGACCTATGCTTTCCTCGATCCCGGCAGCACGGCAACGTTTTGCACGGAAAAACTAATGAACCAGCTAAATGTGAAAGGACGCAAAACAGAGATACTTTTGCGAACAATGGGACAGGAGAAGCCTGCAGGGACCTCTGAGGTCAGAGGACTGGAGCTGGGGGACTTGGAGGGCCGCACATATCTGGACCTGCCGAAAGTTTACACACAAGGTAAAATCCCTGTCTCAAAAGGAAACATAATCACACAAGCTGATTTGAAGAGATGGCCCTATCTCAATGGCATCCAGTTAAAGGAAAACACCACCGCATTTCCATACTGAACTATGTTCTGCTCTGATCTTAGACGAGGTGATACATACCTCCCTCTCCTCTGTGCGTGCACTCGATGGCTCTTGCGCGCACTCCGCGCAGCGCTAATTTGCTAGCATGTAGCTTGTCCTTAGGATCCACAGGGGGGTGAAGTTAGAAGCGACCAAGCACTTCCACGTTGTCCCTATTTAAATACGGTTACGTGAGTAGTTACACGACCCAAGTTTGGTTACACAAAATGAAACATGCCAATTTATCTAAGCGGATAACAAGGATAACTATATAGTATGGCGGAATAACAACTGGAAGCACTTCGACGTCGGCGCAGTAATATCATCACTCCGCTCCCCCTCTTACTTCCGTCAATAGAACCTACGTGACCTGCACGCCGTCGCCTGCACTACCTGTAGTAGTTTGTGCACAGTTGAGGAAGCATCAGGTTGTAGTAAGATAGTTTGTGAACAATCAAACATCATGGTTATAACATGCATCGTAGCCTACAGGGTTGTGAAAACAAGCAGAAGGTATATAGTCCCGTCATGTTTTGAGTGATGATATTACTGCGCCGACGTCGAAGTGCTTCCAGTTGTTATTCCGCCATACTATATAGTTATCCTTGTTATCCGCTTAGATAAATTGGCATGTTTCATTTTGTGTAACCAAACTTGGGTCGTGTAACTACTCACGTAACCGTATTTAAATAGGGACAACGTGGAAGTGCTTGGTCGCTTCTAACTTCACCCCCCTTTGGATCCTAAGGACAAGCTACATGCTAGCAAATTAGCGCTGCGCGGAGTGCGCGCAAGAGCCATCGAGTGCACGCACAGAGGAGAGGGAGGTATGTATCACCTCGTCTAAGATCAGAGCAGAACAGTTCAGTATGGAAATGCGGTGGTGTTTTCCTTTAACTGGATGCCATTGAGATAGGGCCATCTCTTCAAATCAGCTTGTGTGATTATGTTTCCTTTTGAGACAGGGATTTTACCTTGTGTGTAAACTTTCGGCAGGTCCAGATATGTGCGGCCCTCCAAGTCCCCCACCTCCAGTCCTCTGACCTCATAGGTCCCTGCAGGCTTCTCCTGTCCCATTGTTCGCAAAAGTATCTCTGTTTTGCGTCCTTTCACATTTAGCTGGTTCATTAGTTTTTCCGTGCAAAACGTTGCCGTGCTGCCGGGATCGAGGAAAGCATAGGTCTGAATGTACCTGCTCCCATTTGCCAACTTAACTCTGACTGGGAGAATCGCAAGTGCACAGTCTCTCCCGGCCCCAGTTGCATCACCTGCTGAAACAAGAGCACTGCTTATGGGGGTTTCTTCTGTCTCAGCAGTGGCCTTTGTTTGATTTTCCTGTTTGGGGCCTTTTGCATTGTAGATATGGAGTACAGTAGGATGTTTCATTTGACAAACTTGACACATTAATCCTCTTTTACAATTTGTGCTTATATGACCTTTTAGTAGGCAACCAAAGCAATGTCCATGGCTTCTTAAGAATTCAACCTTGTTGTCATGTGACTGTGTTCTGAATCGTGAGCAGTCAATCAGAGCATGCTTCCCATGGCAGAATCCACAGGAAGAGATGACAGGACTGGGTGTGATTTGAGGTGTTGTTTGTGGAACAGCTGATTGCTTTACAGTGCATCCTGCTTTCTCTGTATTCACTGCTACTGAAGTAGCAAAGCTGCTGTTTTTGCCTCTCATTGATTTTGGTTCATTTTTGCCCCTTGGGATAGACCTTTTCATTGTGATTTGGACTTGAATGTCTCCAAACAATGGATCCAAAAGCATCTTAGCATGTTTATCCACAAAATCCACAAAGTGCTGGAATCTGACTCTCCTTCCGGTTCTCTGTTGTGTCTCATAAGCTGTGGTTCGCCATCTTTCCCGGAGCTTGTAGGGTAGCTTGGATGCTGTTAGCCTTAGGTTTGATGGGATCTCAAGTTCCTCTAAATACTGTAAATCTTGCATTACATTACAGCATCCTCTCAAATACATTGCATATGCATGCAGCATTTTCCCATCCTCAGCTTTAATCGCTGTCCAATTCAAGGCTTTCTCCAGGTAAGCTCCAGAAATCTTTATCTCATTTCCAAAGTGCTCTTTTAAAAGGCGTCTTGCTTCACAGTAGCCCCTGCCTCCATCCATTCGCAAACAGCTGCGAACCAAATCTCTAGGCAAACCAGAGGTGAACTGCTCAAGATAATAGAGTCTGTCCTGATTATTTTTAGTTTTGTCTTCAATCAAGTGTTCAAATGCATGGATAAAAGACTGATATGCCAATGGGTTACCATCAAACACAGACATTTCTCTCACAGGTAATTTAGACAGGTTTTGCTGTGAGACAATCAGTTCTGCTATGTCATTTTGTCTTTGAATAACCACATCCAAGTTATCATGGGCAGCATTAACGCCCCTGTCTGAGTAATCTTGTGCCGTATGGGTTATGGTGTGATTATGATTTGCAGTTTCAGGCTCGTATGTTTGAGTTACATTCTTTATTTGAGGTTTATTTTGTGGGGTGTGTCTCATAGTGGGAGGTCTTGAGAGACTCATGGGGGTAGGTCTGGGAAGACCTAAGATGGTTTGGTGAAGTGGAGTTTTGGGTATGCCACCTAATTGCATAAATTCCACATTGCTCTCCATTGTTTCTGGTTCATGGAGAGAGTCATAATACTCATTCATGCCATCGCCTGGAGCTTCCTGCTCCACCTCCTCGCTTTGAAGAATCTTTATTTTGGCAGCCGATGCTGCGAGGTCTGCATCCAACTCCATTTTCTCCATCTTTGATTTCAGTTTTGTTTCCTCCAGTTGCAAAGCAAGCTTTTCTTTCAGTGCGGCAGCTCGTGCCATTGCAGCAGCTTGATCCGCCTTGGCCTTTTTTAACTCTGAGGAGACTGAGGAAATGGAAGACAAAGACTTTGATTTGCGAGATACATTTGATATGCTGTCCAGTGGTCAGACTTTTGACTGTGCAATTTCTCTTTTCCATATTTCAACCTCTTTTGCGAAATAATTCAGGTTCATTATTCTGGGTGCATACCAGTCATAATAATCAGTTTCCTTTTCATCCTCTGATAAGAGTTCTTGCACAGATTTATGAGCATTTATAAATTCATCCACAGCTCCTTTAAACGCTTCAAATGTGTCACTGACTTTATCAACATTTCCAACATCAGTCATCAAAGCCTTTATTTCATTAATTTCCCTCGTGCACGCTCCCAATCTGCCTCTGCGCGAAGCGATCTCCGCTCCTCAGACTCAGTTGCGGTCTCAGGTGCTTTCTCCGCTGCTGTCCCCGCTGCTGCCTCAGCCGCGGACTCAGTTGCAATCTCAGGTGTGTCAGACATCATCACAAATTCCTTTAATTAGTTTATCCTTAAACATCCTTCCAACATCCCCCTTTCATTGCAGTCCACATCCACAGTCCACAACTTTGCATCCCGCAGTGTTCAATTGTTTCTTTGTAGCGCAGCGGCGCATTCATTCATAAAGCCGATCAGCTGATTTTACTCACGGCTTCCTCTTGTGTCGGCGGGGGTTCGCCTGGATCCGCCGATTCTCCGCCGCCGACTCTCCGATTTCCTTGGAGTCTTCAGTGAAGTTGTTTGACTTGTTGTGGCTACTCTTGTGTTCCAAAAAAAGTCGATGATCAAAAAACATAAGAGCAGTGTGTGAGGAGGAGGTATACGACTCACTAAATAAAAAGCACTCACGGAGAGATAGTTTGGATCAAAAACATTGAGATTTATTTACAGCAAACGATCTCCGGGTTGACTTAAATCAAATCAAATAAAATGTAATTCAGGGGTCAAAAAACTATATCACTCCTCACTCCTTCCACAGACAAAAGAGAAGCACTCTCCGAACCAGCTGTCCTCACTCCCTAATCACGGGAGGAGGATCGCCTGACAAGGAGGAGGGCCCTGACCTGTGTGGCTAAAGAGAAACAATAATAAATAAATAGTGTAAAAAATAATTATTCTACCATAATCACTCAAAAACAATCAAAAAGAATAATGGTGTCTAAATAGGCTCCAACACCCCCGGAGAAGCAACACAGACAAACAGGCTGTAATAATACGATTTGCCAACAGAAAGTTTAAAATGCAACTGTTGAAGCAAGGGAGGAAACTGAGAGGCTCTGACGTTTTTCTAAATGAGCACTTGACCCAAAAAAAATGCAGACATTGCAAGAAAGGCGAGACTCCTGAGGAAACAGGGGAAAATCCAAAACACTTGGACTCAAAAATATAAATAAATATCAAGAGGGTGGGGCCGGTATATCATTAGGGGTCTTGGCTAATGACCCTTACTGGTTAACTATTTCCTTCTTCTTTCGCCGGGACCGGGATCTGAACCCCGGTCTCCCGCGTGCCAGTCAGTGAACATAACCACTGTACTGTACCAGCTGATATACAATACATTGTATTTAGTATGTATATATAGTACAGTGAACAGTGTGAGAGCAGCCCAGAACACTACAGATCTTTTTGTAGTATTCCGGGCCGTTGCTATGGTGACAGCACTCTGGAGCATAACTGACAGCAGGTGTGCTCTGATTGGTGGACAGGAATGTACTAAAAACTACATTTAGTAGTGGGAAATGTAGTTTTTTTTAGTCAAACGTCTACAGCTCAGCCATACTTTCACCTAGAAACTCCGTTTCAACTTTAAACTTTTACAGACACACCCCCGGGCGGCGGCCCACTGCCTCCCTCTCAAAATTTCCCGGCGGGGGAATTTTCTAGTTATTATAATTATTCGCAATGAGGAGTTCAATGTCTGCCTCAATTTCCTTTAACTGGATGCCATTGAGATAGGGCCA
This sequence comes from Eutrigla gurnardus, assembly GCF_963514095.1. Taxonomy (NCBI): domain Eukaryota; kingdom Metazoa; phylum Chordata; class Actinopteri; order Perciformes; family Triglidae; genus Eutrigla; species Eutrigla gurnardus. The sequence continues at coordinate 53,666 of NC_139929.1, read as the reverse complement.
TCTCTTCAAATCAGCTTGTGTGATTAGGTTTCCTTTTGAGACAGGGATTTTACCTTGTGTGTAAACTTTCGGCAGGTCCAGATATGTGCGGCCCTCCAAGTCCCCCACCTCCAGTCCTCTGACCTCATAGGTCCCTGCAGGCTTCTCCTGTCCCATTGTTCGCAAAAGTATCTCTGTTTTGCGTCCTTTCACATTCAGCTGGTTCATTAGTTTTTCCGTGCAAAACGTTGCCGTGCTGCCGGGATCGAGGAAAGCATAGGTCTGAATGTACCTGCTCCCATTTGCCAACTTAACTCTGACTGGGAGAATCGCAAGTGCACAGTCTCTCCCGGCCCCAGTTGCATCACCTGCTGAAACAAGAGCACTGCTTATGGGGGTTTCTTCTGTCTCAGCAGTGGCCTTTGTTTGATTTTCCTGTTTGGGGCCTTTTGCATTGTAGATATGGAGTACAGTAGGATGTTTCATTTGACAAACTTGACACATTAATCCTCTTTTACAATTTGTGCTTATATGACCTTTTAGTAGGCAACCAAAGCAATGTCCATGGCTTCTTAAGAATTCAACCTTGTTGTCATGTGACTGTGTTCTGAATCGTGAGCAGTCAATCAGAGCATGCTTCCCATGGCAGAATCCACAGGAAGAGATGACAGGACTGGGTGTGATTTGAGGTGTTGTTTGTGGAAGAGCTGATTGCTTTACAGTGCATCCTGCTTTCTCTGTATTCACTGCTACTGAAGTAGCAAAGCTGCTGTTTTTGCCTCTCATTGATTTTGGTTCATTTTTGCCCCTTGGGATAGACCTTTTCATTGTGATTTGGACTTGAATGTCTCCAAACAATGGATCCAAAAGCATCTTAGCATGTTTATCCACAAAATCCACAAAGTGCTGGAATCTGACTCTCCTTCCGGTTCTCTGTTGTGTCTCATAAGCTGTGGTTCGCCATCTTTCCCGGAGCTTGTAGGGTAGCTTGGATGCTGTTAGCCTTAGGTTTGATGGGATCTCAAGTTCCTCTAAATACTGTAAATCTTGCATTACATTACAGCATCCTCTCAAATACATTGCATATGCATGCAGCATTTTCCCATCCTCAGCTTTAATCGCTGTCCAATTCAAGGCTTTCTCCAGGTAAGCTCCAGAAATCTTTATCTCATTTCCAAAGTGCTCTTTTAAAAGGCGTCTTGCTTCACAGTAGCCCCTGCCTCCATCCATTCGCAAACAGCTGCGAACCAAATCTCTAGGCAAACCAGAGGTGAACTGCTCAAGATAATAGAGTCTGTCCTGATTATTTTTAGTTTTGTCTTCAATCAAGTGTTCAAATGCATGGATAAAAGACTGATATGCCAATGGGTTACCATCAAACACAGACATTTCTCTCACAGGTAATTTAGACAGGTTTTGCTGTGAGACAATCAGTTCTGCTATGTCATTTTGTCTTTGAATAACCACATCCAAGTTATCATGGGCAGCATTAACGCCCCTGTCTGAGTAATCTTGTGCCGTATGGGTTATGGTGTGATTATGATTTGCAGTTTCAGGCTCGTATGTTTGAGTTACATTCTTTATTTGAGGTTTATTTTGTGGGGTGTGTCTCATAGTGGGAGGTCTTGAGAGACTCATGGGGGTAGGTCTGGGAAGACCTAAGATGGTTTGGTGAAGTGGAGTTTTGGGTATGCCACCTAATTGCATAAATTCCACATTGCTCTCCATTGTTTCTGGTTCATGGAGAGAGTCATAATACTCATTCATGCCATCGCCTGGAGCTTCCTGCTCCACCTCCTCGCTTTGAAGAATCTTTATTTTGGCAGCCGATGCTGCGAGGTCTGCATCCAACTCCATTTTCTCCATCTTTGATTTCAGTTTTGTTTCCTCCAGTTGCAAAGCAAGCTTTTCTTTCAGTGCGGCAGCTCGTGCCATTGCAGCAGCTTGATCCGCCTTGGCCTTTTTTAACTCTGAGGAGACTGAGGAAATGGAAGACAAAGACTTTGATTTGCGAGATACATTTGATATGCTGTCCAGTGGTCAGACTTTTGACTGTGCAATTTCTCTTTTCCATATTTCAACCTCTTTTGCGAAATAATTCAGGTTCATTATTCTGGGTGCATACCAGTCATAATAATCAGTTTCCTTTTCATCCTCTGATAAGAGTTCTTGCACAGATTTATGAGCATTTATAAATTCATCCACAGCTCCTTTAAACGCTTCAAATGTGTCACTGACTTTATCAACATTTCCAACATCAGTCATCAAAGCCTTTATTTCATTAATTTCCCTCGTGCACGCTCCCAATCTGCCTCTGCGCGAAGCGATCTCCGCTCCTCAGACTCAGTTGCGGTCTCAGGTGCTTTCTCCGCTGCTGTCCCCGCTGCTGCCTCAGCCGCGGACTCAGTTGCAATCTCAGGTGTGTCAGACATCATCACAAATTCCTTTAATTAGTTTATCCTTAAACATCCTTCCAACATCCCCCTTTCATTGCAGTCCACATCCACAGTCCACAACTTTGCATCCCGCAGTGTTCAATTGTTTCTTTGTAGCGCAGCGGCGCATTCATTCATAAAGCCGATCAGCTGATTTTACTCACGGCTTCCTCTTGTGTCGGCGGGGGTTCGCCTGGATCCGCCGATTCTCCGCCGCCGACTCTCCGATTTCCTTGGAGTCTTCAGTGAAGTTGTTTGACTTGTTGTGGCTACTCTTGTGTTCCAAAAAAAGTCGATGATCAAAAAACATAAGAGCAGTGTGTGAGGAGGAGGTATACGACTCACTAAATAAAAAGCACTCACGGAGAGATAGTTTGGATCAAAAACATTGAGATTTATTTACAGCAAACGATCTCCGGGTTGACTTAAATCAAATCAAATAAAATGTAATTCAGGGGTCAAAAAACTATATCACTCCTCACTCCTTCCACAGACAAAAGAGAAGCACTCTCCGAACCAGCTGTCCTCACTCCCTAATCACGGGAGGAGGATCGCCTGACAAGGAGGAGGGCCCTGACCTGTGTGGCTAAAGAGAAACAATAATAAATAAATAGTGTAAAAAATAATTATTCTACCATAATCACTCAAAAACAATCAAAAAGAATAATGGTGTCTAAATAGGCTCCAACACCCCCGGAGAAGCAACACAGACAAACAGGCTGTAATAATACGATTTGCCAACAGAAAGTTTAAAATGCAACTGTTGAAGCAAGGGAGGAAACTGAGAGGCTCTGACGTTTTTCTAAATGAGCACTTGACCCAAAAAAAATGCAGACATTGCAAGAAAGGCGAGACTCCTGAGGAAACAGGGGAAAATCCAAAACACTTGGACTCAAAAATATAAATAAATATCAAGAGGGTGGGGCCGGTATATCATTAGGGGTCTTGGCTAATGACCCTTACTGGTTAACTATTTCCTTCTTCTTTCGCCGGGACCGGGATCTGAACCCCGGTCTCCCGCGTGCCAGTCAGTGAACATAACCACTGTACTGTACCAGCTGATATACAATACATTGTATTTAGTATGTATATATAGTACAGTGAACAGTGTGAGAGCAGCCCAGAACACTACAGATCTTTTTGTAGTATTCCGGGCCGTTGCTATGGTGACAGCACTCTGGAGCATAACTGACAGCAGGTGTGCTCTGATTGGTGGACAGGAATGTACTAAAAACTACATTTAGTAGTGGGAAATGTAGTTTTTTTTAGTCAAACGTCTACAGCTCAGCCATACTTTCACCTAGAAACTCCGTTTCAACTTTAAACTTTTACAGACACACCCCCGGGCGGCGGCCCACTGCCTCCCTCTCAAAATTTCCCGGCGGGGGAATTTTCTAGTTATTATAATTATTCGCAATGAGGAGTTCAATGTCTGCCTCAATTTCCTTTAACTGGATGCCATTGAGATAGGGCCATCTCTTCAAATCAGCTTGTGTGATTAGGTTTCCTTTTGAGACAGGGATTTTACCTTGTGTGTAAACTTTCGGCAGGTCCAGATATGTGCGGCCCTCCAAGTCCCCCACCTCCAGTCCTCTGACCTCATAGGTCCCTGCAGGCTTCTCCTGTCCCATTGTTCGCAAAAGTATCTCTGTTTTGCGTCCTTTCACATTCAGCTGGTTCATTAGTTTTTCCGTGCAAAACGTTGCCGTGCTGCCGGGATCGAGGAAAGCATAGGTCTGAATGTACCTGCTCCCATTTGCCAACTTAACTCTGACTGGGAGAATCGCAAGTGCACAGTCTCTCCCGGCCCCAGTTGCATCACCTGCTGAAACAAGAGCACTGCTTATGGGGGTTTCTTCTGTCTCAGCAGTGGCCTTTGTTTGATTTTCCTGTTTGGGGCCTTTTGCATTGTAGATATGGAGTACAGTAGGATGTTTCATTTGACAAACTTGACACATTAATCCTCTTTTACAATTTGTGCTTATATGACCTTTTAGTAGGCAACCAAAGCAATGTCCATGGCTTCTTAAGAATTCAACCTTGTTGTCATGTGACTGTGTTCTGAATCGTGAGCAGTCAATCAGAGCATGCTTCCCATGGCAGAATCCACAGGAAGAGATGACAGGACTGGGTGTGATTTGAGGTGTTGTTTGTGGAACAGCTGATTGCTTTACAGTGCATCCTGCTTTCTCTGTATTCACTGCTACTGAAGTAGCAAAGCTGCTGTTTTTGCCTCTCATTGATTTTGGTTCATTTTTGCCCCTTGGGATAGACCTTTTCATTGTGATTTGGACTTGAATGTCTCCAAACAATGGATCCAAAAGCATCTTAGCATGTTTATCCACAAAATCCACAAAGTGCTGGAATCTGACTCTCCTTCCGGTTCTCTGTTGTGTCTCATAAGCTGTGGTTCGCCATCTTTCCCGGAGCTTGTAGGGTAGCTTGGATGCTGTTAGCCTTAGGTTTGATGGGATCTCAAGTTCCTCTAAATACTGTAAATCTTGCATTACATTACAGCATCCTCTCAAATACATTGCATATGCATGCAGCATTTTCCCATCCTCAGCTTTAATCGCTGTCCAATTCAAGGCTTTCTCCAGGTAAGCTCCAGAAATCTTTATCTCATTTCCAAAGTGCTCTTTTAAAAGGCGTCTTGCTTCACAGTAGCCCCTGCCTCCATCCATTCGCAAACAGCTGCGAACCAAATCTCTAGGCAAACCAGAGGTGAACTGCTCAAGATAATAGAGTCTGTCCTGATTATTTTTAGTTTTGTCTTCAATCAAGTGTTCAAATGCATGGATAAAAGACTGATATGCCTATGGGTTACCATCAAACACAGACATTTCTCTCACAGGTAATTTAGACAGGTTTTGCTGTGAGACAATCAGTTCTGCTATGTCATTTTGTCTTTGAATAACCACATCCAAGTTATCATGGGCAGCATTAACGCCCCTGTCTGAGTAATCTTGTGCCGTATGGGTTATGGTGTGATTATGATTTGCAGTTTCAGGCTCGTATGTTTGAGTTACATTCTTTATTTGAGGTTTATTTTGTGGGGTGTGTCTCATAGTGGGAGGTCTTGAGAGACTCATGGGGGTAGGTCTGGGAAGACCTAAGATGGTTTGGTGAAGTGGAGTTTTGGGTATGCCACCTAATTGCATAAATTCCACATTGCTCTCCATTGTTTCTGGTTCATGGAGAGAGTCATAATACTCATTCATGCCATCGCCTGGAGCTTCCTGCTCCACCTCCTCGCTTTGAAGAATCTTTATTTTGGCAGCCGATGCTGCGAGGTCTGCATCCAACTCCATTTTCTCCATCTTTGATTTCAGTTTTGTTTCCTCCAGTTGCAAAGCAAGCTTTTCTTTCAGTGCGGCAGCTCGTGCCATTGCAGCAGCTTGATCCGCCTTGGCCTTTTTTAACTCTGAGGAGACTGAGGAAATGGAAGACGAAGACTTTGATTTGCGAGATACATTTGATATGCTGTCCAGTGGTCAGACTTTTGACTGTGCAATTTCTCTTTTCCATATTTCAACCTCTTTTGCGAAATAATTCAGGTTCATTATTCTGGGTGCATACCAGTCATAATAATCAGTTTCCTTTTCATCCTCTGATAAGAGTTCTTGCACAGATTTATGAGCATTTATAAATTCATCCACAGCTCCTTTAAACGCTTCAAATGTGTCACTGACTTTATCAACATTTCCAACATCAGTCATCAAAGCCTTTATTTCATTAATTTCCCTCGTGCACGCTCCCAATCTGCCTCTGCGCGAAGCGATCTCCGCTCCTCAGACTCAGTTGCGGTCTCAGGTGCTTTCTCCGCTGCTGTCCCCGCTGCTGCCTCAGCCGCGGACTCAGTTGCAATCTCAGGTGTGTCAGACATCATCACAAATTCCTTTAATTAGTTTATCCTTAAACATCCTTCCAACATCCCCCTTTCATTGCAGTCCACATCCACAGTCCACAACTTTGCATCCCGCAGTGTTCAATTGTTTCTTTGTAGCGCAGCGGCGCATTCATTCATAAAGCCGATCAGCTGATTTTACTCACGGCTTCCTCTTGTGTCGGCGGGGGTTCGCCTGGATCCGCCGATTCTCCGCCGCCGACTCTCCGATTTCCTTGGAGTCTTCAGTGAAGTTGTTTGACTTGTTGTGGCTACTCTTGTGTTCCAAAAAAAGTCGATGATCAAAAAACATAAGAGCAGTGTGTGAGGAGGAGGTATACGACTCACTAAATAAAAAGCACTCACGGAGAGATAGTTTGGATCAAAAACATTGAGATTTATTTACAGCAAACGATCTCCGGGTTGACTTAAATCAAATCAAATAAAATGTAATTCAGGGGTCAAAAAACTATATCACTCCTCACTCCTTCCACAGACAAAAGAGAAGCACTCTCCGAACCAGCTGTCCTCACTCCCTAATCACGGGAGGAGGATCGCCTGACAAGGAGGAGGGCCCTGACCTGTGTGGCTAAAGAGAAACAATAATAAATAAATAGTGTAAAAAATAATTATTCTACCATAATCACTCAAAAACAATCAAAAAGAATAATGGTGTCTAAATAGGCTCCAACACCCCCGGAGAAGCAACACAGACAAACAGGCTGTAATAATACGATTTGCCAACAGAAAGTTTAAAATGCAACTGTTGAAGCAAGGGAGGAAACTGAGAGGCTCTGACGTTTTTCTAAATGAGCACTTGACCCAAAAAAAATGCAGACATTGCAAGAAAGGCGAGACTCCTGAGGAAACAGGGGAAAATCCAAAACACTTGGACTCAAAAATATAAATAAATATCAAGAGGGTGGGGCCGGTATATCATTAGGGGTCTTGGCTAATGACCCTTACTGGTTAACTATTTCCTTCTTCTTTCGCCGGGACCGGGATCTGAACCCCGGTCTCCCGCGTGCCAGTCAGTGAACATAACCACTGTACTGTACCAGCTGATATACAATACATTGTATTTAGTATGTATATATAGTACAGTGAACAGTGTGAGAGCAGCCCAGAACACTACAGATCTTTTTGTAGTATTCCGGGCCGTTGCTATGGTGACAGCACTCTGGAGCATAACTGACAGCAGGTGTGCTTTTGATTGGTGGACAGGAATGTACTAAAAACTACATTTAGTAGTGGGAAATGTAGTTTTTTTAGTCAAACGTCTACAGCTCAGCCATACTTTCACCTAGAAACTCCGTTTCAACTTTAAACTTTTACAGACACACCCCCGGGCGGCGGCCCACTGCCTCCCTCTCAAAATTTCCCGGCGGGGGAATTTTCTAGTTATTATAATTATTCGCAATGAGGAGTTCAATGTCTGCCTCAATTTCCTTTAACTGGATGCCATTGAGATAGGGCCATCTCTTCAAATCAGCTTGTGTGATTATGTTTCCTTTTGAGACAGGGATTTTACCTTGTGTGTAAACTTTCGGCAGGTCCAGATATGTGCGGCCCTCCAAGTCCCCCACCTCCAGTCCTCTGACCTCATAGGTCCCTGCAGGCTTCTCCTGTCCCATTGTTCGCAAAAGTATCTCTGTTTTGCGTCCTTTCACATTTAGCTGGTTCATTAGTTTTTCCGTGCAAAACGTTGCCGTGCTGCCGGGATCGAGGAAAGCATAGGTCTGAATGTACCTGCTCCCATTTGCCAACTTAACTCTGACTGGGAGAATCGCAAGTGCACAGTCTCTCCCGGCCCCAGTTGCATCACCTGCTGAAACAAGAGCACTGCTTATGGGGGTTTCTTCTGTCTCAGCAGTGGCCTTTGTTTGATTTTCCTGTTTGGGGCCTTTTGCATTGTAGATATGGAGTACAGTAGGATGTTTCATTTGACAAACTTGACACATTAATCCTCTTTTACAATTTGTGCTTATATGACCTTTTAGTAGGCAACCAAAGCAATGTCCATGGCTTCTTAAGAATTCAACCTTGTTGTCATGTGACTGTGTTCTGAATCGTGAGCAGTCAATCAGAGCATGCTTCCCATGGCAGAATCCACAGGAAGAGATGACAGGACTGGGTGTGATTTGAGGTGTTGTTTGTGGAACAGCTGATTGCTTTACAGTGCATCCTGCTTTCTCTGTATTCACTGCTACTGAAGTAGCAAAGCTGCTGTTTTTGCCTCTCATTGATTTTGGTTCATTTTTGCCCCTTGGGATAGACCTTTTCATTGTGATTTGGACTTGAATGTCTCCAAACAATGGATCCAAAAGCATCTTAGCATGTTTATCCACAAAATCCACAAAGTGCTGGAATCTGACTCTCCTTCCGGTTCTCTGTTGTGTCTCATAAGCTGTGGTTCGCCATCTTTCCCGGAGCTTGTAGGGTAGCTTGGATGCTGTTAGCCTTAGGTTTGATGGGATCTCAAGTTCCTCTAAATACTGTAAATCTTGCATTACATTACAGCATCCTCTCAAATACATTGCATATGCATGCAGCATTTTCCCATCCTCAGCTTTAATCGCTGTCCAATTCAAGGCTTTCTCCAGGTAAGCTCCAGAAATCTTTATCTCATTTCCAAAGTGCTCTTTTAAAAGGCGTCTTGCTTCACAGTAGCCCCTGCCTCCATCCATTCGCAAACAGCTGCGAACCAAATCTCTAGGCAAACCAGAGGTGAACTGCTCAAGATAATAGAGTCTGTCCTGATTATTTTTAGTTTTGTCTTCAATCAAGTGTTCAAATGCATGGATAAAAGACTGATATGCCTATGGGTTACCATCAAACACAGACATTTCTCTCACAGGTAATTTAGACAGGTTTTGCTGTGAGACAATCAGTTCTGCTATGTCATTTTGTCTTTGAATAACCACATCCAAGTTATCATGGGCAGCATTAACGCCCCTGTCTGAGTAATCTTGTGCCGTATGGGTTATGGTGTGATTATGATTTGCAGTTTCAGGCTCGTATGTTTGAGTTACATTCTTTATTTGAGGTTTATTTTGTGGGGTGTGTCTCATAGTGGGAGGTCTTGAGAGACTCATGGGGGTAGGTCTGGGAAGACCTAAGATGGTTTGGTGAAGTGGAGTTTTGGGTATGCCACCTAATTGCATAAATTCCACATTGCTCTCCATTGTTTCTGGTTCATGGAGAGAGTCATAATACTCATTCATGCCATCGCCTGGAGCTTCCTGCTCCACCTCCTCGCTTTGAAGAATCTTTATTTTGGCAGCCGATGCTGCGAGGTCTGCATCCAACTCCATTTTCTCCATCTTTGATTTCAGTTTTGTTTCCTCCAGTTGCAAAGCAAGCTTTTCTTTCAGTGCGGCAGCTCGTGCCATTGCAGCAGCTTGATCCGCCTTGGCCTTTTTTAACTCTGAGGAGACTGAGGAAATGGAAGACAAAGACTTTGATTTGCGAGATACATTTGATATGCTGTCCAGTGGTCAGACTTTTGACTGTGCAATTTCTCTTTTCCATATTTCAACCTCTTTTGCGAAATAATTCAGGTTCATTATTCTGGGTGCATACCAGTCATAATAATCAGTTTCCTTTTCATCCTCTGATAAGAGTTCTTGCACAGATTTATGAGCATTTATAAATTCATCCACAGCTCCTTTAAACGCTTCAAATGTGTCACTGACTTTATCAACATTTCCAACATCAGTCATCAAAGCCTTTATTTCATTAATTTCCCTCGTGCACGCTCCCAATCTGCCTCTGCGCGAAGCGATCTCCGCTCCTCAGACTCAGTTGCGGTCTCAGGTGCTTTCTCCGCTGCTGTCCCCGCTGCTGCCTCAGCCGCGGACTCAGTTGCAATCTCAGGTGTGTCAGACATCATCACAAATTCCTTTAATTAGTTTATCCTTAAACATCCTTCCAACATCCCCCTTTCATTGCAGTCCACATCCACAGTCCACAACTTTGCATCCCGCAGTGTTCAATTGTTTCTTTGTAGCGCAGCGGCGCATTCATTCATAAAGCCGATCAGCTGATTTTACTCACGGCTTCCTCTTGTGTCGGCGGGGGTTCGCCTGGATCCGCCGATTCTCCGCCGCCGACTCTCCGATTTCCTTGGAGTCTTCAGTGAAGTTGTTTGACTTGTTGTGGCTACTCTTGTGTTCCAAAAAAAGTCGATGATCAAAAAACATAAGAGCAGTGTGTGAGGAGGAGGTATACGACTCACTAAATAAAAAGCACTCACGGAGAGATAGTTTGGATCAAAAACATTGAGATTTATTTACAGCAAACGATCTCCGGGTTGACTTAAATCAAATCAAATAAAATGTAATTCAGGGGTCAAAAAACTATATCACTCCTCACTCCTTCCACAGACAAAAGAGAAGCACTCTCCGAACCAGCTGTCCTCACTCCCTAATCACGGGAGGAGGATCGCCTGACAAGGAGGAGGGCCCTGACCTGTGTGGCTAAAGAGAAACAATAATAAATAAATAGTGTAAAAAATAATTATTCTACCATAATCACTCAAAAACAATCAAAAAGAATAATGGTGTCTAAATAGGCTCCAACACCCCCGGAGAAGCAACACAGACAAACAGGCTGTAATAATACGATTTGCCAACAGAAAGTTTAAAATGCAACTGTTGAAGCAAGGGAGGAAACTGAGAGGCTCTGACGTTTTTCTAAATGAGCACTTGACCCAAAAAAAATGCAGACATTGCAAGAAAGGCGAGACTCCTGAGGAAACAGGGGAAAATCCAAAACACTTGGACTCAAAAATATAAATAAATATCAAGAGGGTGGGGCCGGTATATCATTAGGGGTCTTGGCTAATGACCCTTACTGGTTAACTATTTCCTTCTTCTTTCGCCGGGACCGGGATCTGAACCCCGGTCTCCCGCGTGCCAGTCAGTGAACATAACCACTGTACTGTACCAGCTGATATACAATACATTGTATTTAGTATGTATATATAGTACAGTGAACAGTGTGAGAGCAGCCCAGAACACTACAGATCTTTTTGTAGTATTCCGGGCCGTTGCTATGGTGACAGCACTCTGGAGCATAACTGACAGCAGGTGTGCTCTGATTGGTGGACAGGAATGTACTAAAAACTACATTTAGTAGTGGGAAATGTAGTTTTTTTTAGTCAAACGTCTACAGCTCAGCCATACTTTCACCTAGAAACTCCGTTTCAACTTTAAACTTTTACAGACACACCCCCGGGCGGCGGCCCACTGCCTCCCTCTCAAAATTTCCCGGCGGGGGAATTTTCTAGTTATTATAATTATTCGCAATGAGGAGTTCAATGTCTGCCTCAATTTCCTTTAACTGGATGCCATTGAGATAGGGCCATCTCTTCAAATCAGCTTGTGTGATTATGTTTCCTTTTGAGACAGGGATTTTACCTTGTGTGTAAACTTTCGGCAGGTCCAGATATGTGCGGCCCTCCAAGTCCCCCACCTCCAGTCCTCTGACCTCATAGGTCCCTGCAGGCTTCTCCTGTCCCATTGTTCGCAAAAGTATCTCTGTTTTGCGTCCTTTCACATTTAGCTGGTTCATTAGTTTTTCCGTGCAAAACGTTGCCGTGCTGCCGGGATCGAGGAAAGCATAGGTCTGAATGTACCTGCTCCCATTTGCCAACTTAACTCTGACTGGGAGAATCGCAAGTGCACAGTCTCTCCCGGCCCCAGTTGCATCACCTGCTGAAACAAGAGCACTGCTTATGGGGGTTTCTTCTGTCTCAGCAGTGGCCTTTGTTTGATTTTCCTGTTTGGGGCCTTTTGCATTGTAGATATGGAGTACAGTAGGATGTTTCATTTGACAAACTTGACACATTAATCCTCTTTTACAATTTGTGCTTATATGACCTTTTAGTAGGCAACCAAAGCAATGTCCATGGCTTCTTAAGAATTCAACCTTGTTGTCATGTGACTGTGTTCTGAATCGTGAGCAGTCAATCAGAGCATGCTTCCCATGGCAGAATCCACAGGAAGAGATGACAGGACTGGGTGTGATTTGAGGTGTTGTTTGTGGAACAGCTGATTGCTTTACAGTGCATCCTGCTTTCTCTGTATTCACTGCTACTGAAGTAGCAAAGCTGCTGTTTTTGCCTCTCATTGATTTTGGTTCATTTTTGCCCCTTGGGATAGACCTTTTCATTGTGATTTGGACTTGAATGTCTCCAAACAATGGATCCAAAAGCATCTTAGCATGTTTATCCACAAAATCCACAAAGTGCTGGAATCTGACTCTCCTTCCGGTTCTCTGTTGTGTCTCATAAGCTGTGGTTCGCCATCTTTCCCGGAGCTTGTAGGGTAGCTTGGATGCTGTTAGCCTTAGGTTTGATGGGATCTCAAGTTCCTCTAAATACTGTAAATCTTGCATTACATTACAGCATCCTCTCAAATACATTGCATATGCATGCAGCATTTTCCCATCCTCAGCTTTAATCGCTGTCCAATTCAAGGCTTTCTCCAGGTAAGCTCCAGAAATCTTTATCTCATTTCCAAAGTGCTCTTTTAAAAGGCGTCTTGCTTCACAGTAGCCCCTGCCTCCATCCATTCGCAAACAGCTGCGAACCAAATCTCTAGGCAAACCAGAGGTGAACTGCTCAAGATAATAGAGTCTGTCCTGATTATTTTTAGTTTTGTCTTCAATCAAGTGTTCAAATGCATGGATAAAAGACTGATATGCCTATGGGTTACCATCAAACACAGACATTTCTCTCACAGGTAATTTAGACAGGTTTTGCTGTGAGACAATCAGTTCTGCTATGTCATTTTGTCTTTGAATAACCACATCCAAGTTATCATGGGCAGCATTAACGCCCCTGTCTGAGTAATCTTGTGCCGTATGGGTTATGGTGTGATTATGATTTGCAGTTTCAGGCTCGTATGTTTGAGTTACATTCTTTATTTGAGGTTTATTTTGTGGGGTGTGTCTCATAGTGGGAGGTCTTGAGAGACTCATGGGGGTAGGTCTGGGAAGACCTAAGATGGTTTGGTGAAGTGGAGTTTTGGGTATGCCACCTAATTGCATAAATTCCACATTGCTCTCCATTGTTTCTGGTTCATGGAGAGAGTCATAATACTCATTCATGCCATCGCCTGGAGCTTCCTGCTCCACCTCCTCGCTTTGAAGAATCTTTATTTTGGCAGCCGATGCTGCGAGGTCTGCATCCAACTCCATTTTCTCCATCTTTGATTTCAGTTTTGTTTCCTCCAGTTGCAAAGCAAGCTTTTCTTTCAGTGCGGCAGCTCGTGCCATTGCAGCAGCTTGATCCGCCTTGGCCTTTTTTAACTCTGAGGAGACTGAGGAAATGGAAGACAAAGACTTTGATTTGCGAGATACATTTGATATGCTGTCCAGTGGTCAGACTTTTGACTGTGCAATTTCTCTTTTCCATATTTCAACCTCTTTTGCGAAATAATTCAGGTTCATTATTCTGGGTGCATACCAGTCATAATAATCAGTTTCCTTTTCATCCTCTGATAAGAGTTCTTGCACAGATTTATGAGCATTTATAAATTCATCCACAGCTCCTTTAAACGCTTCAAATGTGTCACTGACTTTATCAACATTTCCAACATCAGTCATCAAAGCCTTTATTTCATTAATTTCCCTCGTGCACGCTCCCAATCTGCCTCTGCGCGAAGCGATCTCCGCTCCTCAGACTCAGTTGCGGTCTCAGGTGCTTTCTCCGCTGCTGTCCCCGCTGCTGCCTCAGCCGCGGACTCAGTTGCAATCTCAGGTGTGTCAGACATCATCACAAATTCCTTTAATTAGTTTATCCTTAAACATCCTTCCAACATCCCCCTTTCATTGCAGTCCACATCCACAGTCCACAACTTTGCATCCCGCAGTGTTCAATTGTTTCTTTGTAGCGCAGCGGCGCATTCATTCATAAAGCCGATCAGCTGATTTTACTCACGGCTTCCTCTTGTGTCGGCGGGGGTTCGCCTGGATCCGCCGATTCTCCGCCGCCGACTCTCCGATTTCCTTGGAGTCTTCAGTGAAGTTGTTTGACTTGTTGTGGCTACTCTTGTGTTCCAAAAAAAGTCGATGATCAAAAAACATAAGAGCAGTGTGTGAGGAGGAGGTATACGACTCACTAAATAAAAAGCACTCACGGAGAGATAGTTTGGATCAAAAACATTGAGATTTATTTACAGCAAACGATCTCCGGGTTGACTTAAATCAAATCAAATAAAATGTAATTCAGGGGTCAAAAAACTATATCACTCCTCACTCCTTCCACAGACAAAAGAGAAGCACTCTCCGAACCAGCTGTCCTCACTCCCTAATCACGGGAGGAGGATCGCCTGACAAGGAGGAGGGCCCTGACCTGTGTGGCTAAAGAGAAACAATAATAAATAAATAGTGTAAAAAATAATTATTCTACCATAATCACTCAAAAACAATCAAAAAGAATAATGGTGTCTAAATAGGCTCCAACACCCCCGGAGAAGCAACACAGACAAACAGGCTGTAATAATACGATTTGCCAACAGAAAGTTTAAAATGCAACTGTTGAAGCAAGGGAGGAAACTGAGAGGCTCTGACGTTTTTCTAAATGAGCACTTGACCCAAAAAAAATGCAGACATTGCAAGAAAGGCGAGACTCCTGAGGAAACAGGGGAAAATCCAAAACACTTGGACTCAAAAATATAAATAAATATCAAGAGGGTGGGGCCGGTATATCATTAGGGGTCTTGGCTAATGACCCTTACTGGTTAACTATTTCCTTCTTCTTTCGCCGGGACCGGGATCTGAACCCCGGTCTCCCGCGTGCCAGTCAGTGAACATAACCACTGTACTGTACCAGCTGATATACAATACATTGTATTTAGTATGTATATATAGTACAGTGAACAGTGTGAGAGCAGCCCAGAACACTACAGATCTTTTTGTAGTATTCCGGGCCGTTGCTATGGTGACAGCACTCTGGAGCATAACTGACAGCAGGTGTGCTCTGATTGGTGGACAGGAATGTACTAAAAACTACATTTAGTAGTGGGAAATGTAGTTTTTTTTAGTCAAACGTCTACAGCTCAGCCATACTTTCACCTAGAAACTCCGTTTCAACTTTAAACTTTTACAGACACACCCCCGGGCGGCGGCCCACTGCCTCCCTCTCAAAATTTCCCGGCGGGGGAATTTTCTAGTTATTATAATTATTCGCAATGAGGAGTTCAATGTCTGCCTCAATTTCCTTTAACTGGATGCCATTGAGATAGGGCCATCTCTTCAAATCAGCTTGTGTGATTATGTTTCCTTTTGAGACAGGGATTTTACCTTGTGTGTAAACTTTCGGCAGGTCCAGATATGTGCGGCCCTCCAAGTCCCCCACCTCCAGTCCTCTGACCTCATAGGTCCCTGCAGGCTTCTCCTGTCCCATTGTTCGCAAAAGTATCTCTGTTTTGCGTCCTTTCACATTTAGCTGGTTCATTAGTTTTTCCGTGCAAAACGTTGCCGTGCTGCCGGGATCGAGGAAAGCATAGGTCTGAATGTACCTGCTCCCATTTGCCAACTTAACTCTGACTGGGAGAATCGCAAGTGCACAGTCTCTCCCGGCCCCAGTTGCATCACCTGCTGAAACAAGAGCACTGCTTATGGGGGTTTCTTCTGTCTCAGCAGTGGCCTTTGTTTGATTTTCCTGTTTGGGGCCTTTTGCATTGTAGATATGGAGTACAGTAGGATGTTTCATTTGACAAACTTGACACATTAATCCTCTTTTACAATTTGTGCTTATATGACCTTTTAGTAGGCAACCAAAGCAATGTCCATGGCTTCTTAAGAATTCAACCTTGTTGTCATGTGACTGTGTTCTGAATCGTGAGCAGTCAATCAGAGCATGCTTCCCATGGCAGAATCCACAGGAAGAGATGACAGGACTGGGTGTGATTTGAGGTGTTGTTTGTGGAACAGCTGATTGCTTTACAGTGCATCCTGCTTTCTCTGTATTCACTGCTACTGAAGTAGCAAAGCTGCTGTTTTTGCCTCTCATTGATTTTGGTTCATTTTTGCCCCTTGGGATAGACCTTTTCATTGTGATTTGGACTTGAATGTCTCCAAACAATGGATCCAAAAGCATCTTAGCATGTTTATCCACAAAATCCACAAAGTGCTGGAATCTGACTCTCCTTCCGGTTCTCTGTTGTGTCTCATAAGCTGTGGTTCGCCATCTTTCCCGGAGCTTGTAGGGTAGCTTGGATGCTGTTAGCCTTAGGTTTGATGGGATCTCAAGTTCCTCTAAATACTGTAAATCTTGCATTACATTACAGCATCCTCTCAAATACATTGCATATGCATGCAGCATTTTCCCATCCTCAGCTTTAATCGCTGTCCAATTCAAGGCTCTCTCCAGGTAAGCTCCAGAAATCTTTATCTCATTTCCAAAGTGCTCTTTTAAAAGGCGTCTTGCTTCACAGTAGCCCCTGCCTCCATCCATTCGCAAACAGCTGCGAACCAAATCTCTAGGCAAACCAGAGGTGAACTGCTCAAGATAATAGAGTCTGTCCTGATTATTTTTAGTTTTGTCTTCAATCAAGTGTTCAAATGCATGGATAAAAGACTGATATGCCTATGGGTTACCATCAAACACAGACATTTCTCTCACAGGTAATTTAGACAGGTTTTGCTGTGAGACAATCAGTTCTGCTATGTCATTTTGTCTTTGAATAACCACATCCAAGTTATCATGGGCAGCATTAACGCCCCTGTCTGAGTAATCTTGTGCCGTATGGGTTATGGTGTGATTATGATTTGCAGTTTCAGGCTCGTATGTTTGAGTTACATTCTTTATTTGAGGTTTATTTTGTGGGGTGTGTCTCATAGTGGGAGGTCTTGAGAGACTCATGGGGGTAGGTCTGGGAAGACCTAAGATGGTTTGGTGAAGTGGAGTTTTGGGTATGCCACCTAATTGCATAAATTCCACATTGCTCTCCATTGTTTCTGGTTCATGGAGAGAGTCATAATACTCATTCATGCCATCGCCTGGAGCTTCCTGCTCCACCTCCTCGCTTTGAAGAATCTTTATTTTGGCAGCCGATGCTGCGAGGTCTGCATCCAACTCCATTTTCTCCATCTTTGATTTCAGTTTTGTTTCCTCCAGTTGCAAAGCAAGCTTTTCTTTCAGTGCGGCAGCTCGTGCCATTGCAGCAGCTTGATCCGCCTTGGCCTTTTTTAACTCTGAGGAGACTGAGGAAATGGAAGACAAAGACTTTGATTTGCGAGATACATTTGATATGCTGTCCAGTGGTCAGACTTTTGACTGTGCAATTTCTCTTTTCCATATTTCAACCTCTTTTGCGAAATAATTCAGGTTCATTATTCTGGGTGCATACCAGTCATAATAATCAGTTTCCTTTTCATCCTCTGATAAGAGTTCTTGCACAGATTTATGAGCATTTATAAATTCATCCACAGCTCCTTTAAACGCTTCAAATGTGTCACTGACTTTATCAACATTTCCAACATCAGTCATCAAAGCCTTTATTTCATTAATTTCCCTCGTGCACGCTCCCAATCTGCCTCTGCGCGAAGCGATCTCCGCTCCTCAGACTCAGTTGCGGTCTCAGGTGCTTTCTCCGCTGCTGTCCCCGCTGCTGCCTCAGCCGCGGACTCAGTTGCAATCTCAGGTGTGTCAGACATCATCACAAATTCCTTTAATTAGTTTATCCTTAAACATCCTTCCAACATCCCCCTTTCATTGCAGTCCACATCCACAGTCCACAACTTTGCATCCCGCAGTGTTCAATTGTTTCTTTGTAGCGCAGCGGCGCATTCATTCATAAAGCCGATCAGCTGATTTTACTCACGGCTTCCTCTTGTGTCGGCGGGGGTTCGCCTGGATCCGCCGATTCTCCGCCGCCGACTCTCCGATTTCCTTGGAGTCTTCAGTGAAGTTGTTTGACTTGTTGTGGCTACTCTTGTGTTCCAAAAAAAGTCGATGATCAAAAAACATAAGAGCAGTGTGTGAGGAGGAGGTATACGACTCACTAAATAAAAAGCACTCACGGAGAGATAGTTTGGATCAAAAACATTGAGATTTATTTACAGCAAACGATCTCCGGGTTGACTTAAATCAAATCAAATAAAATGTAATTCAGGGGTCAAAAAACTATATCACTCCTCACTCCTTCCACAGACAAAAGAGAAGCACTCTCCGAACCAGCTGTCCTCACTCCCTAATCACGGGAGGAGGATCGCCTGACAAGGAGGAGGGCCCTGACCTGTGTGGCTAAAGAGAAACAATAATAAATAAATAGTGTAAAAAATAATTATTCTACCATAATCACTCAAAAACAATCAAAAAGAATAATGGTGTCTAAATAGGCTCCAACACCCCCGGAGAAGCAACACAGACAAACAGGCTGTAATAATACGATTTGCCAACAGAAAGTTTAAAATGCAACTGTTGAAGCAAGGGAGGAAACTGAGAGGCTCTGACGTTTTTCTAAATGAGCACTTGACCCAAAAAAAATGCAGACATTGCAAGAAAGGCGAGACTCCTGAGGAAACAGGGGAAAATCCAAAACACTTGGACTCAAAAATATAAATAAATATCAAGAGGGTGGGGCCGGTATATCATTAGGGGTCTTGGCTAATGACCCTTACTGGTTAACTATTTCCTTCTTCTTTCGCCGGGACCGGGATCTGAACCCCGGTCTCCCGCGTGCCAGTCAGTGAACATAACCACTGTACTGTACCAGCTGATATACAATACATTGTATTTAGTATGTATATATAGTACAGTGAACAGTGTGAGAGCAGCCCAGAACACTACAGATCTTTTTGTAGTATTCCGGGCCGTTGCTATGGTGACAGCACTCTGGAGCATAACTGACAGCAGGTGTGCTCTGATTGGTGGACAGGAATGTACTAAAAACTACATTTAGTAGTGGGAAATGTAGTTTTTTTAGTCAAACGTCTACAGCTCAGCCATACTTTCACCTAGAAACTCCGTTTCAACTTTAAACTTTTACAGACACACCCCCGGGCGGCGGCCCACTGCCTCCCTCTCAAAATTTCCCGGCGGGGGAATTTTCTAGTTATTATAATTATTCGCAATGAGGAGTTCAATGTCTGCCTCAATTTCCTTTAACTGGATGCCATTGAGATAGGGCCATCTCTTCAAATCAGCTTGTGTGATTATGTTTCCTTTTGAGACAGGGATTTTACCTTGTGTGTAAACTTTCGGCAGGTCCAGATATGTGCGGCCCTCCAAGTCCCCCACCTCCAGTCCTCTGACCTCATAGGTCCCTGCAGGCTTCTCCTGTCCCATTGTTCGCAAAAGTATCTCTGTTTTGCGTCCTTTCACATTTAGCTGGTGTTAAAATAATTACCCGTTGGTATAGAACTGGAGGAAGGAGATCGGAGTCAGCTCAAGGTCCAAACAGGGATTTAATCTTGATCAAGAGGAGAATTCACAGAGCAACATGCTGGTCTGTTACTAAGTGTAGACTCAACGTGCTGTGAGACAAACATGGTATTTATCCATCTTCTTGTGGGTGTGTTTTCACTCATTTCACAGGGATGGAAGTCGTAAATTCAAATGTTTAACTTAACCTTGCATGGGTCACAAACCCTACCTGGGTCATAAACCACAACTATGTCGCAAGGCACACATGGGTTGCAAAACACACACAAATGGCCACAGGCCACAGGTCACAGGTCACATTTACATTCACACCAAACCTTCTCATGTGTAAGTCTTCAGTTCACATATCTCTCATAAAGAAGTACAACATTTCCATATCATATCCCTCCTGTTTATGCTGATTCTAAGCATAATCATAACATACATGTTGTGAAGTGTGAGAGCGAAAACCCTATCAGGCAGTTCAAAACATTCTTATTATCCATTATCCTTCTAGAAAGGGAAACTCTCTCACGGTCCCGCTGCCCTGGCAACCACCCGCAGGTACTCCATTTAACAAGGCACAGAAATTATATAAAAATAAGCATAAATTCAAAAGCATTTTGATTACATTGTTGCCCCCAAAAACAAAACATAAATGTCCTCGCCAAGCTAGTCAACCTATCGGGCTTTGCTATGGACCTATCCCTACCTAATTAAACTATCCCTTGCACGTAAAAAGAACAAAAACAATGGGGTCTCCTGCAATATGTACAAATGCTGTGAATATTTTTCTCCTAAGTGGCTCTAGTCGGCCAATTCAGAAAACTACAACTTCAGTTAGATTTTCTGTAGTCTCATCATAATCAGTAGAATAAACATATCTCTTAGTCCGTAGTGTCCTTATCCTCATCAAAGAGGTTACCATATAAATCATCATCTGTCAGATCAGAAGTAACATTTTCTTCTGCTGCATTCTCATAGTCCCCTTGGTGATCATCGGTGGTGGGGATCCTTTCATACAGCATAGTTGTTTTAGTCACAGCGGTGTCAATGAGTCTCTGTAACAGTCCTCTCAAACAGGGGATACAACAACATCCACAAACGATTAGAATGGTAGTCATTACGGTTACAGATAACATCATAGCTTTTATAGAACCTGCCCATTTTCCAAAAATGTCCTGGAGCCATCCTGTCAGAGGATCTTCAAGACCAGAGTTTTCAGCTAACTCTGCAGATAGAGAGGTTAATCCATTCAACGCCTTAATGATGCTGCCATCAGGTGCTGTATTGTTAGGAATAAACGTACAACACATATCTCCAAACATTTTACATACTCCTCCTTTTTCAGCCAACAACATATCAAACGCCATCCTATTCTGCCATGCCATTAAACTAGTCTTATCTAACTGTTGATGTATGCCCCCAATTGCTTCCTTAGTGTAATTTAAAAATCTTTGTTTGTTATAATAGACGTAATTGATCCAATCCACATTTTTATTAACGGTTACCTACCAAGCCAGGAGGGATTTAAACCCTGCAGCAACCTGATTTCTGGCTTTATACTCATCAGGAACACATCGAGGAACACCAATTGCATCTATATAAACTCTGTTGTCAAAAGATCCTGCTGGTGCATTTCTTTTTGTTCGTGAATTATGTATCGCCACTTTTTCTAATGCCATTGTGTCATATGGTAAAATATATGTCGGCATTAATAATTGTACCATAGCACAAGTTCCCTTCCAATCAGTTGGTAATTTTGCTCTGAGTATCTTACCTCCACAGAACCACCATACATCTGCTCTGGCCATGGTTTGATCATTCACTATGTCATCAGTGACATTGCTCTCGCCCTTAATTACATCAATGATGGTTTTACAGGTTGTCAATACTCCTACTGACACAGTACCTCTGCTTCGTGTCAAGCAGGTATAATTCCCGGTGTATGGCGTAAACCAAGGTGGTTTAATCTGTGATGACACTGGGGGGAACAGAAGTTTCAAAGTGGTGCAGTTTGTAGCATTCTCTGATTTGTATAATTCTAGCATGCAACGAAAACCTTTTGGATCATTATCTGGATTAAGGGGAAAAGGCACTGTGCCTAACCCCGGCCTGGCTGCTGCAAATGCTAGACAACTGGAAGAGGATAACTTGCTGTTTCGGGCTGTGTGAACGATCCATTGTAGCCATACATTTGAGTCTGTGAATCCTGTTTCTAGGGCATACGTTTCCTTCATATTTTTTATGTCTATATATTTTAAAGGATTATTTTTCATCAAAGTCGGTTTGGTTGGTGTGGCTGTTACAGATGTTGTCTGATTTCTCGGGCTTGGGGACACTATTATATGGAATATCCCAACCTTGTTTATTCCACTCCCCCATGCTCCCAACACATATGTTCCGTTATCAGTGCGTTTAGGAGTCTTAAGTGTTATTATTACAGGCATGCAATTGTTTGTTTTGCAAATATTTTGCAAGTATCTTGATAATTTTCAGTCGGTTTTTCAAGTTAGAATTTGGGTTGTATCCCCAATCCCGTGGTCCTGTATTAGCAATTACCCAACTCCACTTTTCGCAAGCACACCCACCTATATGAACAGTTCTACCCCACACACTTCTATATGTGCTGCATGCCTCCGTGGTGACACAGATATAATTTTCTGTCTCCGGCCTGTGAAAGTGTTGTCCTGAACAGGGGAAAACCTGACATGCATCAATCTGAGCAATGCAATTCATCCCTTCAGTACATTTTATTATCACTACACCTCTACTAGTGTCCCACCTGGATTGTATTCCTATAGCTCTTTCCCTCATTTTATCGTATACCTGGCCTTGTGTCACTATATTTGAAATAAGGAATGCAATTGTGGTCACACATAAAACAGTTATCAAACATAGTTCAATTCCGGCATGGTGAATGCTTCTACTTATCTGACAGTGGTATTTGTGCTCTTTTGCAGTGTGTGAGATGGATCCAAGTCTGTCTTTCAGCTATGCGGACTGCTGTTGGTGTAGACAGTAACACTTGATAGGGTCCTTCCCAGCGGGGAGCTGACCAATTCTTTCGCCTCAGGACTTTGATAAACACCCAATCTCCTGGGTTTATTGGCCCTCCTGTTGGTGCTAGATCTGTAGGAGGAGATACTGTAGAGATAACACTTTTGTTCTTCATCATTTTTGACATGTAGTCAACGATTGTTTCAATCAATCTTGTATCATCTCCCTTTGTATCTATTAGCGGTACCCTAAATGGCCTTCCATATAATATTTCAAATGGTGATAATCCTGTACTGTTAGGTTGAATGTGTAAGCTTAATGCTACAGCTGGTAGACATGTTACCCAACTCCTCCCTGTTTCTTCCATAGCCTTCCTCAGTTTTGCTTTAATAGTTCCATTGTTTCTTTCCACCAGTCCTGCTGACTGTGGATGATAGCTACAATGGAACCTGAGTTGGATTGAAAATATTTCCGATAGCTTTTGTATTACTTGATTCCTAAAATGAGGACCGTTATCACAATAAATCTTTTCTGGAAAACCATACCTTGGAGCTATTATTGTAGCTAAAATTTTGGCCACAGTTATTGCATCATTGTTCACTGTTGGTGTAATTTCTACCCATTTGGAGAACATATCCACTATCACTAAACAGTATTTCTTTCCTTCGGCTCTGTTTAATTCAATAAAGTCCATACAGATACATTGGAATGGGTATGTCGCTTCTGGGAATTTACCTGGTTTTGGACGTAGTCTACCTTGAGCATTATGCTTAGAGCATATAAATCATGAGGCACAAATTTTTTTTTGTGTAATTGTGAAATCCATATGTAGTAAAAATGTTCTCTATTGTGGATACCATCCCTCCTGTTGAGACATGGGTAATCCCATGACTCAATATCGCAGCAAATCTAAATACATTTTTTGGTAGTATAGGCTTTACGTCTAGGCTCTCCCAAATCCCCGTTTCTGTCTGTGTGGCTCCTTTATTTCGCCACATGTTTTTCTCAGTCTCAGGTGAACTATTTTGCATGTCTCTCAAAATGTCATGATCTATATGTGTAAGCGTAGTCTCAGTAGTATAAATGTCATCTACATTTTTCTGAGTAGTAGCCGCTCGTTTTGCTTCCTCGTCCGCTTTTTTATTCCCCATTGAAATAAAATCTTTACCTGTAGTATGTGCGGCACACTTGCATATTGCAACTTTTCTTGGCAGTTGAATGGCATCCAGTAGCTGCAAAATGAGATCTTTATGTGTAATAGGTTTCCCTGTAGATGTTACCATGCCTCTATTTTTCCACTGTTGTGCAAACACGTGAAGTGTCGAGAATGCATACTGGCTATCTGTATTTACAGTTATATCTTTATTTCTCCCTATTTTGCACGCCTCTGTAAGTGCAACAAGTTCTGCTGCCTGCGCAGAGAAATGCGACGGTAAGGAGCCTGACTTCAAAACCTTGTCAGATGTTACTACAGCATATCCACTTACATTTGTCCCGTCAGGATTCTTTTTACATGAGCCATCTACAAATATCACAATATCAGCAGCATCAAGTGGTACATCAGTGAGATCTGGTCTTGGTAAAACTCTAGCACTAGTTTCTCCTACACAATCATGTGCTATTCCATCGGTTTCATTTGGCAGCAGGGTTGATGGGTTTAATGTAGTGCATCTCTCTATAGTGAGATGTGGCTGTGACAGTAGGATAGTCATACAACTAAGATGTCGCGCTGGTGACATAAAGGCTATTTTGTTCTGCATTAGAAGTGCTGAGACCGCATGTGACACCATAAGTGTCAGTGGGTGAAATAACACTATAGAAGCAGAACTCTGCACACTGAGTGCAGCTGCTTGTACTGCCTGCAAACAAGGTGACATAGCCTTTGTGATGTTATCAAGTTTTGATGAATAATATGCAATAGGTCTCTGTTTTCCTCCAAATGGTTGTGTTAGAACACTAGTCATAAAACCAGATCTTGCATCGCAAGTCTGAACAAACGGCTTTGAGTAATCAGGGAAAGCTAATACTGCAGAGCTCACTAGAACTTGTTTGAGTCTAACAAAAGCATCATTAGCTTCTTGAGTCCATGTTATTTTGTCTTGAGCTGCCATAGGTTGGTCATATATAGTATTTTGGAGCGGTTGTGCTATTTCAGCATAATTAGCAATCCATTGTCTGCAAAAATTAGTCATACCTAAGAAAGACATCATTTGTCTTTTGGTTGTAGGTTTTGGTGCTTGTAAAATAGCTGTTTTCCTTTTTTCGTCTAGATGTTTACCTGACTGTGAAATATTAAAACCTAAATATTTTACAACCGTTTGCCACAATTGTAATTTATTTTTGCTGACCTTATGTCCTTGTTCAGCTAAGAACTTTAATAGAGCTAAGGTATCTGTTTTGCAATCTATTTCGGTTTTAGACGCTATTAAGATGTCATCCACATATAATAGTATCTGGCTTTTACACGGGGGTTCAAATTTTGCTAAGTTTGTGGACATGGCCATAGAAAAGGATAGTTGTCAGTAGGCAGTCTACCACCGCCTTCATCTTTTCTGATTATTCTAATTGTTCTGCATGCTCCCATATCACATAGAAAACAAGTTTTAAAGTTTTATATTTGTTAACCAATAATCTGGTGATCGGTAATCGGTTTCTGATTCATGCTTAAAAATATTTCAGCACTTTCTAGTGAACATACTTCTTCTTCCTCCTCTTCTGTGTCTTGGTGTGTGTGTGTGTGTGTGTGTGTTCATGCATGACCTGATTTATTGAAGTCACGCCGATGAATCATCAACTCGTCTGGGTCTCCCTGCTCCTCCTCTCCCCCGCCAGCCTCCTTGACCTGTGCCCTTTGGAGCTCTACGTTCTCGAGCCCAATGTCCAAATTTACCACAACTGTAGCAGCTCTCATCTCCAAATCTCCGTCCTCCCCGTCCTTCTCCTCTTCCTCTCCCTCTCCAGCCTCCACGATTGACATTGCCTCGGAAATACACATCAGTAAATGAATTAGCATAATTTTCATCATCATCATCATCATCATCATCTTCCATGACAAATAATTCACTTGCCTTTTTTGTTCCGCCTTTCTTGGCTTTTCATGGTCAGTCGTAGCTTGTATCCCAGCAGTTCCAACACCAATTAGGTGCTTCCTACGGCTGTTGCTATCGGTGCAGGAGTGGAGAGAGTAGATGCGAAGAGAGAGGGAGGGCGAAGGAGTGGAGCTGAGGCCTGGACAAGAGGCGGTGGTGGCTGAGGGATGATGTACGGGGGAGGGTGGAGACCCAGAGGCACATACTTGTTATCCTGTTTATCTCGGTTGGAGTACAAAACAGGATAAAGTTTATTACATACTGAATCTTTTTCTTTTCCTTTTTCTCCTTTTCTTCCTATCTTTTCCTTTCTTCAACCTCTCTTTTCTCAGTTTCTTCTTTACATTGTCTCACTTACTTTTTCTTTCTGCTTCTGCATTCCTCTCTTTCTTGCTTCTGCCTCTTCTAACCATGCTTTCGCCTGTGTGTATCCCTCTTTGTTCTGCCTTTTCTCACTTCCCTTTGACCTTTCCTCTATTTTTCCTACCAATTCTTTGCACTCTTCCACCTGCAACTTTCCTTTAAACCCATACTTCTCTTCCCACTTCTTTATATATTTTACATTATCTAGAGCTTTCTGGCTCATTTGTTTTGCATCTCATTTATATTGAACCTCGTCAGGTTCACAACAACAATTTAAAAAAAAACAACAACAATTTAAAACAACTATTACAATTTCCCAGCTTGAATTTGTTTAGTTATTTGTTTATTTATTTATTTATCTATTTAATTATTTTCAATACGTATTTTTATTTAAACGTTTTTTCTATTTTACCGGTCTTTTCATTTCTTTTCCTTTTGAGTACTCTTACCTATGGGTCTCTAACCCTTTCCCTGACGTCTTTTTGTTTTCGCAGGCCTTCGGGATTAGTTTAATCTTTGTCCTTCCAAAGACAGCTTACCTGGATTTAGGGTCCTGCCCTAAATCTAAGAGAGTCCTGCTCCCCCAAGCCTTGGCTTGATTCTATTTATTTCCTTTTTCCTATTAGGTCCTTTGACCTATTCTAAGAGATCGATCCCCCAAGTTCCCGACTTGCTTTACTTATTAGAAATTTCTTACCCTTTTGATGAGTCCCTGACTCTGTTTGCCTGGCTGGTCCGTCTCCCCTCTGTGGTTGGCCCCGTCACCGCCCCCTCTTCAGAGGACCTGGCCTCTCTGTCCAAAACGAGGCTATATGAGCCCCGCGGTGGAGGTCTTTTCAGAGGGTTTCTATTTCCTCTGCCTTAAGGTCTTCAGGTCCTCTGGTACGAAGAGAGGGAAAGATATTGGGGCCCCACGTTGGGCGCCAAAGTGTTAAAATAATTACCCGTTGGTATAGAACTGGAGGAAGGAGATCGGAGTCAGCTCAAGGTCCAAACAGGGATTTAATCTTGATCAAGAGGAGAATTCACAGAGCAACATGCTGGTCTGTTACTAAGTGTAGACTCCACGTGTTGTGAGACAAACATGGTATTTATCCATCTTCTGTGGGTGTGTTTTCACTCAGTTCACAGGGATGGAAGTCGTAAACTCAGATGTTTATCTAAACCTTGCATGGGTCGCAAACCCCACCTGGGTCATAAACCACCCCTATGTCGCAAAGCACACATGGGTCGCAAAACACACCCAAATGGCCACAGGCCACAGGTCACAGGTCACATTTACATTCACACCAAACCTTCTCATGTGTAAGTCTTCAGTTCAGATATCTCTCATAAAGAAGTACAAAATTTCCATATCAGCATGTACGCGCTATAACTCTACACCAGAATAATAATTCAGACAGTGGCGTTATTGTCAAATATACTTTTACTTGATCAATTTCTTGCAGTGACCTATGAGTTCATTTTCCCCCCATCAAAACATCATAAGAGACTCAGGGCCTGATTTACTCAGATCTCAGATAAGGGGCGCTAAATTGCGCGCTAACAGATTGCGCTGTTGCTTTGCGCAAACGTGTTGGAAACCGCCTTATTTAAATGAGGTTTTTGCGTGTTACTAGTTTTCACCATGGAGAACGTAGGAGTGAGTGGACGCAAACGAAAGATGAAATTTGAAGCCACTGAATTGGAGGTGTTAGTGGAGGAGGCAAACAAACACATTCACGAGTTACAACAAAGAAACTGATATCTGTGACAAAGTCAATGCTGTCAGCAAAACAAGAAGAACAGCCGATGAAACTAAGAGGAGATGGCAAGATGTAAGAAGAAGAGTGAAGGGTGCTGCTGACTTTCTCCGATGAACAGATTGTAGGAATTCAAGGATTTGACACCCTTGAGCCAGAAACTGTAGAGGAAGGTGTTAAAAGAATTTTTCCGTAAACGAATAAATTCACCCAAGGAGGAGATCGGAGACATAAGTAAAGTCGACGTCTGACTTTAATCTTGTACAAGAGGAGCAGTTACAGTGCAACAACGTGTGAGGATGCTACAGAGGAAGTGCTCAAATCATTGTTGTGACTTGAGTCTTTTAAAGGCACAGGAGATAACGCGTCATTGAAAACATGTAATACAAGACATCACGTGCACAGGGCCCCTGATAACGGTTAGCTGTTCTGCAGGATAGCTTTAGGCCCTGTTTAGGTCATCAGTGGAAATACTAAAGTCATTAAAACACTAAAATCATGTGGTTATACAAAATTCTTATAACAGAGTCAGATTCCAGCACTTTGTGGATTTTGTGGAAAAACATGCTAAGATGCTTTTGGATCCATTGTTTGGAGACATTCAAGACCAAATCACAATGAAAAGGTCTATCCCAAGAGGCAAAAATGAACCAAAATCAATGAGAGGCAAAAACAGCAGCTTTGCTACTTCAGTAGCAGTGAATACAGAGAAAGCAGGTGAGACAGAGAGACTTTGCATTCATTGTGATAAAGATGACACTGGGTAGGCTAATTTATCAATTAATCAGCCTTATATTTTAGCCTACTAACGGCAATTTTTCACAATTACATTACATTTAAGACGAGGAGCAGCCACAAGCTTCCAGACATGAGGAAAATGTGGACCAGGAGGAGACACTTAGGGCAGGTAAGCCTATGTGCTGATCACCAAATATGACATGAAAATACAGGGTTAAAGAGCTGCAAGCTTAATAATTGTAATTTTTTGTAAATCAGGCTATTTTAGAGATCCTTTTAAAGACCTTGGCTGAGCAGAACATAAATACCACTGCTTCTAGAGCGACTGCCTCTCACAATTCCTGTGCACGTCCCTGAAATGATGTGCCCCTCGGGGAGAAAAGGGGAATAGGGTTACCAGGTCCAAGATTGTACCTCTTAGCATTCCAAGTGTCAAAATTAGCCAAACATTGGGAAGAGACAGGAGACACGGTCGACTGGATGGACAATGAGAAATGTTTGTGCTCTCTCTTTAATCCGATTGAGAGACTGTCTCAACGAGTCAACACAACAAATCCAATTCTTGTTCACTCTGGGGATGCATGGACCAAAATACATGAAGTAAATAAGTTATCACATGATGTACAACAGTATTCATCCTTGTGGAACATTCCTGCCATCTTTTTCTCTATTTAGTCACTCTCATCATCGTACTGATTTAATTTGCCCTAAAGAGGTCGCTGTTCTCCCTTTGAATATCTCGTCATCGTTTTGAGATTTGCTGTTTCAATGTTTTCCTGCCAATTAAAATAGCTCATTGTACATGCTGTAATATTAAAATAATGTATAATGCAATGTGAGTGTGAATGGTTGTTTGTCTCTACATGTCGGCCCTGTGATAGACCGGCGACCTGTCCAGGGTGTACCCTGCCTTCGCCCAATGATAGCTGGGATCAGCTCCAGCCCCCCCGTGACCCTGAATACAGGATAAGCGGTAGACAATGGATGGATGGATGGATGGATGGATGTATAATGCTGGTCCTTTCATGCCCTATCCACATCTGTTACGAATGTAGCCGCCAGAGGAAAGCGGGGTTATACATTAGGGCAGACATATTTAAGGAGGCCCTAATCAGGCAGATAGGCAGCTGTCTGTTTGGAGTCCTCACCAGCTAATTTGCTGCAGGCTGGTGAGGAGGATTGTGAGGGCACTGCCGACGCTGTTAGGAGCAGGAGGTATGTTATCTCTATGGTTAAAGAGTGTCCACTGTTCACTCGGCATGTTGTGTGAGTGTGTGAATAACGCTGACCATATTGTATGTTTGTTGTCACTGAAACAGTTGCAGGGGGGAAACGAGCCGACGAGTGTCAGGCAGATCAGTATGGGCACCCTGTGACAGTCCTATGGTGCATGAGGGACAGCGGTGCATGGCCTGACTGCTGTTCCTTTTCCTCTTCCTAGTTTGTGTTCAGTTGACGTGTTCAGCTGAGCAGCCACCGCTGAGCGGGATCGCGCTCCTTTGTATGGCTTGGTGTTGATATGCACGGAGCGGAGGTGTTCAGCTGAGCTGTCATTTTATTTTTTGTTGTTTGTTTTTGTTTGTTTTCAACCACTCTCCCAACAATTGATCAGGTTAAGCAGTCTGCTTTAAATCCCCACGTGTGCTCAGCCTAACTTAGACCGAGGGGCCTGGGGGGGGGTTTGCTGTGTACACTGGCAGGAGTTGCTTTCGAGTGTCTGCAGTGGTTATGGTCGCTCTATAGAGGTGCTGTGTTATGGTTACTGCCAGGTGCGCGTGTAATGTTGTAAATCACCGTTTGTTTATCCCCTCTCTCACCTGGGGCCCGTACTACGAAGCGAGTTCAACATACCCAGGGTTTCTTTCAGAGATCCAGCTTGAGTTACCCTAACAAAGGAGATCGGAGATAAGCGGTCACACGAAGCTGGTTATCAACTCGTTAACTCAATAACTCAACCCAGGGTTTTCCAATCGAGCTATCAGCGCGTGCACATGAAAGAGGCGGCGTTTGCAGCATTTGACCAATCACAAACATGGATCAGTCTACGGGGAGCAGAGCGGCGTATTTCACGCTCGAGGAGCAAACCATAATCATGGAGAAATATGAAGAACAGAAACACATTATCCAGGCTAAAAGCAACACCGCTGCAGCTGCCAAATGCAGGAAGGAGAGCTGGCAAAAAATCGCCGACTGTGTGAATGCGTAAGTTAATTGTCTTATAAGATCACTGCCCCATCAAAAGGACACGAGTAGATCTGACTATAATTACATTTGTGTATTCTGTTAAATGAATGTGTTGATTTAGGTGCATTTTCATGGCGTGTATGAGAATATGATATAAAACGAGAGTTACGTATGTAACTGCGGTTCTGATGCGGCGTTCACACCGGACGCGATAGACGCGAATACAATCGCGTGAGACGCGTGTATCGCGCCGCTTGATCATTTTGGACTATTCGCTTCATTCGCGTCATTCGCGTCATTCGCGTCATTCACGCATGACGCTCATTTTTGAACCGGTGCTGCTCTAGCGGGGGAAACGAGGGCAGCCGGCGGGTCACGTTGGCGGGCCCTCCTCCTCCGCCTCGGGGTACCCGATGCCAGAGTCCGTGAGCCTCCTCCGGGAGCCACGTCCCTCGCACCTCTCCCCAGAGTCGGGGCCACATTCGACTACGACCTCAGATCAGACGAGACAACCCGCTGAATTTAAGCATATTACTAAGCGGAGGAAAATAAACTATCTAGGATTCCCTAGCGGAGAGCGAAGAGGGAAGAGCCCATCGCCGAATCCCCGTCTGACGGGCGGGCGGACGTGGGAAATGTGGCGTACGGAAGACCGCTTGCCCGGTGTCGCTCGGGGGCCTGAGTCCTTCTGATCGAGGCTCAGCCCATGGACGGTGTGAGGCCGGTAACGGCCCCCGTCGCGCCGGGGTCCGGTCTTCCCGAGTCGGGTTGTTTGGGAATGAGCTCAAACATATCTTTGACATGTATTGTTACTTATCAGTTGATACAAATACTGATATAAGATAATGTCAGCTTATATATCCGCCTGGCTGATTTATTTGCAAGCTTAATGACAGCTTATTGGTCTGTGTCAATATTTAGACATTTGAATCCACCAGGAATTAACAAACCAAATCCCCCCAAAAACCCAAAGAAATAAAGCTTCCTCAAGAGACGACGAAGCAAATGACTAAAAACAGCTAAAAACAGCTCATCTGTCTGTCAGCTCATCTGTCTGTCGGCTTGAACTCGTCGCTGATTTGATGTCGCGGCGCGATGCCGCCTGAAAAGTTCAATATTTTCAACTTTATTCGCGTCGCTTCAGACGCGCCATTCGCGCCATCGCGTCAGACGCTCCATTCGCTTCATTCGCGTCAGACGCTCCATTCGCGTCAGACGCGTCATCGCGCCATTCGCGCCGCGTCAGACGCGCCATCGCGCCATTCGCGCCATTCGCGCCATTCGCGCCGCGTCTCATCGCGCCGGACGCTCCATTCGCGCCGCCTCCCCCTGAATCGCGTGTCATCGCGCCATTTACATTGATTTTCAATGTAGAGTCGCCGCTGAATTTCGCGTCTATCGCGTTCGGTGTGAACGCCGCATATGAATTCTGGATGACCGCCAGAGGCAGTGCTTAACACTGGATGTTATCCATCGCGCATGCGCAGGTCGAGTATTTAATATCAACAAAGTCATACGTGACCGGGGATGACGTCGGGCCGCCCATCTATATAAGCCCACGTCACTCTCCAAGATGTCCCTTCAGAATCTTCTCGCAAGATTCCGAGTGACAGAGAACTCTGGCGGTCATCCAGAATTCATAGAACCGCAGTTACATACGTAACTCTCGTTCTATTTCATTCTTACTGACCGCCAGAGGCAGTGCTTAACACTGGATGACTATTACCAACGTAGTCACGAGGAATCCTGTCCCCACCTATTAGGAGGGGCCTGAGGGTTCCCAAAAAACAGCTGCAGCCACTGCGTGGTGAGCAGCTACATTGACTCTGTAAAATCGGGCAAAGGTGCACGCTGAAGTCCAGGAGGCCGCTGCACAAATCTCCCTTAGAGGCACTCCTCGTAGTGCTGCCCAGGAGGCTGAGACACTCCTGGTGGAATGTCCTCTGATGTTAAGAGGCAAAGGCAGTCCTCTTGACTTGTATGCCTCCTCAATTACCTCCACCACCCACTTGGAAAGTCGCTGTCTGGACAACGCTTGCCCCTTCCTCGGGTCCCCGTAGCAGACAAACAGGCCATCAGACTGGCGAAAACCAGCAGTTTCCTGTATGTAACATCTCAAGGCTCTCACCGGGCAGAGTAGTTCTGCTGAACTAGCTTCCTCATCCGGTGGGTGTGAGGGGCCATAAGCTGCTAGCTCCATGACCTGATTATAGTGGGCCGAAGGCAGCCTCTTTGGAAAAAAAGATGGGTTAGGCCACAGTGCCACCCCTGTGCAATCTGAGTTCCAGCGTATACACTGTTCACTCACTGACAACGCATGAAGCTCACTCACACGCTTGGCTGACGCGATCGCTAGAAGAAAGGCAACCTTTGCCGACAGCCATTTAAGTGGCGCCTGATCCAGGGGCTCAAACGGGGGGAGACGGAGGGCTCCAAGTACCAGAGGTAGGTCCCATGAGGGAACCTTGACAGCCCGTGGGGGATTCCTCCGCTGGGCTCCTTTAAGAAATCGGGTCACCAAAGAATGAGACCCCACCGTCTGGCTATCCACCTTAATGTGCCTGGATGAAATGGCAGCCACATAGACCCTTAAAGTGGAAGCAGATAGCTTCTTTTCCAGTAAGGACTGCAAAAAACGCAGTATTATTGGCACTGAGGAACACTCCGGTACCTCTCCCTGAGCCTCACACCACTCTGCAAATATCTTCCACCTGTTAGCATAAAGTGCCCTGGTGGAGGGAGCTCTTGAGTCTATGATGGTTTGAGCTACCTCCTGGTCACATTCCCTTATAAGTGGATCAGGCCCCTCAAGGGCCAAACCCATAGCTGCAGGCACTCTGGTCTGGGGTGCCAGATGTGGCCCCCCAGCTGTGAGAGCAGGTCCCGTCTCTCCGGCAGGCACCATGGATCTCCATCCAGCAGCCTGTACATTACTGGAAACCACGGTCTCCCTGGCCAGTTTGGGGCAACCAGCAGGAGTCTGTGGTTCCCCTTCTGAACTCTGTGTAGGGTTAACCCTATCAGTGGAAATGGCGGGAAGGCATACAGGAGCTGATGTGGCCATGGATGTGCCAAGGCATCCTGTCCCATCGGACTCGTCTCTGACAGAGAGAACCAGAGAGGGCAATGTGTTGTGGACTCTGAAGCAAACAGGTCCACCTCTACTGTGCCATATTTGCTCCATATTGCCTCTACTACCTCTGGGTGGAGTCGCCACTCCCCCGACGGAGGTTTCTGACGTGAAAGAAAGTCTGCCACCGTGTTCTGTGGCCCTGGAAGGTACATAGCCCTGAGGCTGGAAAAGTATGGGAGAGCCCATACAAGGAGTTGCTGTGCAACCTGTAATGACTGAGCCGACCTTGTGCCCCCTTGGTGGTTCACATTGTAGACAGCTGACTTGTTGTCGCATCGTACCAGAACATGTCTGCCCCTCAAATATGGCAGGAATTCGTGGAGCGCTAAGTAAATAGCACGGAGCTCGAGCACATTTATGTGCTGCGTGCGTCCTGTGCTGTGCACTCCAGAGCCCTCTCACCGCCCTGTGCTGCCACACTGCCCCCCAGCCAGAGGGCGAAGCATCGGTCACCACCACGTCGCGGCGTGAGGGGATCGAACCCAGTGTGACACCTTTGGCAAGATATGCCCTGTGTCTCCAGGGTTGTAATGCCAGGAGGCATTGACTGGCCACCCTGACTTTCCTGGATCCGTGCAACCTTGGATCCAAGTGGAGGCCATTGATCTAAACTTGGAACGGCCGCAAGTGGAGGAGGCCCAGTGGCACTATTGACGAAACCGACGTCAACATTCCCAACAGCCTGAGGAAAAGGCTGTACCTTACCATCCTGTCCTCCCGAAAATGCAGGAGGATCTGGAGTATGGCCTCTACCCGCCCTGGAGACGGGAAGGCTAGCATCTGGACGGAGTCCAGGGTTATGCCAAGGAACAGTACCTGTTGGCTGGGTATTAGACAACTCTTGCCATAATTGACTGTAAGACCCAACCTTTCCACATGGCCTAGGAGGTTTGTGGTGTCCTGCTCTGCCCGTTCCTGGGTTGGAGCACAAATAAGCCAATCGTCCAGATAAGGGAGAATTTGCATTCCGGTGGCTTGCATTGGTGCGAGCGCTGCCCGCATGCACCTTGTGAAGATCTGTGGGGCTAGTGACAACTAGTGACAACCCAAATGGGAGGACCCTGTACTGGTAGGCCCGCCCTTCGAATGCGAAGCGCAGGTATGGCCTGTGATGTGGTGCTATCGGGACATGAAAATATGCATCCTTTAAATCGATTGATGTGAACCAGCTTTGCCGTGCGACGGCCTGGAGCACTTCTGCTGTCTTTAGCATGTGAAAAGGCATTACTTTCAGAAAACTGTTCAGCCCTCGTAAGTCCAGTATAGGGCGAAACCCACCCTCTTTTTTTTGAATTAAAAAATACACTGAGTAAAACCCACCTTGCTGTGTCTGAGGATCTACGATCTTGATGGCCTTCTTCTCCAGGAGGGTGGATACCTCCTGGCTGAGGGCCTGTTGCCTTGTGGGATCGCTGACTGTAGTCAGTCTGATCCCCCTGAAAACTGGGGGTCGGCGTCGGAATTGGAGATTGTACCCCTGGGAAAGCGTGGCCACCACCCAAGGGTCTGTAGTGCAACTTCCCCAGCAGATGAGGTGCTGCTGGGTGAAGCGCCCGACGCCCGACCCGAGCCGTCAGTACCTGCCCCCCCGTCCTCTTGGGGGAAACCCCGACCCCTCTGTGCCTGGGGTGCTGGCCTTGTGGGAGCCCGACGGGGTTGATAGGGCCGCTCAGGAGCTGGTGAGGTCCTGGGATAACCACTAGGACGCGCTGGCGGCAGAGGACGAGCGGTGCCATAACCCTGTGGAGGCTGCTGTCTCGGTAGGGATGTAGCTCCCCGAAGGCTAGCAAACTGCTGCCGTGTCTGGTTAGCCTGGATGCCACGATCCAAGGCCTGTTGGGCTGCTGGGCCAAACAGCTCCCCCGGAACTACGGGGAGAGTGCGGAGGGTTCTCCGGCATGGCTCTGATAACGGGGACTGGGCCAGCCAAACCTGGCGGCGAGCCAGCGTAAGCGACGACATCAGCCTACCAAGCTCTCTGGTCATGAAGGCAAACGCCTGCAAAGACCTGTCACTTAGACTCTGCACTGAAGCATCTGCACTGGATGATTGCAAGGACTGAGACAGGGCCAGTATCAAATGGGACAAGGAGTTCCCGATACGGCCCATACGTGCCGCTGTGTCATAGCATTTTGTTAGTAGGTCATCAGTGATGCAACACTGTGGCCTGGGACAGCGAGCATTCGGCCTCAACACCTCCTCTGGTGCCACAATGAGGGAGGCAATTGTCGGCTCTACGGCTGGCATTCGGTCAAGTCCATGCTTGCCGGCATTCTGCATTGAAGCCAAGGCCCTGCTGTCACTGGTGTGATGAGATAGAGATCTGGGGTCTGGCCAGCATCTGTGAAGCTCCTCAATATATGGCTGGGAGGGAGGCACCGAAAAAGTATCTTGTGGCGGGACACGCCTAAAGAATGCACTAGCTGGAGCGATTGCTGCTGGAGCCTCATCCAACCCTAAGCGTGCCAGTGCCATTCGGACCACTGGCTTAACCGTGGCCGAGGAAGCTTCGGAGCCTGCCCTAGACCCACTTCCTACATCCCGGGAGCTGCCTTCAGAAGCCTGGGTAGAAGCCTCTACCTCGCCCCGTCCCGGCCTGTCTTCACAGAACTGGCTACAGGAAGCCCTCGTAGACAGGGCATCTCCGTCCCATTCTGGTGTGGTTGGAGCCTCAGCCTGAGGGCCTGACCCCTGGGTTGACGCCAACCTGACTGGCTGAAGGTTAAAGAGCAAACTCTTAATCTCAGCAAACTCTGACACTAGCTTGTCCACTTTGGCAGCATAACCGTCAGCCTTCCTAGCCTTCTTCCTGGGCGGGGCAGCCCTGGGTGGGGAGCGTACTCGTACCACTGGTTCTCTTCCAGGCGGGGGAAGCTCACCTTCAACCTGAGGTCCTTCCACCTCGGCTAGTCTTGCCACCTTCAGCCCATGTGGCATGAAACTGCAATTCATACACTGATCGTCGGACAGCCCCTCCCTCAGGTGGACCACACCGAGGCATGCGGGGCATTCATCATGTCCATCTAGGGCTAGCAGTGGAGCCATGCAAGTGCGGCAACCATGTGAGCCTAACATGTTGGGGGAATTAAGCTATCCAAAAATAGTCTCTTCCCAGAGTGAAGTAGTTACTACTGAGCGAAAACACCCATGAGCAATAATTCAACGAAAGGGCAGCAACCTGCTCAACGTAAGAAACTCAAACTAAAAAAGTTTTTTTCTTTTTCCAAAATTAATTTATCATTCATTTTTCTTATTTACCCACTAGCCTTAACCGAATGGGGAGCTTCTGCTCTTAAATTCCAACCAAAGGACACGCTTTAACGAGCGAAAACACTCGCCAGTGATCCGTTAATTAACTGAAACTAAAGTTGCCACAAAAAGCCGCAAACGCCGGTAACTCTGGCAATCTCCAATGCAGCGAGGCAAACAAAACAAGACGTAAGCTTAAGCGGGTGCCGAAAACAGGATCCCCTTATCTTATTTAGCTTAGAGGCTAACACAGAGAGAATACTTACCTTAGCCGCTCTTCTTCCTTCTGCCGCTACGGCTGGCGAAGACGCTGTGTTAGCCTAGCGTTATGTGAGCCGAGCTCACCGGCGAAAACACCGGTATGCGGCGTTCATAACATTTAGCCGTGCGGGACTAATCGCAGCCCTTGGAGGACGAATCCATGGCTCCAACCATGCGGTTACAGGGCTACCAGCAAAGAGTCACCGGCTAATATTGCTTTTATTCAAGCTTACACTGGAAAAAATGCTGATCTAAAAATGAGTAAAAAAAACAATGAAACAAGACTTGAATTGAGCAAAAAAATCTGCCAATGGAACAAGTGAAAATGGTCTCAACAAGATTTCTTGAAATAAGACATAATTTCTAAGACTGACATGACTAAAAAGGTCTTAAAATAAGTTTTAATAACTCATTTCTAGTTATATTTTTCTTGGATAGTAAGATTTTTCTGTCTCATAATAAGGTTGTGATGCTTGAAAGTAGTATTTTTCTCCTTAAAGCCAGCATGTATTTTGGTACCATTCTTTTCATTTCAAGTGTATTTCACTTATTTTAAGTCTGATATTTGAGAAATTGTTCTAGATTTAAGAATGCCATGTACTTGAAGTGAGATTAGAAAGAGGCATTTTGAGACAATATATCTTGAAGTTAGCATAACAGACTACAATTAGGGTTTTTTGAGTCATAATTATTAGCAATATTGTTCTCAATTTAAGACATTACCAGCTCAAAATAAGGCAAGTAAATGAGAATTAGTCTCGCATTCAACGTTTATTCATCAATAAATGTTTGCACTGGCATGCTTTTTGTGGGGGGAGCTCTTTACGGCTCACTGTATGCATAACAGTATATCACAAAAAATATTTTCAAAACACATAAAATATACAAATCACACAAACACTTGCTCAGCCCATAACATTTGCCAAGTGCTTAACATTGAAAAGGTCTCACAAACTTAACATATGACCAACTTGTCCACCATTGTATGTGGATAGCAGCCTCAGGGAAGAAGTGGGTGCTATTTTGCATACCACAAGCCTACTGGCCAATAAAAGCCTTCCACTCAGCCATGCTTTTTTTGTACGATGATGTGAGATCACTCTCATGAATGTTGTCCAGTAGATCCAGTAAGGTAGTTTGTATGAGTGACATCAGAGTTGCGACACACTTTGGGTAGGTAAGATGTAGGGTGTAATAGTATGCCATCAGGTATAAAGCACCCTCGGTGACCTTGTCCTTGGGAAAGGTAGTTATCGGCACATCTCCTACCGCTAGAAGGCAGTTGGACGAACTAACGATCAGGACCGGGCATGTGAGAGGGCGCTTACTCAAGTAGGAATTGGGGTCTTCTTTTTCCTAAAACACATAAGACATCCTTCCGTCACGATAATAGTTATATTTCTCTGGAACCTTGGCTTCAAGGCAAAGAGGTTGGTTGCAATCAAATAAATAATAAAGGTTACAGCATACAGAAAGCTATATCTTAACTTTTTAACCATACCAAATGCAAAAGAAAAGAAAGAAAAAGCATATAAATAGGAAACTCATTTGGAGCAGGCAGAGGATACACCTTCAGTTTTAACTTTTAAATAATGCAGTCAAAATGGTCCAGTATATTTTGCACTGCTCACCTCAAGGACATGCACCAGAGCCTGACTTAGATCTCTGACTTTCTTTGGCAGACCAGACATGGAGGGGAACAGTGATGGCAGCACATGCAGAATTTCGACAGCCTGTTGCACTGTTGAAAAAGAGATTCAGTATTTAAATACGTACAAAATGCACAATTATTGAGGAAAATGTCCCCATCTTTGGCTTGCCCCTAACTAGAAGGATAAGATCAACCTAATACTACTATATCAGTGAGACTATTCACACAGTTCAGGGCAGAATAGAGAATTGAGTTGGGATAGGATTGAGGAGGTTGGAGAAAATAGATTAAAAAAAGGACTAGAAATGAGTGCATGAACTTGATAAATAACAAGCCTGAAGCTTCATCCTCACTAAGTAAAAAACATAATTTTTTACCTTTGTCTATTCCCATTGGTGGTTTCAGCATCTTTTTGGACACACCAAAAAACTGCACCTTCTGGCAGAAGTCATGCCATCTTTCCTTTAATTCACTGATGAAGTTGCAGTTTCTCATGTCCAAAATGCGTCGAAGCTCGTCCATCACCTATAAAATATTGTATCAAAACTGAGATGAATAAATCGCTCTAGAGGTGGAAATCCAAATCTAACACAGTGAGTGTGTAGTACTGTGTATTGACTATGCACAGTCAATAATGACTTACATGTCCAATGTCCTTAAAACAGGGATAAGCTTCGAGAATCTTTTCAGGTCTGTCCTCCTCACGAATGGTATCCGAGTCAATGAATAATCTTCTGGCTGCAAATTCCAAATCCAGAAGATGAGAAACATTCTGGTAGTTTGGATTTTTTCTTTTAAACAAAGCCTGTAGGGCCTTGTAGTGCTTGGCCAAGGTTGCTTGACTGGCCGCATCTGGACTGGCACTATCAGCAGGCTTGTTAGCTGTAAGGCACAAAGTGATATACTGTCATTAAGATGTTTTCAAATTACAAATGAATGTCATCCATTAATATTGTACACCTTGTAAATCTTTTTTTTCATTCAGCCCTGATCATTATGTTATAATCATTCATATATCAGTATTTCAACCATTTACAGAATGTATATACAAAATTCCATTATTTATTGGCTAATATAATCAATCACATTGAACTGCATGCAAGTACGGTCTACTATAACAAGACACTCACACCCCACCACACACAGCGAAGGGGCAGACAGATATACTCACATTCAGGACTGGAGGGAAGACTGGTCACTTCTTCAAGCAGACATTGGGGTTTTTTCTCTCCTAAAACAAATAACATCATCAAATAACATAATAACATAACAAATAACATCATGCTGTCAGACTAATAGAATTTAAGAATACATTCACTCTTCTGGAACCAAATTCAACAATGAAATGTATTATTTGGATCAAAATATAAAGAAGTGAAGCAGCTGAATGTTACTTATGGAGGGTCATAAAAAGGTTTCCACTAGCCTTTAGAGGAAACTTCATTTTGTTTTGATGCAGAGTATATAGGCCAATACACTGTTGACTGGCACCTGGCACATATAATTTTCTCAATCCTAAGAAGAGAATCACCTCTTTCTTTATTGCTGGGGTCTGAACTGCTACTACCCTCCGTGGAGAGATCCAGAATCACTGTTGAGTCGTTTGAATCAATTTCATCAGTGCCATCTGGGTGCTCAAGATGACGCCTCTTTGTAGAGCTGCAAAGATTAGCCAATTAATTGATTAGATTTCGACTGTTGTTTTACAATTAAAGTCAACATGTTCCATAATAAGTTGTAAGACCTGAGGATGTCACTTGAGCTTTGAGAAAAAGTTTAACAATTTCAAGGCATTATTCAGAAATGATCAAATAATTAAGACAAGGACGAATAGACTCATCCTCAATAGAAGTAATTATTAGTTACAGTCTTACCTCTTTGAATGACTCCCATCTTTTTTGCGTTTTTGGGGAGATCTCACATTTTGCAGTCGTTTGTACAGCTGTGTAAACACAGTGACCTGGACAAGACACAATTAAAACGTTCATCAAATTGCTACATTAAGTGGCCAGGCGGAGTCTCTTTGGTCATCAATTCAATGTGTGTCACATACCCATGTATTCTTCAGGCCTTTATCCTGCAGCATTGGGTAATATTGTACTATTCTTTTTGCCATTGCTGTAATTTCTGGTTTTGATGGGTATCTGTCTGATCCTTCATCCCCTCTTGCCCTCAGAATTGCCATCATACTGGTCATGGTGTTTCGGATGAGTCTGCATCTGAGTTCCTTTGACATATGGCAGGTGCTTTCTAAGCCCGTTTTAGACAACTCGAAGTTTTCGGACTTGCTCAAGTTCAGTGTTGGTGTGCAACACATATTCCGGGAATGATAACTTCACAACCTTTTCAGGGGTTGTGTACTTTGCAGGCTTTGCTTTTAAAGGAGTCGATGTTTGTTGCATTGGTGAATCATTAATTGAGGAATTTCCAGAGTGTTCTTGGACAGTTTGCTGCAACATGAAAGATAATGTGGAAGTGGAAAATGCACAATTTAATTGTGTTAAGATGAACAGCAATGCAGAATAATAATTGGTGATTATTTTAAGTCATATGACTAAGAAACTGACCTCCTCTGACACATCATGACACAAACTCCACACTGCTTTTCTCCGAAAAAAGTTCTCTGGGCCTGGAAAAAGATCCCGCAAGTCTTCTCGAGACAAGGTGCTCATGATTTCCTCGCTGATGTTTGCAGCTACATTGGAAAACACATATCAAAATGAATCAGTGCCCCGAAATATGTACATATATGACAATATATTGAATCTAAAAAAAAAATCTGCAAAAACGGCATGATTTTGCCTTATGCTTTTTAATCTAAAGTCGGTCGACTAATCATACTAACAGCATCCTAACTGTGCATTTTACCTTAAAAGCTTGTAGACATATGTTTAAAAGTAATACTTTTTTTTCAACTTTACTATTGATTTACAAAATACAGTAATAGTAACAGTGCAACAAGCCATATGATGAGCATCACATTAATAACAATTGGATAACAGATAGATGTAACAACAAAATAAATACATACATAAATAGAGAAAAAACAATAATGATAATTTTAAAAAAAGAAATAAAAAAAGTAAGATACACCAGGGGACATGGGCAATGAAAATTAAAGTGAATCAAATATATTAAAGTGGGAGCATAGATTTATAGTTTTGATAGCTTTCTTGTTATTAGCAGAGGATATTGACTTGAAATACACCTCCATGTTTAAAAGTAATACATTACCCCTTAAAACTGATACGGTGACATCATCCAGTCCCTCCATGCTGATGGTTAAGCTAGCTGGTTCGCTTAGCTAAGTTTAACTTGCGCACAGGATGTTCTCTGTAACACAAAATATAGTCATACATAACAGTTAAAAGGCGACATATATGGCGACGTAAACTCGAATTGACAACACAGGACATAGCGTCGTTACTTACTTGAGGAGACACTCATCCAATTAAGTGTTGCTGGTTCCAACGGTTCAAATTTGTGGACGTCGATACAGCGTAGATGGCGCGCAGCTACGGTGACGCACATAGCCGTAAGTCCATGGTTGACCTCGGTTGACCTGCTGCAAAGTGGTGCCGGCGGGAGTTACCATAGC
Organism: Eutrigla gurnardus; assembly: GCF_963514095.1. Taxonomy (NCBI): domain Eukaryota; kingdom Metazoa; phylum Chordata; class Actinopteri; order Perciformes; family Triglidae; genus Eutrigla; species Eutrigla gurnardus. Next base: position 10,983 of record NC_139929.1, on the reverse strand, counting down.
AACGACTGGATTACGGCCGTCAGAACTGCCGCAGCAGCGCATCCTTGCCTTCCTATCGTCTTTTCGAATCCTTTTTTTGTCCAACATGATTTGGCGTTGCTTCTTGTGTTACATATTTGTGGCGCTGACTCTAAAACAGTTGTTGACTCACATTAATACCATGCACAGTCGCAGCCCGGACTTTCGCGTAGTGTGTGGGATTGATGGCTGCTCGAGTGAGTACCGGGTGTATAACTCCTTCTACTATCACGTAAAGCGAACGCACGCGCACCATCTTCTCCAAGTTCAAGAAACCGAGGAGGTCGGATCGTCTGGCCAGCGTTTACCAGAGGCACAGGAGAGGACAGCCACAACCAACCGGACTGATGATAATAATCCTGCAGTCGAGGTTGATGGGACACATAGAACAGTAAGTCCGTATTTTTTCATTAGCCAAAGACAGAGCACTCGTGGCTACAAGTGTTTATTTTTGTGCAAATAGTTATTTGTGCTATGATAATAATAATAATAATAATAATAATAATAATAATAATAATAATAATGAGCATCTAATAGTTATTCTGTTTACACATAATTTACAGTTGCCAATATTAGAAAAACATAATCAAATATTTTGGTAAGATATTTTTGTTTTATATGAATCAGAAATTTGTGATATATTTTTCAGTCACCACACTTAATTGAAACATGTATAGAACTAAGGACAAATACAGTTATCAAATTACTGGATATCATTTTTACACATTTTCAAGGTCAACATTTTCCCTTTTATAATATGATTCTTGTTAATCTGTTTCAGCATGAATTGCAAGAACCTGCCCAGGGTTGCATGAAGGTTAACCTTTCTAAACATGCAACTGCATTTCTTCTCCAGGCCAGAGAAACCCAGAGACTGACAGAGGTACTGTAATGTATGCATTTGTGTCTTAAAATTGCATGTGCCAAACATTATGTAGGGTTGAGCTCTGGAGATTTTTTTTTTGTGTGAAGTCTGTAGTGTAGTATTTTTTGTTTGTTTACTTTTTGTTATCATTTATTTGATGCTTTTTCCACCTCCCTAGAGAGCTGTTAACCAGATGGTGAGTGGAGTCCAGCAAAAGCAAACAGCATTATTGGAGCACCTGAGTCATCAAATGAAGAGCATCTTTGAGAGTCATTCTGGAGACCTGGATCAACTAAAGAGTCATGCAATGAGGGTATTTGACCAGTTTGTTGACCCTTTTAGCCAGATTGCTACAACACATTTGCAGGACAAGACCATCAAAGAACTGTTACATCCAGTTGAACCAGAAATTGTTACTGCAAAACAAACATTGTCTTATGTGAAGCGTGGAGATTCCAGAGTTCTTGCCATAAAAAAACATTGTTTTTACTACATACCATTAGTTAGAAGTTTGGAGCAGCTGCTTTCACATCCTAAAATTCTTGAAATTATCAATGAGGGGCCAGAGTCCTGCAAGGATGTTTTTTTTTATGATTTCATTGATGGGGACATTTTTAAGTCACACCCTCTGTTTTTGAAAGTTCCCACAGTATTCCAGTTAATTTTATATACAGATGAAATTGAGCTTTGCAATCCTCTTGGTTCTCGTGCATACAAAAACAAATTGTTATTGATTTATTAGACTTTAGGTAACATCAACCCTAAATACAGATCAAGACTCGCTGCCATTCGTCTGCTTGCCATGGTAAAATCTAAAGATCTTTCATGTATTGATAAAATACTTGAGAGGATTAACCATGATTTGATCGAGCTGTATAATGGTGTTCGGGTTGACACTTCAAATGGCGAGAGGACAATTTATGGTGCACTTTTGTCTGTGTGCGGAGACACTCTTGCTCAACATGAAGTGGCTGGATTTAAGGAAGGAGTTGGGTTTGCCTACAGTAAATGTAGGCACTGTGAATGCAACTTCGAAGATATGCAAAATAAATTTAATGAAGATTTGTTTGTGAAAAGGACAATGGCAAGACATAACAGGCAATGCAGTGACATTGAAAAAGCAAGTACTGATTTCCTAGGAGAACATCTAAAAACAACATTTGGTATAAACAGGAGAAGTAAATTAACAGAATTTCCCCAATTTGATATCATTAATCAAACACCACAGGACATCATGCATGTTATTCTCGAAGGTGTTGCCCCATATGAAATCAAATGTGTTTTGAAGCATCTTGTACTTTCTGGACATATGGATTTAGACACATTTAATAGTGGAATTATTGGTTTCCCTTACTCTCCTGTAGATATGAGGGACAAGCCTTGCCTCATATCTGTTACTACACTTTCATCAAATGACAATAAACTTAAACAATCAGCGGGGCAGATGCTGGTTATGTTAAAGATTCTGCCATTTCTCATCGACACAACTGGAGAAAATGCTCACACACAATTGCTACTTAAGTTGTTGGAGATAGTTAAAATTCTGTTTTCACCTATTATTGCACTCGCAACTCTTCCTAGGCTGAAGCTTTTAATTGAGCAGCATTTAAGACATTTCAAACAGCTGTTTCCAGATTTAAATATTATACCTAAACAACATTACCTGCTGCATCTTCCCTCCCAGATTAAAGCACTTGGTCCTACTGTGAGGCATATGTGTATGCGCTTTGAGTCAAAGCATTGCTTTTTCAAGCAGTGGGCTATAAAAAGTAGTTTTAAGAATATTTGTAAATCTCTTGTGAAGCACAACCAACTGTATGAATGTAGTCAGAATGTGCATGACAAACATCCTATTTTTTGTAATGACATTGAAATAGGCCCAACATCTGAGGTGAAAAATGTTCACTACGTAGAAGGAAAGATCAAAGAATTCTCAGGAATAGAGCATGTTTGCTCAATATGGAAATAAGCATACATGTGGAAAATCTTTGGTTATTTCTAATGTTTTCAATAATACCCCAGAGTTTGCAGTTGTGAAAAACATCTTTATTGTAAATGAATCAGTGTTTTGTTTTGAATGTCAACCTCTCTCTACAATTGGTTGGAATGAACAGTATTTATCTTATGAGGTAGAGATTCCTCACCTTGCACAAGCCAATATTTTTGTGAATACTGAACACTGTGTGGATTTTACACCATACTATTATGTTAACTTTAATAATGGCATATTCATTCCAGTGAAGTATGATCTCACCGACATCATGGCATGTCACTCTTAATATGCAATCCATCAACTGTTGCCATAATGCATGATGCTGCAATTGTGACGCTTTTGACCTGCAAATTCAATAAAGCTGTGTTGTCTCAATTCAAGTTAGGTCTCTTTCTTGAAACAAGATTATTCATCATACAACCTACATCTTGTGAGCATAAAAACATCATGACATGTCGAAAAAGCTTATTTCATCTAAAATATTTCTCAAAACAAGATCATTTCAAGATTTTCTCACCTAACAAGATATTCAAGATGCACTGTCTTGAAACAAGGCCCTCCATCTTTGTGTAACTTTGGTTATAAGTGATATTGTCTGAAATTAAGTTCATAGACACAATTTGACTAGAAATAAGACAAATATTCTTGGCAAGATTTCGAGTTTTTCCAGTGTATTTCATACTCTTAAACCTGTATTCGCTACTGCGAGAAGATACAAGGGACATCTTGGAGAGTGACGTGGGCTTATATAGACGGGCGGCCCGACGTCATCCCCGGTCACGTCATCCCCGGTCACGTATGACTTTGTTGATATTAAATACTCGACCTGCGCATGCGCGATGGATAACATCCAGTGTTAAGCACTGCCTCTGGCGGTCAGTAAGAATGAAATAGAACTCATTCTTTCAGCTGCAATCCCAGCGGTGCAAAGAGGAGTTGGGAGCAAATAAAAACTAAATATAAAAACATCATGCAAACTGGTAAGTAGGCTTAATGTCATAACTTAAATGTACAAGTAGGCTTCAGTGCTTCAGTCTGTGTTGATATCCGTAACATGCAAAAGCACAATTAAATGGCTTTGATATTGCTTGCAGCAATCAGGAAAAAAAATTCACAGGTAAAAGACTACACTCCTGCAGAGGAGCTGGCCCTCGCCAATAATGAGGGTCGGCCCTTAATGGGAGGGGTGGAAGGGGGGGTGTCATCAGACCCCGGTGGTGGCAGCTCCCAACGGACCACATTTGTACAGGGTAGTGTGATGTTGTAGGTTATCATATTGAAATGAGACGAGCGGACAACTGTTTGCATGAACTCAGGTTTATCCACGGGATCTCCGATGCACGTCTGACTCGTTTCCGTACTACGTCATGACCAACCAATATACGGCAGTGTCGCAAACACTACATCACTCTCTTCTTTTTTTAGACGCCTAACATCACAACATTTCTGAATAGGCATACATGAACTTATGCATTGTAAACAGACGAGGCCAGATACCATTTACTTGTGGCTTCTAGTAAACAAAATAACATTTCACACAGTACCAAACAGTAAACATTCTTCTGGTTTTAAATGTCTCATATACCCTGGTATTCAACATGTTTCAAATATCAAATAAATATATCAACCCTGTGCTATAACATTCACAGTAATTTGCATAACATTCTCTGCATTACAAGTGCAAGTGTACTCGGTACGAACAGTCATTAGAACGAGCTGTCATGTTCACTGACAGTAATATGAGCTATGTTGGCATATTGCCTTTGACCAACATCTCACACATAGTCCCTTAGGTACGGAGGGCGCTGTCGTCTGGTTCTGGAGGGGTACCTTTGTGTGCATCTTGTACCGCAGCATTAGGTCGGCTGGGGATGCTCCAGTGGTGCTGTGAGGTGTAGAGCGATACTCACGGAGGAATGTGTTGAGTGTCTGCTTCCACGGAATGTTCACAGTCTCTGACACTCGGATGGCTTTCCCGAGTATGCGCATGAAACGCTCTGCTGTCGCGTTGGCCTGAGGCCAGAGGGGTGTTACCTTCCGATGATGGAAACCTAGGCAGTCAGCAAACTTGGAAAACTGTTCACTGTTAAATGGTGGACCATTATCTGTTTTGACCACTCGGGGTATACCAAACATGGAAAACACTTTGTCAAACACTGGGATAACTGTGTTAGCTGAAGTAGACCTTATTATCTCAACTATAGGGTAGCGTGAGTACTCGTCTATAATAACTAAGAGATACTCTCCCGTAGGGAGGGGGCCATAGAAATCCGCACTGATATTAAGCCAAGGGGCTTCTGGTAGATCTGACATTCTCAGGGGCTCTGACTGGGCTATGGGTGTGTTTGCTTGACATGCTAAACAGTTCTTTACAGTTTGTTCTGCTTTCTGATCGATGTCAGGGAACCATACCTCTGACCTGAGAAGTGTCTTTGTTTTAACAATGCCCTGATGTCCTTCATGGGCTAACTGTAACACTCTGTGTTCAAGGGATGCTGGGATGATGATCCTCGTGCCTCTGAGGACGATGTCGTTGCTGGGCAGCATGCTCAGCTCTTCGCTGACTCGGATGAATTTCTTCAGAGTAGCAGCATGCTGTGTGTTGTCGGTGATCCTGTGCCACGTGTTGTGTCTGATGTAGGAAGTGACCTCCTGTAATATCGGGTCCTTGAGTGTTTCTTCTCTGATCTCGGCGAGGGTCATTGCTTTGGGTGTAGCATGGTGGGCGATGAAGTTGACATATTCTTCTGCTACCTTCCCTGCTCTTGTAGATTCTCCTGTTGGTGTCTTGATGGGGTGACGTGACATGTAGTCGGCGGGGTTCTCTGCGCCTTTCCGGTACTCCACGCGAAAGTTGTAGGGCTGGAGTCTCTCCCAGTGTATTGGCTGGGCCGCCAATTCTGCTGGATCACATTCACTGATGCAGTATCTGTCTGTTCCATGCCCGCTGCTTGCTGCTCGGACAGTTCTAGTGACCTGCCATGGTCGAGAAGGTCATCTAAGCCCTTGTCAGGCTCTCTCAGCGCGCGTCGACGCAGCCTGGTTGAAGTGCAGCTTTGAATCAGCTGTGCTTTGATCTCTTTGTCAGTGTCTGCCAACTCACAGTTCTTTGCAAGCATGCGTAGTCTAGTGCAGTATGTGTCTAGATTTTCGCCTGGCAGTTGCACTGCCTTTCTGAACATATAAACTTGATACTGAGTGTTCTTCTTGGGGGTGAAGTACGTTTCGAGCCTTGCCTTTACGTCCGCATATTTGTCTCCCTCATCTGCGAGCGTGTCGTAGATATCATGCACGCGCTCTCCTGCTAGGTGCAGCAGCAGTGCCTTTAGCCTAGCATCGCCGGTGATGTTGACCGCAGTAGTGTAGTTTTCAAACCTCTGCACCCATTTGGTCCAACGCGGTCCCACCGAGCTTGGATCCGTTTCTGAGTCAAATGCATGGAGTGCAGGAGTGTGCGCGAGCGACATGACGAGTGCAGCGTGTAGCGTTGGCCACTCAGTCCTCGGAATGCTGGCTATGCTAACTGTGAAGCTAGCTAAACTCCCGCGGTTAGGAAACGCTTTATATTCCTCTTCTTTTCCGGACTTTATTGTTCCATATTTATCCTCGTCGCCAGTGTGATGTTGTAGGTTATCATATTGAAATGAGACGAACGGACAACTGTTTGCATGAACTCAGGTTTATCCACGGGATCTCCGATGCACGTCTGACTCGTTTCCGTACTACGTCATGACCAACCAATATACGGCAGTGTCGCAAACACTACATCACTCTCTTCTTTTTTTAGACGCCTAACATCACAACATTTCTGAATAGGCATACATGAACTTATGCATTGTAAACAGACGAGGCCAGATACCATTTACTTGTGGCTTCTAGTAAACAAAATGACATTTCACACAGTACCAAACAGTAAACATTCTTCTGGTTTCAAATGTCTCATATACCCTGGTATTCAACATGTTTCAAATATCAAATAAATATATCAACCCTGTGCTATAACATTCACAGTAATTTGCATAACATTCTCTGCATTACAAGTGCAAGTGTACTCGGTACGAACAGTCATTAGAACGAGCTGTCATGTTCACTGACAGTAATATGAGCTATGTTGGCATATTGCCTTTGACCAACATCTCACACATAGTCCCTTAGGTACGGTATGTAAGAGCCCTCTACAAGAGGACATTGGAACTGGAAATCGAACACAAAAAACTTCTCATTAAAAAAGCAAAACTGCAGGTGGAGAAACTGGAGTGTGTGAAAAGGTAAAAAAGGCAGTGTTTGTTTTGTTATTTTATGAAAAAAATTGCTCTGTCATGGCCCTCTCTCACAGCCCTGCCAGTAGGGTGGTCAAGGGTGACGGGGTCCACCACATCAGGGGGTTGTGGGTCAACAACGGGGGCCCTCTCCTTCCTTGCTGTTGCAATATTGTGGAGCACCACACATGCAACAATTATTTTACATGCCCGGTCTGGGGCCACTCGCAGACTGCGAAGGCAGGTGAACCTGTCCTTTATTAGGCCAAATGTCATCTCAATCCTGACCCTAGTTCTGCTAAGGGCCACGTTGAAGCGGGTTTGTGGCCCTGCATCAGGGTCAGGATAGGGCGTCAATAAAAAGGGCTGGCACGCGTACCCCCTGTCACCCAGCAGGACTCCACTGAACAGCCCTGCAGATAAAAAGGAACCATGATCAGTATCAGAAAATGCAGTTTTAAGAACAAAAAACACTAAATAATGAGTACATGTTGCCATACCCTGCTGTAGTCTGTGGCACAGTGCAGACTCCCTGAAGATCCGGGAGTCATGGACCGACTCAGGCCACTTTGCCCCAACACTGGTGACCATGCAGTGATGGTCACAAGTCATCTGCAAAAGCATTTGGGGTTAAAATACTTCCACAAGATAAAAGCATTAAAGTCAATGTAGCATCAACGTGCATTTGACAGGAGTCCATGGTGGAGTGCCGTGTGAATATTTCCATATGTGCTTAAAGGGAATGAATGAGCTTGATTTATCCAGGCTACTAATTTTTCTGCAAACCCTTGGTGTGAATGCAGGCAATGTGTCATTATGACCGAAGTAAGAGTATCCTTTCAGTACTTGGATTAATAGTGCACTTTATTTATTCCTATGTAAGAGTTTAATGTTACAGCAACAATCACATACATGACAGAAGAAATATAGCTGCTTGTGGGAATTACCAGACATCTATGGTACTATAGCCTACTACATGAAAATAAGTAGAACAAAGAATTAAATCCACACTTAAAGCAAGATATTGGTATGCAATTTAAATGTTCTGTGTGCATTGTGCATAGCAAATTACAAGTGAAAGACTTACCTGGATGTTGAGGCTGTGGAACGACTTGCGGTTTACAAAATCGCATTCATTCTCCCCCAGACTGGCCGAGATGGGGATGTGAGTGCAATCCACAGCACCTATCACTCTGGGGAACCCTATGAAAGGAGTAGGCTGCCTTTAATATAGCGTACAACAGTCCACGTCATAGGGTCATTATTATTGATGGATCAAGTACACATACCTGCTATGTCATAAAAGCCCTCTTTAATTGCATGCATGGGCAAGTGGCCAGGGAACACCACAAACGCATCCAGCACCTCTGTCAGAGCACGTGCCACCTTGTGGATTGCGCTGCAGACAGTGTTTTTACTTATGTGCTCTGCGTCACCCACAGCATACATGAATGTGCCGGTCGCAAAGTACCGGAGCGCAATGCACACAGTCTGTGTCACTGTGAGTGCGTGACTCCGACGTGTCGCCCTGGCAACATATGGCTCCAAGAGCTGACACACATACACCAAACCTTCAGATGAGAATCTGTATCTCTCATACAAATAGTCGTCAGGGAAAGACAAAGGGTTTTGCCGGTCCCTGAACACGCGAGCTCTCCTAAGAGACCCTCTCACAATACGCGCACCGAGCTCCACAGGATCTTCCACAAATGGGGATGCCATTTTCCAAGAGAGCTGATTGGTCAGTAGGCGGTGCTTATATACACGTAGATCTCTAATCAGGAACATAACCTGCTCCGGAGCAGGTTAGCTTCACAGCGTAAGTAACCATGGCGATTTACCCCGGTAAGAAGTGAACCAGTGTCGTAGGACGGAAAACCCAGGGTTAACGCTCAACTTACCTCGCTAAGCCCAAATCCCGCTTCGTAGTACAGGCCCCTGCAGTACCCCGAGGGAGCCAGGTCGGCTGTGAACCTGATCGTTAGGGGAGGTGTTTTTTAGTCATTGTTGTTCGCAACATTCATTTTATATGTGCCAATAAATAAATATATTTGAGGGTTAGGTTAGAGGAAAGAAATAGAGAGACAGGTGCACTACCTGTCCCCCCAAAGGTGCACGGTCCATCTTGTACATGGGGGATGATCAGACGCCCCTCCCCATCACCTCTAATTGGGTTTGTTGTCGCGGTGTATATATATAATAACGTATTTGTTTTATCTAGTTGAGTTTATTTATCATCAAATTAAATTATTGTAAACTTATTTGTTTTAATACACCACTCTTTTTCTTGTTTTCATTGTGTTTACTATTTTTTTGTTGTTTTTAACTTTTTTGTTTGGCATCATGTTGTTTTTTTAATAATTCCCTCCCTTGTTTGAGTTGGTTAACCTTGTTTTTCTTCTGCATGTGGCGTCGACGTTTCGTCTTGATTCGGACTTCTTCAGGTTGCCATCATACAGGTAAGTATCGGTAAGTAATTGAGTTTCTCTGGGGAGATGTTGCTCCTCCGAAGTTCCCCGCCAAACTGATGCACTTCATGTTCTGCTCTCCCTTTTATACTCCGCCTCCGTACGAAACAATTTGTGTTCAGCCAATTTGTGTTTATGTATTGGATATGTTTTTATATTCCGTGTTTGCAATAAAGATGAATTTGTTTACCCTTTCAATTTGTATTTATTGTGTTTGTATTAAAAATGAATTTATTTACCCTTATCAAATTATATTTAATTTATATACCCTACTATCCATATTCCTCCTCCTTCTTCCTTTCCTTTCCTTCTTCCCATCTCCCATCCTTTACTCATAACCGGTGTCCAAATGAGTGTACCTCGTATATTTATTTTGCCATTTCCACTTGGGTTTATGTTAAGGCCATATACGGTAAAATCAATTTAGGGCCTCTGGGGCCAACTTACGGGCTAGAGTCAGGGTTTGGTGTTAGGATTAGGGTTGGGAACCAAATTGGGATAAGTCCTGGGGTTGGGGTCTGAGCCACAAATGGGGCTAGTATTTAGAAAAACCAAATTAAAATTGGGATTAAGGTTAGGTATAGAGAAAGGACACATGGAGCTCCCCGCGTCGTCCAACGACTTCGCAGTTGAATGGAGCACCAATGCATGGCACTGGCCGGCGCATGTCGTTCAAGTCTCCCCCGCCAGATGAACTTAGACCTGAGGAGTGAGTGAGGCGTTGAGGACAGGCATGGTGGTGGAATACTGAGGGTCAGGACATGTTATTGGCTGTTGGCATCATACAAGAGGAGTTAGGTTTAGGGTCAGGTGGTTAGGATTAGGTATAGAGGGTTAGGGTTAGGGTTAGGTATAGAGAAAGAACACATGGAGCTCCCCGCGTCGTCCAACGACTTCGCAGTTGAATGGAGCACCAAGGCAAGGCACTGGCCGGCGCTTGTTATTCAATATCCCCTCAGTCATGTGTGTTTCTCTTGGTTATAGTGGTTGTTTAAGGTTGGTCTTGTTTGTTGGGTTGAGTATAAGGTGATTCGGGTATTCTATATTATATATTAATTTTATATTATATTATTTTATTTTCGTTTAGGTAGGGGTTAAAATAAGGGTAGCGGTTAGGGCCAGGAGCCGGGTCCGGGTCAGGATAGAGCTTAGGTTCGAGGGTTAATAGGTTGAAAGATGAGCAAGTTATAAAATTGTTGGTTAGGCTTGGATAAAGATTTTCATGGGTTTAGGGTTGGGGTCAGGGTTAAGATATATAGCTAGGGGTAAGTTGTTTGGATATAGTGTTTAGGATAAATTGAGGTTAAAGGTATAGGGTAAGGTAGAGGTAATGGTAATGGTTAGAGTCCGGACTAACGTCCTAGTTGAGTTCTGATAGAG
>NC_139928.1:24581216-24676623 GCF_963514095.1 Eutrigla gurnardus | reverse complement strand
CCTCCATGTTGGTCTGCTCTGCTAGTCCCTCCATGTTGGTCTGCTCTGCTTGTCCCTCCATGTTGGTCTGCTCTGCTAGTCCCTCCATGTTGGTCTGCTCTGCTAGTCCCTCCATGTTGGTCTGCTGTGCCTGGCCCTCCATGTTGGTCTGCTCTGCTAGTCCCTCCATGTTGTCTGCTGTGCCTGGCCCTCCATGTTGGTCTGCTCTGCTAGTCCCCTCCATGTTGGTCTGCTCTGCTAGTCCCTCCATGTTGGTCTGCTCTGCTAGTCCCTCCATGTTGGTCTGCTCTGCTAGTCCCCTCCATGTTGGTCTGCTCTGCTTGTCCCTCCATGTTGGTCTGCTCTGCTAGTCCCTCCATGTTGGTCTGCTCTGCTAGTCCCTCCATGTTGGTCTGCTGCTGCCTGTCCCTCCATGTTGGTCTGCTCTGCTAGTCCCTCCATGTTGGTCTGCTCTGCTAGTCCCTCCATGTTGGTCTGCTCTGCTAGTCCCTCCATGTTGGTCTGCTGCTGCTAGTCCCTCCATGTTGGTCTGCTCTGCTAGTCCCTCCATGTTGGTCTGCTCTGCTAGTCCCTCCATGTTGGTCTGCTCTGCTAGTCCCTCCATGTTGGTCTGCTCTGCTAGTCCCTCCATGTTGGTCTGCTGGGCCTGTCCCTCCATGTTGGTCTGCTCTGCTAGTCCCTCCATGTTGGTCTGCTCTGCTAGTCCCTCCATGTTGGTCTGCTGCTGCCTGGCCCTCCATGTTGGTCTGCTCTGCTAGTCCCTCCATGTTGGTCTGCTCTGCTAGTCCCTCCATGTTGGTCTGCTGTGCCTGGCCCTCCATGTTGGTCTGCTCTGCTAGTCCCTCCATGTTGGTCTGCTCTGCTAGTCCCTCCATGTTGGTCTGCTCTGCTAGTCCCTCCATGTTGGTCTGCTCTGCTAGTCCCTCCATGTTGGTCTGCTGTGCCTCGCCCTCCATGTTGGTCTGCTCTGCTAGGTCCCTCCATGTTGGTCTGCTCTGCTTGTCCCTCCATGTTGGTCTGCTCTGCTAGTCCCTCCATGTTGGTCTGCTGTGCCTGGCCCTCCATGTTGGTCTGCTCTGCTAGTCCCTCCATGTTGGTCTGCTCTGCTAGTCCCTCCATGTTGGTCTGCTCTGCTAGTCCCTCCATGTTGGTCTGCTCTGCTAGTCCCTCCATGTTGGTCTGCTCTGCTAGTCCCTCCATGTTGGTCTGCTGGGCCTGTCCCTCCATGTTGGTCTGCTCTGCTAGTCCCTCCATGTTGGTCTGCTGGGCCTGTCCCTCCATGTTGGTCTGCTCTGCTTGTCCCTCCATGTTGGTCTGCTCTGCTAGTCCCTCCATGTTGGTCTGCTCTGCTAGTCCCTCCATGTTGGTCTGCTGTGCCTGGCCCTCCATGTTGGTCTGCTCTGCTAGTCCCTCCATGTTGGTCTGCTCTGCTAGTCCCTCCATGTTGGTCTGCTCTGCTAGTCCCTCCATGTTGGTCTGCTCTGCTAGTCCCTCATGTTGGTCTGCTGGGCCTGTCCCTCCATGTTGGTCTGCTCTGCTATTCCCTCCATGTTGGTCTGCTCTGCTAGTCCCTCCATGTTAGTCTGCTCTGCTAGTCCCTCCATGTTGGTCTGCTCGTGCCTGGCCCTCCATGTTGGTCTGCTCTGCTAGTCCCTCCATGTTGGTCTGCTGTGCCTGGCCCTCCATGTTGGTCTGCTCTGCTAGTCCCTCCATGTTGGTCTGCTCTGCTAGTCCCTCCATGTTGGTCTGCTCTGCTAGTCCCTCCATGTTGGTCTGCTCTGCTAGTCCCTCCATGTTGGTCTGCTGTGCCTGGCCCTCCATGTTGGTCTGCTCTGCTAGTCCCTCCATGTTGGTCTGCTGGGCTGTCCCTCCATGTTGGTCTGCTCTGCTTGTCCCTCCATGTTGGTCTGCTCTGCTAGTCCCTCCATGTTGGTCTGCTCTGCTAGTCCCTCCATGTTGGTCTGCTGGGCCTGTCCCTCCATGTTGGTCTGCTCTGCTAGTCCCTCCATGTTGGTCTGCTCTGCTAGTCCCTCCATGTTGGTCTGCTCTGCTAGTCCCTCCATGTTGGTCTGCTCTGCTAGTCCCTCCATGTTGGTCTGCTCTGCTAGTCCCTCCATGTTAGGTCTGCTCTGCTAGTCCCTCCATGTTGGTCTGCTCTGCTAGTCCCTCCATGTTGGTCTGCTGGGCCTGTCCCTCCATGTTGGTCTGCTCTGCTTGTCCCTCCATGTTGGTCTGCTCTGCTAGTCCCTCCATGTTGGTCTGCTGTGCCTGGCCCTCCATGTTGGTCTGCTCTGCTAGTCCCTCCATGTTGGTCTGCTCTGCTAGTCCCTCCATGTTGGTCTGCTCTGCTAGTCCCTCCATGTTGGTCTGCTCTGCTAGTCCCTCCATGTTGGTCTGCTGGGCCTGTCCCTCCATGTTGGTCTGCTCTGCTTGTCCCTCCATGTTGGTCTGCTCTGCTAGTCCCTCCATGTTGGTCTGCTCTGCTAGTCCCTCCATGTTGGTCTGCTGTGCCTGGCCCTCCATGTTGGTCTGCTCTGCTAGTCCCTCCATGTTGGTCTACTCTGCTATTCCCTCCATGTTGGTCTGCTCTGCTAGTCCCTCCATGTTGGTCTGCTCTGCTAGTCCCTCCATGTTGGTCTGCTGTGCCTGGCCCTCCATGTTGGTCTACTCTGCTTGTCCCTCCATGTTGGTCTGCTCTGCTAGTCCCTCCATGTTGGTCTGCTCTGCTAGTCCCTCCATGTTGGTCTGCTCTGCTAGTCCCTCCATGTTGGTCTGCTCGTGCCTGGCCCTCCATGTTGGTCTGCTCTGCTAGTCCCTCCATGTTGGTCTGCTCTGCTAGTCCCTCCATGTTGGTCTGCTGGGCCTGTCCCTCCATGTTGGTCTGCTCTGCTAGTCCCTCCATGTTGGTCTGCTCTGCTACTCCCTTCAATGTTGGTCTGCTCTGCTAGTCCCTCCATGTTGGTCTGCTCTGCTACTCCCTCCATGTTGGTCTGCTGTGCCTGGCCCTCCATGTTGGTCTGCTCTGCTAGTCCCTCCATGTTGGTCTGCTCTGCTAGTCCCTCCATGTTGGTCTGCTCTGCTAGTCCCTCCATGTTGGTCTGCTCTGCTAGTCCCTCCATGTTGGTCTGCTCTGCTTGTCCCTCCATGTTGGTCTGCTCTGCTAGTCCCTCCATGTTGGTCTGCTCTGCTAGTCCCTCCATGTTGGTCTGCTGTGCCTGGCCCTCCATGTTGGTCTGCTCTGCTAGTCCCTCCATGTTGGTCTGCTCTGCTAGTCCCTCCATGTTGGTCTGCTCTGCTAGTCCCTCCATGTTGGTCTGCTCTGCTTGTCCCTCCATGTTGGTCTGCTCTGCTAGTCCCTCCATGTTGGTCTGCTCTGCTAGTCCCTCCATGTTGGTCTGCTGTGCCTGGCCCTCCATGTTGGTCTGCTCTGCTAGTCCCTCCATGTTGGTCTGCTGTGCCTGGCCCTCCATGTTGGTCTGCTCTGCTAGTCCCTCCATGTTGGTCTGCTCTGCTAGTCCCTCCATGTTGGTCTGCTCTGCTAGTCCCTCCATGTTGGTCTGCTCTGCTAGTCCCTCCATGTTGGTCTGCTCTGCTTGTCCCTCCATGTTGGTCTGCTCTGCTAGTCCCTCCATGTTGGTCTGCTCTGCTAGTCCCTCCATGTTGGTCTGCTGGGCCTGTCCCTCCATGTTGGTCTGCTCTGCTTGTCCCTCCATGTTGGTCTGCTCTGCTAGTCCCTCCATGTTGGTCTGCTCTGCTAGTCCCTCCATGTTGGTCTGCTGTGCTGGCCCTCCATGTTGGTCTGCTCTGCTAGTCCCTCCATGTTGGTCTGCTCTGCTAGTCCCTCCATGTTGGTCTGCTCTGCTAGTCCCTCCATGTTGGTCTGCTCTGCTAGTCCCTCCATGTTGGTCTGCTGGGCCTGTCCCTCCATGTTGGTCTGCTCTGCTAGTCCCTCCATGTTGGTCTGCTCTGCTTGTCCATCCATGTTGGTCTGCTCTGCTAGTCCCTCCATGTTGGTCTGCTCTGCTAGTCCCTCCATGTTGGTCTGCTCTGCTTGTCCCTCCATGTTGGTCTGCTCTGCTAGTCCCTCCATGTTGGTCTGCTCTGCTAGTCCCTCCATGTTGGTCTGCTGTGCCTGGCCCTCCATGTTGGTCTGCTCTGCTAGTCCCTCCATGTTGGTCTGCTGTGCCTGGCCCTCCATGTTGGTCTGCTCTGCTAGTCCCTCCATGTTGGTCTGCTCTGCTAGTCCCTCCATGTTGGTCTGCTCTGCTAGTCCCTCCATGTTGGTCTGCTCTGCTAGTCCCTCCATGTTGGTCTGCTCTGCTTGTCCCTCCATGTTGGTCTGCTCTGCTAGTCCCTCCATGTTGGTCTGCTCTGCTAGTCCCTCCATGTTGGTCTGCTGGGCCTGTCCCTCCATGTTGGTCTGCTCTGCTTGTCCCTCCATGTTGGTCTGCTCTGCTAGTCCCTCCATGTTGGTCTGCTCTGCTAGTCCCTCCATGTTGGTCTGCTGTGCCTGGCCCTCCATGTTGGTCTGCTCTGCTAGTCCCTCCATGTTGGTCTGCTCTGCTAGTCCCTCCATGTTGGTCTGCTCTGCTAGTCCCTCCATGTTGGTCTGCTCTGCTAGTCCCTCCATGTTGGTCTGCTGGGCCTGTCCCTCCATGTTGGTCTGCTCTGCTAGTCCCTCCATGTTGGTCTGCTCTGCTAGTCCCTCCATGTTAGTCTGCTCTGCTAGTCCCTCCATGTTGGTCTGCTGTGCCTGGCCCTCCATGTTGGTCTGCTCTGCTAGTCCCTCCATGTTGGTCTGCTGTGCCTGGCCCTCCATGTTGGTCTGCTCTGCTAGTCCCTCCATGTTGGTCTGCTCTGCTAGTCCCTCCATGTTGGTCTGCTCTGCTAGTCCCTCCATGTTGGTCTGCTCTGCTAGTCCCTCCATGTTGGTCTGCTCTGCTAGTCCCTCCATGTTGGTCTGCTGTGCCTGGCCCTCCATGTTGGTCTGCTCTGCTAGTCCCTCCATGTTGGTCTGCTGGGCCTGTCCCTCCATGTTGGTCTGCTCTGCTTGTCCCTCCATGTTGGTCTGCTCTGCTAGTCCCTCCATGTTGGTCTGCTCTGCTAGTCCCTCCATGTTGGTCTGCTGGGCCTGTCCCTCCATGTTGGTCTGCTCTGCTAGTCCCTCCATGTTGGTCTGCTCTGCTAGTCCCTCCATGTTGGTCTGCTCTGCTAGTCCCTCCATGTTGGTCTGCTCTGCTAGTCCCTCCATGTTGGTCTGCTCTGCTAGTCCCTCCATGTTGGTCTGCTCTGCTAGTCCCTCCATGTTGGTCTGCTCTGCTAGTCCCTCCATGTTGGTCTGCTGGGCCTGTCCCTCCATGTTGGTCTGCTCTGCTTGTCCCTCCATGTTGGTCTGCTCTGCTAGTCCCTCCATGTTGGTCTGCTGTGCCTGGCCCTCCATGTTGGTCTGCTCTGCTAGTCCCTCCATGTTGGTCTGCTCTGCTAGTCCCTCCATGTTGGTCTGCTCTGCTAGTCCCTCCATGTTGGTCTGCTCTGCTAGTCCCTCCATGTTGGTCTGCTCTGCTAGTCCCTCCATGTTGGTCTGCTGTGCCTGGCCCTCCATGTTGGTCTGCTCTGCTAGTCCCTCCATGTTGGTCTGCTCTGCTAGTCCCTCCATGTTGGTCTGCTCTGCTAGTCCCTCCATGTTGGTCTGCTCTGGTAGTCCCTCCATGTTGGTCTGCTGTGCCTGGCCCTCCATGTTGGTCTGCTCTGCTAGTCCCTCCATGTTGGTCTGCTCTGCTAGTCCCTCCATGTTGGTCTGCTGGGCCTGTCCCTCCATGTTGGTCTGCTCTGCTAGTCCCTCCATGTTGGTCTGCTCTGCTACTCCCTTCAATGTTGGTCTGCTCTGCTAGTCCCTCCATGTTGGTCTGCTCTGCTACTCCCTCCATGTTGGTCTGCTGTGCCTGGCCCTCCATGTTGGTCTGCTCTGCTAGTCCCTCCATGTTGGTCTGCTCTGCTAGTCCCTCCATGTTGGTCTGCTCTGCTAGTCCC
Source organism: Eutrigla gurnardus (assembly GCF_963514095.1). Taxonomy (NCBI): domain Eukaryota; kingdom Metazoa; phylum Chordata; class Actinopteri; order Perciformes; family Triglidae; genus Eutrigla; species Eutrigla gurnardus. The sequence goes on along the minus strand of NC_139928.1, from coordinate 24,670,593 downwards.
TCCATGTTGGTCTGCTCTGCTAGTCCCTCCATGTTGGTCTGCTCTGCTTGTCCCTCCATGTTGGTCTGCTCTGCTAGTCCCTCCATGTTGGTCTGCTCTGCTAGTCCCTCCATGTTGGTCTGCTGTGCCTGGCCCTCCATGTTGGTCTGCTCTGCTAGTCCCTCCATGTTGGTCTGCTCTGCTAGTCCCTCCATGTTGGTCTGCTCTGCTAGTCCCTCCATGTTGGTCTGCTCTGCTAGTCCCTCCATGTTGGTCTGCTGGGCCTGTCCCTCCATGTTGGTCTGCTCTGCTAGTCCCTCCATGTTGGTCTGCTCTGCTAGTCCCTCCATGTTAGTCTGCTCTGCTAGTCCCTCCATGTTGGTCTGCTGTGCCTGGCCCTCCATGTTGGTCTGCTCTGCTAGTCCCTCCATGTTGGTCTGCTGTGCCTGGCCCTCCATGTTGGTCTGCTCTGCTAGTCCCTCCATGTTGGTCTGCTCTGCTAGTCCCTCCATGTTGGTCTGCTCTGCTAGTCCCTCCATGTTGGTCTGCTCTGCTAGTCCCTCCATGTTGGTCTGCTCTGCTAGTCCCTCCATGTTGGTCTGCTGTGCCTGGCCCTCCATGTTGGTCTGCTCTGCTAGTCCCTCCATGTTGGTCTGCTGGGCCTGTCCCTCCATGTTGGTCTGCTCTGCTTGTCCCTCCATGTTGGTCTGCTCTGCTAGTCCCTCCATGTTGGTCTGCTCTGCTAGTCCCTCCATGTTGGTCTGCTGGGCCTGTCCCTCCATGTTGGTCTGCTCTGCTAGTCCCTCCATGTTGGTCTGCTCTGCTAGTCCCTCCATGTTGGTCTGCTCTGCTAGTCCCTCCATGTTGGTCTGCTCTGCTAGTCCCTCCATGTTGGTCTGCTCTGCTAGTCCCTCCATGTTGGTCTGCTCTGCTAGTCCCTCCATGTTGGTCTGCTCTGCTAGTCCCTCCATGTTGGTCTGCTGGGCCTGTCCCTCCATGTTGGTCTGCTCTGCTTGTCCCTCCATGTTGGTCTGCTCTGCTAGTCCCTCCATGTTGGTCTGCTGTGCCTGGCCCTCCATGTTGGTCTGCTCTGCTAGTCCCTCCATGTTGGTCTGCTCTGCTAGTCCCTCCATGTTGGTCTGCTCTGCTAGTCCCTCCATGTTGGTCTGCTCTGCTAGTCCCTCCATGTTGGTCTGCTCTGCTAGTCCCTCCATGTTGGTCTGCTGTGCCTGGCCCTCCATGTTGGTCTGCTCTGCTAGTCCCTCCATGTTGGTCTGCTCTGCTAGTCCCTCCATGTTGGTCTGCTCTGCTAGTCCCTCCATGTTGGTCTGCTCTGGTAGTCCCTCCATGTTGGTCTGCTGTGCCTGGCCCTCCATGTTGGTCTGCTCTGCTAGTCCCTCCATGTTGGTCTGCTCTGCTAGTCCCTCCATGTTGGTCTGCTGGGCCTGTCCCTCCATGTTGGTCTGCTCTGCTAGTCCCTCCATGTTGGTCTGCTCTGCTACTCCCTTCAATGTTGGTCTGCTCTGCTAGTCCCTCCATGTTGGTCTGCTCTGCTACTCCCTCCATGTTGGTCTGCTGTGCCTGGCCCTCCATGTTGGTCTGCTCTGCTAGTCCCTCCATGTTGGTCTGCTCTGCTAGTCCCTCCATGTTGGTCTGCTCTGCTAGTCCCTCCATGTTGGTCTGCTCTGCTAGTCCCTCCATGTTGGTCTGCTCTGCTTGTCCCTCCATGTTGGTCTGCTCTGCTAGTCCCTCCATGTTGGTCTGCTCTGCTAGTCCCTCCATGTTGGTCTGCTGTGCCTGGCCCTCCATGTTGGTCTGCTCTGCTAGTCCCTCCATGTTGGTCTGCTCTGCTAGTCCCTCCATGTTGGTCTGCTCTGCTAGTCCCTCCATGTTGGTCTGCTCTGCTTGTCCCTCCATGTTGGTCTGCTCTGCTAGTCCCTCCATGTTGGTCTGCTCTGCTAGTCCCTCCATGTTGGTCTGCTGTGCCTGGCCCTCCATGTTGGTCTGCTCTGCTAGTCCCTCCATGTTGGTCTGCTGTGCCTGGCCCTCCATGTTGGTCTGCTCTGCTAGTCCCTCCATGTTGGTCTGCTCTGCTAGTCCCTCCATGTTGGTCTGCTCTGCTAGTCCCTCCATGTTGGTCTGCTCTGCTAGTCCCTCCATGTTGGTCTGCTCTGCTTGTCCCTCCATGTTGGTCTGCTCTGCTAGTCCCTCCATGTTGGTCTGCTCTGCTAGTCCCTCCATGTTGGTCTGCTGGGCCTGTCCCTCCATGTTGGTCTGCTCTGCTTGTCCCTCCATGTTGGTCTGCTCTGCTAGTCCCTCCATGTTGGTCTGCTCTGCTAGTCCCTCCATGTTGGTCTGCTGTGCCTGGCCCTCCATGTTGGTCTGCTCTGCTAGTCCCTCCATGTTGGTCTGCTCTGCTAGTCCCTCCATGTTGGTCTGCTCTGCTAGTCCCTCCATGTTGGTCTGCTCTGCTAGTCCCTCCATGTTGGTCTGCTGGGCCTGTCCCTCCATGTTGGTCTGCTCTGCTAGTCCCTCCATGTTGGTCTGCTCTGCTAGTCCCTCCATGTTGGTCTGCTGTGCCTGGCCCTCCATGTTGGTCTGCTCTGCTAGTCCCTCCATGTTGGTCTGCTCTGCTAGTCCCTCCATGTTGGTCTGCTGTGCCTGGCCCTCCATGTTGGTCTGCTCTGCTAGTCCCTCCATGTTGGTCTGCTCTGCTAGTCCCTCCATGTTGGTCTGCTCTGCTAGTCCCTCCATGTTGGTCTGCTCTGCTAGTCCCTCCATGTTGGTCTGCTGTGCCTCGCCCTCCATGTTGGTCTGCTCTGCTAGTCCCTCCATGTTGGTCTGCTCTGCTTGTCCCTCCATGTTGGTCTGCTCTGCTAGTCCCTCCATGTTGGTCTGCTGTGCCTGGCCCTCCATGTTGGTCTGCTCTGCTAGTCCCTCCATGTTGGTCTGCTCTGCTAGTCCCTCCATGTTGGTCTGCTCTGCTAGTCCCTCCATGTTGGTCTGCTCTGCTAGTCCCTCCATGTTGGTCTGCTCTGCTAGTCCCTCCATGTTGGTCTGCTGGGCCTGTCCCTCCATGTTGGTCTGCTCTGCTAGTCCCTCCATGTTGGTCTGCTCTGCTAGTCCCTCCATGTTGGTCTGCTGTGCCTGGCCCTCCATGTTGGTCTGCTCTGCTAGTCCCTCCATGTTGGTCTGCTCTGCTAGTCCCTCCATGTTGGTCTGCTGTGCCTGGCCCTCCATGTTGGTCTGCTCTGCTAGTCCCTCCATGTTGGTCTGCTCTGCTAGTCCCTCCATGTTGGTCTGCTCTGCTAGTCCCTCCATGTTGGTCTGCTCTGCTAGTCCCTCCATGTTGGTCTGCTGTGCCTCGCCCTCCATGTTGGTCTGCTCTGCTAGTCCCTCCATGTTGGTCTGCTCTGCTTGTCCCTCCATGTTGGTCTGCTCTGCTAGTCCCTCCATGTTGGTCTGCTGTGCCTGGCCCTCCATGTTGGTCTGCTCTGCTAGTCCCTCCATGTTGGTCTGCTCTGCTAGTCCCTCCATGTTGGTCTGCTCTGCTAGTCCCTCCATGTTGGTCTGCTCTGCTAGTCCCTCCATGTTGGTCTGCTGGGCCTGTCCCTCCATGTTGGTCTGCTCTGCTTGTCCCTCCATGTTGGTCTGCTCTGCTAGTCCCTCCATGTTGGTCTGCTCTGCTAGTCCCTCCATGTTGGTCTGCTCTGCTAGTCCCTCCATGTTGGTCTGCTCTGCTAGTCCCTCCATGTTGGTCTGCTGTGCCTGGCCCTCCATGTTGGTCTGCTCTGCTACTCCCTCCATGTTGGTCTGCTCTGCTAGTCCCTCCATGTTGGTCTGCTGTGCCTGGCCCTCCATGTTGGTCTGCTCTGCTAGTCCCTCCATGTTGGTCTGCTCTGCTAGTCCCTCCATGTTGGTCTGCTCTGCTAGTCCCTCCATGTTGGTCTGCTCTGCTAGTCCCTCCATGTTGGTCTGCTCTGCTAGTCCCTCCATGTTGGTCTGCTGTGCCTGGCCCTCCATGTTGGTCTGCTCTGCTAGTCCCTCCATGTTGGTCTGCTCTGCTAGTCCCTCCATGTTGGTCTGCTCTGCTAGTCCCTCCATGTTGGTCTGCTCTGCTAGTCCCTCCATGTTGGTCTGCTGGGCCTGTCCCTCCATGTTGGTCTGCTCTGCTAGTCCCTCCATGTTGGTCTGCTCTGCTAGTCCCTCCATGTTGGTCTGCTCTGCTAGTCCCTCCATGTTGGTCTGCTCTGCTAGTCCCTCCATGTTGGTCTGCTCTGCTAGTCTGCTCTGCTAGTCCCTCCATGTTGGTCTGCTCTGCTAGTCCCTCCATGTTGGTCTGCTGTGCCTGGCCCTCCATGTTGGTCTGCTCTGCTAGTCCCTCCATGTTGGTCTGCTCTGCTAGTCCCTCCATGTTGGTCTGCTCTGCTAGTCCCTCCATGTTGGTCTGCTCTGCTAGTCCCTCCATGTTGGTCTGCTGTGCCTGGCCCTCCATGTTGGTCTGCTCTGCTACTCCCTCCATGTTGGTCTGCTCTGCTAGTCCCTCCATGTTGGTCTGCTCTGCTAGTCCCTCCATGTTGGTCTGCTGTGCCTGGCCCTCCATGTTGGTCTGCTCTGCTAGTCCCTCCATGTTGGTCTGCTCTGCTAGTCCCTCCATGTTGGTCTGCTCTGCTACTCCCTCCATGTTGGTCTGCTCTGCTAGTCCCTCCATGTTGGTCTGCTCTGCTAGTCCCTCCATGTTGGTCTGCTCTGCTAGTCTGGTAAACATATCCAATACATAAACACAAATTGGCTGAACACAAATTGTTTCGTACGGAGGCGGAGTATAAAAGGGAGAGCAGAACATGAAGTGCATCAGTTTGGCGGGGAACTTCGGAGGAGCAACATCTCCCCAGAGAAACTCAATTACTTACCGATACTTACCTGTATGATGGCAACCTGAAGAAGTCCGAATCAAGACGAAACGTCGACGCCACATGCAGAAGAAAAACAAGGTTAACCAACTCAAACAAGGGAGGGAATTATTTAAAAAAACAACATGATGCCAAACAAAAAATTTAAAAACAACAAAAAAATAGTAAACACAATGAAAACAAGAAAAAGAGTGGTGTATTAAAACAAATAAGTTATACTTGATATAAAATTTAATTTGATGATAAATAAACTCAACTAGATAAAACAAATACGTTATTATATATATATACACCGCGACAACAAACCCAATTAGAGGTGATGGGGAGGGGCGTCTGATCATCCCCCATGTACAAGATGGACCGTGCACCTTTGGGGGGACAGGTAGTGCACCTGTCTCTCTATTTCTTTCCTCTAACCTACCCAGCCAGTGCCTCCGTGGGTGTGTTTGGTCAGTCATCCTTCCCCCAGTATCAAGCTAAATTATGCTAACCTAACCCCTACTCCAGCCCCTAACCCTAACCTTAATCCCAATTTTAATTTGGTTTTTCTAAAGACTAGCCCCATTTGTGGCTCAGACCCCAACCCCAGGACTTATCCCAATTTGGTTCCCAACCCTAATCCTAACACCAAACCCTGACTCTAGCCCGTAAGTTGGCCCCAGAGGCCCTAAATTGATTTTACCGTATATGGCCTTAACATAAACCCAAGTGGAAATGGCAAAATAAATATACGAGGTACACTCATTTGGACACCGGTTATGAGTAAAGGATGGGAGATGGGAAGAAGGAAAGGAAAGGAAGAAGGAGGAGGAATATGGATAGTAGGGTATATAAATTAAATATAATTTGATAAGGGTAAATAAATTCATTTTTAATACAAACACAATAAATACAAATTGAAAGGGTAAACAAATTCATCTTTATTGCAAACACAGGGAATATAAAAACATATCCAATACATAAACACAAATTGGCTGAACACAAATTGTTTCGTACGGAGGCGGAGTATAAAAGGGAGAGCAGAACATGAAGTGCATCAGTTTGGCGGGGAACTTCGGAGGAGCAACATCTCCCCAGAGAAACTCAATTACTTACCGATACTTACCTGTATGATGGCAACCTGAAGAAGTCCGAATCAAGACGAAACGTCGACGCCACATGCAGAAGAAAAACAAGGTTAACCAACTCAAACAAGGGAGGGAATTATTTAAAAAAACAACATGATGCCAAACAAAAAAGTTAAAAACAACAAAAAAATACTAAACACAATGAAAACAAGAAAAAGAGTGGTGTATTAAAACAAATAAGTTATACTTGATATAAAATTTAATTTGATGATAAATAAACTCAACTAGATAAAACAAATACGTTATTATATATATATACACCGCGACAACAAACCCAATTAGAGGTGATGGGGAGGGGCGTCTGATCATCCCCCATGTACAAGATGGACCGTGCACCTTTGGGGGGACAGGTAGTGCACCTGTCTCTCTATTTCTTTCCTCTAACCTAACCCTAGCTCCATGTGTCTTTTCTCTATACCTAACCCTAACCCTAACCCTCTTAGTCCTTAGTGTTATCTTAAACCGACCTTAACCCCACCCCAATTCTAAACACTTAAACTTTACCTCTAGATCTAATCCTTACTTTAGCTCTATTTTACCATATCCTGTGCTCTACTAAGGTTCTTTATCCTAACCCTTACCCTAAACCCTTACCTTAAACCTAAAAACCTTAGTTTTTCCTAACATTCTATCCAATTAATTTACCCCTAGCTATATCCTAACTCTAACCCCAACCCTAACCCATAAAAATCTTAAATCTAAGCCTATAACCTTATACTCAACCCAACAAACAAGACCAACCTAAACGACCACTATAACCAAGTGAGAGAAAAACACACACGACTGAGGGGATATTGAATAACAGGCGCCGGCCAGTGCCTTGCCTTGGTGCTCCATTCAACTGCGAAGTCGTTGGACGACGCGGGGAGCTCCATGTGTCTTTTCTCTATACCTAACCCTAACCCTAACCCTAACGGGGGAAAATACGCCGCTGCGGAGTTTTACTAACGTTACTGTTCCCGGTAAGTTTCACTTTTAAAATGTTTAACCTCGTTGCTAACCAACGACACATTTCTGTTTAGTTTACGAAGCTAGTGATTACGTTCGTAACAGCAGCAACTAGTGGCTTTGCTTCCTCGGGTAATGTAAGCTGACCGGCTAGCTAGCTAGCTAGCGTGATATTGCTAATAACAACGTTAGCATGCCACTTTCTGACTGCCGTTGGCTCACTAAACGTTACCAACTACCAACGTCACTTAACATCTGTGTTCACAGCGTCGTGGACACGTTTGTGATTAAACCGCTGTTCTCTGTGTTTGTAGAGCTGTCGGACATCGGCGATATTGAACGGAGGTCCAACCTGCAGACTAAACATCAAACACTCTGATCTATTGATCACACACTGTTCTACACTTTAAAAATGTTTGTGATTTTAGTGTTTTGTGTATTTTATTGTTATTGTATTATTTACCAAAATAAACACTTTTTCTGAAGAGACATGTCTGCTATGCTTGAAATTAGCGCTGCGGGGAAACCTCAGATGTATACAGTGACGTAATGACGTGGCTCTCTGGGCTCTCTAGCCGGTGGAAACGCAAACAGGTTCTCGAACGGTTCGCTAGTTGAACCAATTGCGAACCAGCACGGCACCGGCCCGGCTCTTGAACTAGGTTCGCGTTGGTGGAAAAGGGGTAATAGAGGTCTGATGAATCAAACCCTGACCTGCCAGCCTTGAACCAGCAGCGCTCTGTCAACGTTTCTGAACCAGAGGACAATCTGATTGGACGAAAGCTCCTTCAGTTTGACACAACGACGACAAAGAAAATCAGAAAGACAACGAAGGAGCTCGCCGGTGGACGCCTGCAGAAAGGAAACCAAGAGAGGACACGAGGAGACGGGGAGAGGGGACAAGAGAGGAGACAAGGAGAGGACACAAGGAGAGAACACAAGAGAGGACACAAGGAGAGGGGACAAAGACAATCAGAGGAGACAAGAGACAAGAGAGGATACAAGGAGAGGACACAAGAGAGGAGACAAGGAGAGGACACAACAGAGGGGACACAAGAGAGGAGACAAGGAGAGGACACAAGAGAGGAGACAAGGAGAGGACACAACAGAGGAGACAAGGAGAGGAGACAAGGAGAGGACACAACAGAGGAGACAAGGAGAGGACACAAGAGAGGAGACAAGGAGAGGAGACAAGGAGAGGACACAAGAGAGGAGACAAGGAGAGGAACAGACAAGGGAAGGAACAGACAAGGAGAGGAGATAAGGAGACAAGAAAGGAGGTGCAGAGGAGAGCAGACAAGGAGGGGACACAAGGAAATGTATTTAAATCATGTGAAGAAGCAGGAGGACAAACAATCTTTCACGAATTAAATAAAACTGACTTTACTGTGACTATTTATTATTATGTATCTTTATTAAACTCTGCCATCTGTATCAGTACTGATAACTGCATTAAGAGTACTGATGAGCGTATTCTAGTCCGGCTCAATGTGTTAAGTGTCCTGAGATGACTTCTGTTGTGATTTGACACTATAAATAAAATTGAATTGAATTGAATTGAATTGATAACTACTGTAAGAGTACTGATAACTGCAGTAAGAGTACTGATAACTACAGTGTCACAGCCCGGCTCTTGACTGTGGCAAAGATGGGAGACCAGACTATCGAGTGAAATTAACTTAACATTTATTCACAACCAACCAAGACCATAAACAACAGAACATATATAAATGTCAGTAATCAGTAGTGTAAGCATGTGTGCAGTGGCGGTCCTAGGTTTCATGACGCCCTGGGCGAACCTCACCTCCAGCGCCCCCCCCCCCGCCCCCCACATACACACACACACACAAATGGACCCCCTGCCCCCCTGTTCAGACCAGACGGTAATTCTCTGCGACGGTCGACAAGCGCTTCTGCTCATCTGTTGTTCATTCACAGCTATTTTTTTTATCATAACCTCATAAAATAAATATGCCATGTTTCTGTAACCAAAAAGTTTGTACACTTCTTCTATTCGTTCAGAGAGAGAGAGAGAGAGAGAGAGAGAGACACACACACACACACAGACAGACAGACAGAGAGAGTGTGTATGGTAGTAGACAGTGTAGATATACAGTTGAAATACATATATTTGTTTATCTACTCTTCACATTTATTAAATGTATTTTCTCTTCCTGTTTCCCAGTGCGAGTTGAGATACACAAATATCGCATTTGTCAATTGCGGTATTTTATTTTGAAAATTGACCGGATTGTCTCGTGTTTCTTTGTGTGATTTCCTGCCAGAATTGACACGATCACTCGCGACACGCGCAAAAAAATAGAGCAGATGCCGAAACGATCGCTTCACGGCGCGGGGCGGCCGCGACTATTCGCGGCGCTTCCGCGGCTGTGAACCAGTCTCTCTCAGCATCAGCAGACACACCTTTTTTTTTGTGCGGGCGCTCATGCCGGGCCCGCCCCCCTCCCTCTTGCCGACCTCTGCAGTCGCAAGTTGATCCCCCGCCGCCCCCCTCCCTCTTGCCTCTTCTGACACACACACTGACTCTGACTCTCAGCAGCAAGTTGACGTGAGGGCGCCCAAGCGCCCACTCCACCAACTTTGACATGGAAATGAGCGGCGGTAGTATAGAGATATGGCGACAGTTTTTTTATTTATTTTTTATTTATTTATTTATTTTTTTTGGAGGGCGCTCGCTCGTGCGCCCTTACATAGATTGTGCCCTGGGCGGTCGCCCACATTGTCCATAGCAAAAACCGGCCCTGCATGTGTGTGAGTGTGTGGCAAACAAATAGAACAAAGCAATGGCTGCAGCAGCAAGAGCCAGCCCAGATCTGCAGAAGGGTTAGCATTATATAGACAGCACACCAGCCAGGTGTCTCATCAAGAACATGACCCTCCCACGACCTGGAACCTGCAAAGGGAGAGCAAAGCAGCAAAGAACACAGAGGCCCCTAGTGGAGTGGTGGGGTCGTCACACCCTCCCCCTTAAAAAGGGGATTCCCCCCAGGAATGCCGGCCAGCCACAACTACACAAAATGTCACTAAACGATCTACTCATAACCACTAAAGGAAATAAATGCACTACCTTTTTTTTGTTATAGAAGTATAGCCCTCGTTTTTAACCAAATATTTACAAGGAATCCTACCAAGGACATACAAAACCACCCTCAAATAATCCAGCTCAACCGTTGGTATAATACTGACCCGCTCAGAAGAACATACCTGGCCACCAAGCAGACCCCACTGTGAGCCAGCAACTCCGGCGCCTGGAGAAGCAGTTTAAGAGTACAGCAAAGAGACATGAAACCAGGAAAATGTAACATTACAAGTGAATCTAAGAGCGAGGTGTTCTCGACAAAGCATCCGCCACAACATTACTAGAGCCTTTTATGTGACGGATGTCCAAACAATAAGGCTGCAGGAACAAAACCCATCTCATCAATCTACGGTTTGGGCAATGTAGAGACTGCAAAAAGGTGATAGGATTGAGATCTGTATAAACCACCAAGGGGATGCTACCAGAATCAATGTAGACTTCAAAATGCTGTAACGCCCAGATGAGTGCTAGCGTTTCCTTCTCGATGACAGAATAGTTCCTCTGAAAGGAATTACATTTCTTGGAGTAGAAAGTCACCGGTCGTTCAACTCCACCATCATCATTTTGGGACAAGACAGCACCTACCCCCACGTCGCTCGCATCTACATGTAGAATAAAAGGATTATCCATTTGCGGAGCAGCTAGAATGGGAGGAGAGGACAGAACATTTTTAATGTTCTCAAAAGCTTGCTGACAGGCCAACGACCAGACGTATTTCACTTTTCCCTTTAACAAATCTGTTAAAGGGGCTGCCACAGTTGAGAAGCTTTTGCAGAAACTGCGGTAATAGCCCACCAGACCAAGAAAACGTTGCAGTTCCTTTTTATTGGCTGGCACAGGATACTTTGCTATAGCAGAGACTTTTGCTTGCACTGGCCGCACTTGCCCCTGACCCACTACTTTACCAAGGTAGGTGACAGTAGCCTTAGCAAACTCACACTTTGCCAAATTTACAGTAAGACGCGCTTCACTCAGACGTTCAAACAACGTCCTGATGCGAACCAAATGCTCCTCCCAGGTATTGCTATAAACCACAACGTCATCCAAGTAAACGGCACATCCTTCAAACCCAGACACAACAATATTCATTAACCGCTGGAACGTTGCAGGTGCATACCGCAGTCCAAAGCTCATCACCAGTGTTTCCCCCAGAAAATGTGTTAGTTAAGGTGGTGTCTGTCAGGGGGGGGGGGGGGGATGATGAGCATCACATTAATAGCTACAGATACTGTAAAACACTACAACGACATATGAGTGCATGTCTTATTTTATGAAGTAAAATATAAGTTATGGGTTTACTCAACAGCTTAATAGTTCATAGAAATTCAGGTAGAAATAGGTTAACTCAGAGTTCCACAGCTTATCAAAAACAATCCTCCCCCCACAGGGGGTGTCTCCCCCCCATGTAAATGATTATTGATTTATGAATGAATTGATAGGTGGCTTATTTTTGGCATATATTAATTTCTTTTTGGCCTGGAGGCAAGGGCGTAACTTTGAGTTGAACATTGGGGGGGTTGAGATTTCCGCCTGTGAAGCAGGTGTATATATATATATCTTTGGAGACTATGGTGGGGGGATTGCGATCCTGTAGGGGGGTCCGGGGGCATGCCCCCCCGGGAGAAAATTTTAAATAATTTCATTTTAATGCATCAATTTGGTGAATTCTGAGAAACAAAATATGACATATCAATTACTGACCAATTTCTTACAAACTGCTGGTACTGATACAAATGTTGACATACTAAATGGGGTTGATGAGTTTAAGCATTCAAGAAAAGATGAAAACAAAAATGACTAAAACACAATTTGTTTATTATTATTATAATAATAATAATAATAATAATAATAATAATAATAATAATAATAATAATAATATAAGTGGGTGACTATTCCTCAGCCTTCCTTGGTGTTTTGGTTTTGACTAAAGCCTCGTTCACATACGTCGCCACTCGCCCATCTCTGAGAGACAACTGTCAATGAATGTGAATGTGTTCTAGTGGAATGTGGTCAGGACAGGCGATGCGATGTGGTCGATCAGAGATCAAATTATTTTAACTTTCTGCGATGTGAGTGAAGCGAGTACCAATCACAATGTAGAATAGAGATGATCGACAGTTGACGTCAACAGAGAGTTCCACAGATAGTTGCCGTTTGAAGTCGCCGGCGGCAGTGAATTTTTTTTTGCCAGCGAGTAGAATTCAGCGAGAAAGCGAGTGGCGAGTAGTGGCGTATGTGAACGGGGCTATACGCACACGCACTGTCGAACTCGCCGGCTGGGGGGGGGGGGGACAAACTAACTTTTGTTCAGTAACATGATTTGACTCATGAGAGGTGGCACTGGAGCCCTAGCAGTAGCTACCTCCTGTTGGGAAGATACTTTTATTCTTTTGCTTTTTTTCGCGTGCTTTCTTCATACCACCGCTGATGCGGGGAGAGACCGGGAGAGACCGGAGAGACAGTAGAGAAGCGCAGGTCCGGCAAGGTGGGCGAAACCAAATCTCAGAGCGGGAGGGGGCACAGACAAACGTCACTATTTTTTACTGGTAAATTGAGAAAATCTACCACACTGTTGTGATTATAATGCTTAACATTCAATATCAATAATTATGATATCAAATTGGGTGGGTTGTGGTGGCTGGTTTGGATTATTGGGTGGGTTGCAACCCACCCATCCCCCCCATAAATTACGCCTATGCCTGGAGGCCCTGCCCGGCCTGTACAATGGTAGGGGAAACACTGCGGCGAATAATGCTAGTATATGGATTTTTTTTTTCTTTTTTTTTTAAGACGTTAGTTTAGGCGGCAGCCCTTTGTTGTTAAGGCGGCCGCCTTAACAGGAAAGCGCTGCGGGAAACCCTGATCACGTTGTAGGAAAACAAGCCAAAGGGTGTGATAAAAGCAGAAATCTCCTTTGCTCGTTTTGACAGCGGTACTTACCAGTAACCCTTCAGCAAATCAAATTTGCTGACATACTGTGCTGAACCAACCTGATCCACACAATCTTCCATGCGCGGCAGTGGATATGCATCAGGCTTGGTAACTCCGTTTACCTTCCGATAGTCTGTACAAAACCAAGGACTCTTATCAGACTTATCAACCAACAAGCAAGGGGATGCCCAACTAGACGACGAGGGCTCTGCAATACCATTCTCAAGCATGTACTTTATTTCTGATTCCATCACCTTACGTTTTCCCTCAGACACCCGATAAAAACGCTGGCGGATAGGCTGTGCATCACCTACAACAATGTCATGTTCAATCAAATGCGTTTGGCTCGGTGTATCACCAAACAGCCCATGATAGCTGGCAATTAGCGTAGACAACTCAGCACGCCTCTCAACTGACAGCTGACCAAGCAAAGTGTCTAGGTTACGCAGCGTCTCAGAGTTTTTTAACCGGCCTCGCAGCAAACTCTCATCCAGTGGGGTCACACCGTCGTCCTCCTGCACAACCGAATGCTGTGGAGAACCGCTTTCCACTGTGGCTGCCACCGAAACTGACCTAACCGACCGGTCCTGCTCCTTGCCACTAGAATCAGAAACCGGTGGCGCACGCTCAAAATAGGGTTTCAACAGATTAACATGGCAGAGTTGAGTCGATTTCCTACGTTCAGGTGTTGACAACAAGTAGTTCTGCTCTGAAACCTGCCACAACACTGTGAAAGGACCAGTGAATTTTGCTTGAAATTGAGAAGTCACCATAGGCAACAAAGCTAACACGCGATCACCAGGACTAAACTGATGCTGCCCAGCTTTCCGGTCATACAGACGCTTCATTTTTACCTGTGCAGAGGCCAACTTTTCCTTAGCCAATTCTTTAGCCTGCTGCATACAACCGATGTCGAAAACCATTAATGTAATCAATCAAATTTACAGGCGGTTCTTGTTTTGCAACAGGATCATGCACCAAAGTCAACGGCCCACGCACCGTGTGCCCACGCACCGTGTGCCCGAAAACAAGTTTGTTGGGGCTGAAACTCGTGCTCTCTTGCTCCACCTCCCTGGCGGCTAGCAGCAACCATGGAAGCCCCTCTTCCCAGTCCTGGTTCATCTCAACGCAATACCCACGCAACAGAGACTTCAAAGTCTGGTGAAATCTTTCCAGGGCCCCTTGACTCTGAGGATGATATGCGGAAGCCTGGTTATGTTTAACCCTTAACTGCTTTAGCACTTGAGCAAACAGTCGAGAAGAAAAATTTGAGCCCTGATCACTCTGAATTACTTTTGGTATACCGAAAATGGAGATGAACTGCATGAACACCTTTACCACCGACTTAGCAGTAATGCTAAGTCGGTGGTAAAGGTGGTAAAGGTGGTAATGCTACGCAACGCAAAATATATACATATGTTTTACGCACTCCCAAGTGCCCACAGTGATCATGGGCGGCCTTCAGAACCTCAGTGCGAAATTTAGTCGGGACAACAACCTGCAACACTGGATCACCAACAAAATTGTCACCATGTGGCATCCACTTCCTCACCAACAATCCATCCTGCACAAAATAACCATTAGCAGTGCTCCTTCCATCTGCAACAGTGACAACTGTTGCTCTCTGTTCTGCCATGAGGTCACTGCAGGAAACAGACAAAAGAGGATCAGGAAAGGACACCGGGAATGTCTCCTTGTCACCCTTTTCAATCTGGTCAAGGTCCCGTTCAGCATGGCACATGGCCCGTGTTACTGCACAAGCTGTAAACACCTCAGGAAACCCCCGAGCACCTCCATCCAGCTCTCCTGTAACCAAGGGTGAAGTAGTCACAATTGGCGGTGGTGAACTCTTAGCCCACACACAACTGCCTGCCAGATCATTCCCTAGAATGATATCTACGCCATCAATAGGCAATGCGGGGCGCACCGCCATAGCAACCTCACCCTGGACCAACCCACAGTTTAACACAAATTTGTGCAATGGAACAGGTGAGACTGTCAAACTCATGACTCTCATGAGGACATAATCTCCTGTATCAGATTGATGAGAAAATGGCAACACCGAACTCACAATATATGAATTAAAAGCAGCAGTATCCCTTAGGATTTTTACAGGTACAGAACTGTCGCTGCCCACCAAAGACACACACCCATCAGACAGAAAAGCCGAGAACGACTCCTTCAAACCTTCCTTCACTTCAGCCTCCACCTGCTGACAAGAAATAGGCCCGACATATGGCACAGAGGTAGCACACGCAGCCCACTTAACCTGTACTCCTTCCTTCCCACGTCCAGCTTTGGGACAGTCAGCCTTCCAATGCCCCTGGCCTTTGCAGAAGTGGCACACCTTCCCTAAGTCCACTGGCACTCGACCCTGCACAGAACGCCCTGGTCTACTCAGGCCATGATAATGCGTTTCCTCCCACTTACTTGCAGTACTGAGCAACCCGGCATCGCTCCTGCTATCTCTACCGCTATACTCATGTTCCATCCTGTGTGTGAGCACATACTCATCTGCTAGGGTGGCAGCTTCTGCGGCAGTCTTCACTTTATGCTCACTGATATACACAGCAATATGACTAGGAACAGAGTTTTTAAATTGTTCCAAACAATTAGATCACATAGAGCACCATAAGTATCCACCTTCACAGCAGAACACCAGCGACTGAAATGAGTACACTGCTCTCTCGCAAACTCAACATGTGTCTGCCTACTCGACTTCTCCCATGTCCGGAACCTCTGCCTATATGCCTCAGGTACAAGCTCATATGAGCGCAACACTGCAGCTTTAACTGTCGCATATTCTCTACTCTCAACTATAGTTAGAGCAGAGTACGCTTCCTGTGCTTTATCCATCAACACACACTGCAAAAGTAACGTGCGATCGGAGTCGGACCACCCCCTACCCTCGGCCACACGCTCGAAGAGTGAAAAAAAAATGTCTGGGTCACGCTCACAGAACTGAGGAACCAACCGCAAGCTACCCACAACATCAAATACACCAGAGACCCTAGGAGAAAAACTCACCCCTGTCTCAGATCCAACCAAACTCAGCCTACGCTCCTCCAACTCAAGTCGCTTCCTCTCCACAACAAATTTCTCTTGTTCCGTTTTCGCTCTCTCCCGTTCCGTTTCCAGCAGAAGCAATTCCCTCCTCTGCTCAAACGTCAAACCAACTTCACTAACAAGCGCATCCGAAACATCCAGCCCGGCACCAGCAACATGCAACTTGGGTCTGAGAACCCCTGTTTCAAACAGATTAGCTTTCACAATTGCCTTAATGTTTTCCTTCATTCTTTTATCCCCAACATCCAACTCATAATACTCAGCAATTTTCACTAACTGTTCCCGTGAGCAGCGCTCCAACCACTCCTCTGATGGAGCCCGCAAAAAATCCTCCACACTAGCCATCACTCAGCTCCAGCACAACAAAAACCTTACCGTGGTCTTGTCCCTCTAACTGCCTAATCAAAACTAACTAACTCCCCCCCCTAGTCTTCAGGCGTTTTTGCGGTGGGTATTTACGCACTGAAACCCGCAAGCCCGGTGGAGCAAGCAGTAAATGCCGACCCCACCAGCAGCTTGGGACGTGCTCCCGAGACTACTGCTCCAGCCACATTTAACACCACACTACAAAACCCCCCAGCAATCTTCCAAGGGAAGTTGCTCTTCACCTATCAGGGACAAAACAATGGCAACTCTAGTGATCACACATAGGACAAAACACAGAAAACATTAGCACAATTTCCTCCTGTTACAGCCACTTAAATTAACCAAAAAAAAAAATGCCTTGCTTACCACTCTAGTCCAAGTCTCCCGCGTCAACAGAATGTGAAGTCATTCACCAATCACTGAACTTAACAAGGTACAACCGCTCACTGACGTCACACCTAGCAGATCTTACCAACTACACTAATACAACCCGGTCAACAAGAAAACCGACGAGCCCCCACTTGTCACAGCCCGGCTCTTGACTGTGGCAAAGATGGGAGACCAGACTATCGAGTGAAATTAACTTAACATTTATTCACAACCAACCAAGACCATAAACAACAGAACATATATAAATGTCAGTAATCAGTAGTGTAAGCATGTGTGTGAGTGTCTGGCAAACAAATAGAACAAAGCAATGGCTGCAGCAGCAAGAGCCAGCCCAGATCTGCAGAAGGGTGAGCATTATATAGACAGTACACCAGCCAGGTGTCTCATCAAGAAGATGACCCTCCCACGACCTGGAACCTGCAAAGGGAGAGCAAAGCAGCAAAGAACACAGAGGCCCCTAGTGGAGTGGTGGGGTCGTCACAACAGTAAGAGTACTGATAACTACTGTAAGAGTACTGATAACTGCAGTAAGTGTACTGATAACTACTGTAAGAGTACTGATAACTACTGTTAGAGTACTGATAACTGCAGTAAGAGTACTGATAACTACTGTAAGAGTACTGATAACTGCAGTAAGTGTACTGATAACTGCAGTAAGAGTACTGATAACTGCAGTAAGAGTACTGATAACTGCAGTAAGAGTACTGATAACTACAGTAAGAGTACAGAAATGTTTGCTGTGGATTTTTTCAATAAAACGCCTTTGGATATATACTGTACAGTAAAATATTACATTTTCTTAAAAAATTATTTAAAATTAAACCGTCTGTTTCCAATCACTAATTTCACTTCAGGTGCATTCTAGATGACCTCAGGTATCTTCTCCAGAAAAAAAAGCTGAACTTTTCACTGTGGAATATATCAGAATAAAATGCCTTTGGATATTTCCTGCACAGTCAAATATGACATCTTAAAAAATTAATTAAAATGTAACTGTCTGTTTCCAGTGACTAATTTCACTTCAGGTGCATTCTAGTTGACTTCAGGTATCTTCTCACAAACTTACAGAAATGTTTGCTGTGGATTTTTTCAATAAAACGCCTTTGGATATATACTGTACAGTAAAATATTACATTTTCTTAAAAAATTATTTAAAATTAAACCATCTGTTTCCAATCACTAATTTCACTTCAGGTGCATTCTATGACTTCAGGTATCTTCTCACAAACTTACAGAAATGTTTGCTGTGGATTTTTTCAATAAAACGCCTTTGGATATATACTGTACAGTAAAATATTACATTTTCTTAAATTATTTAAAATTAAACCGTCTGTTTCCAATCACTAATTTCACTTCAGGTGCATTCTAGATGACCTCAGGTATCTTCTCCAGAAAAAAAAGCTGAATTTTTCACTGTGGAATATATCAGAATAAAATGCCTTTGGATATTTCCTGCACAGTCAAATATGACATCTTAAAAAATTAATTAAAATGTAACTGTCTGTTTCCAATGACTAATTTCACCCTAACCCTAACCCCCCCTAACCCTAACCCTAACCCGCTCTGCAGGAAGAGCAATTTGGTCCGCCAGCCGCTAGTGTCGCTGTAGAGCAAGTTACCCGTCTAGATACTCTCTTTGCACAGACACCGACGTCTACCTCTACCTGTTTGCGGAGTCAGAGCGAGGAGATTCAAGAAAATGGCGGCAAATATAAATCCAGCACCTTCGTGCTTAAAAGCGGAGTGTGGGAGCACTTTGGGTTTAAAAGGAAGAAGGAAAGTGACGACTTAGACAAAAGCATCGCGGTTTGCAAGGCTTGTAAGATACAGTTTGCACTGTTTCAATAAATGGAACTAATTTTCTTAACACATCTTTGATTCATTTTGTCCAGCATTTGCAAGCTGTAGACTCTCTGTCCAGTCAGACACATATTGTGTAATTTATGTTTTTTGTTTTCAGTTCAATTAATTCAATCCAAGTAAATGGAACACTCACAAGATGTCACCAAAATCACACTGTACCTTTTAAATCTTTCAGAAAATGATGTAAGTGTATCGAATTATATCAAATCGTATCGAATCATATCGTTGACTGAATATTGTGATATATATCATGTCGTGAGCTGAATATCGTATCATATCATGAGATTAGTGTATCGCTACAGCCCTAATTGGACCCACTACACACACACTGTTGGAGCTATTTGGTTGTTTGTTTGTTATTGATAATGTTTGATTAGTATAGTTTTATTTTGATTCAATTTGTGACATTATTTTCTATTATTAGTAATTTAAGGTAAATATTATTGGTTTGTTTCGCTAATTTAGTTTTTTGTTTTCTTTGTAAATTGGGTAGCACTGGGCACCGGAAATTATATAGGTATGAACGCAGGTGGAGGACCAGAATGCACCTGGGTGGGCACATGGTTTTTTACCAGCGCAAGAGAGGCAAACACAAAACAGGATTTGTTTGTTTTATTGTTTTGCTTGCTTGTTTTTTGGGATAAATAAATCATCTAAAGGAAACCAAGAACTTTGAATGGACAGTGACTTCTTGCCTGCGTACGATTCACCCCCATGGTGCACGAAGTGGCCCTCTTTGATTTGATCAGTTATAAGTTAAATTGATTTCTGGACAAACGGCCACTACATAAAGTAAAAAACCTGCCCTTGGACTAAAAGGAAGGAGCCCTCAGTATTGGACTGGACTTTTGTGGACTATTGTGGACTTTGGATGGAGGAGCGGAGCGGTGCGTTTCATTCATCGCTCTCTTTGTTCTGCATCAGCGGGAAAGCTCCTCGTGGCACGGATTAACAACTACGTCTCTTCATAACATACTGGTATGTGATACTACTGCAAGCTGTAATTGGAAACGGCCAAACGAGTGGAGTTTGAAGATCAGTGTTTCACAGCCAGACGTACAAGTTACATGAAGTTTGAAGATGGACAATGTTGAAATGCCGCGCGTAATCATTGCGCAATACTTTACGCACGAGTGCCATGTGTAATGAAGTGGATCTGTGAGCCTGAAGCCACGGCTGTTGTTTTACCTGCCTTTTACCTGCCTTTTACCTGCATTATCCACGACTGAAGAATGGAAGAAACGCTAAAACCTGTTACGGCGAGTGATGTTGAAACGTCGTCAGTAAAAAGACGCATGAAGTTTACCGCTAAAGGCTTCGGTTTCTACGTGGAAATGTGTCAGGAAAAAAGGAGTAAAAAAATCAAACAAGCCAAACGGTGTTTGGAAAACATCCGGACGTTAATGACATCAGATGAAAACATTGTACCAGTGAATTCTGAGCTTGCCAAGTTTATGAAATATTACCAAGACGCAAGTGAGATGCACGAGTCTTTCATTAACTTACCTTTGCCACAAGATGAAGTGACGAGCCAAAATGAATATTTCAAGGCAAAAATGACGATGTATGGTGATTTCACTGAAAAGGTAAAACGCTGGCTGTCTGAAATGGGTCATCCTTATGTGCAGCCAAATACGGACCCCCCTGATGATCAAAGTGTCATTGACAACATTAACGCTGATGACAGTGCTTCTAATGTGTCAAGCATAAAAGGACCTTCTGTCAAGTCACACTCTCGGCTTTCACGGATTTCCTCAACATCATCTGCACGCATTAAAGCTAAGGCCGACCAGGCGGCTCTGATGGAGCGTGTTTCAGCATTAAAACGGAAACATCAAATAGAAGCTGAAGAGGAAAAGCTAAAGAGAGAAAAGGAACAATTGGAGCTTGAAACGGAATTGGCAGCAACAAGTGCAAAGCTTAAAGTCCTGGAAAACAACTCACAGTGTGGCTCACAATTGTCAGATGGCATGAACTCTTATTTTGAAAAGAACAATTTACAAGAAGCAGGTAAATTAAATCCCAATGCCGGCAGCTTTGTTCCAGATGAAGTGGATGAAATGGTTAACACTCTAGCTGTGCCTGGTTATACATCTCAACCACAAGTTGTTAAGCCTAAACAAAGACCAGCAACCAAAATGGAGGAAAGGAGTTTATTGAGGGTTGACGCTCCAGTTCAAGTGATGCAAACTGTTGGAAATCATACATTACCTGTGTCTCCTCAAGCTCAAGCCATGACTGACAACTATCAGAATGACATTGTAAATATTATGCACAGACAAAATGATATCACTGCTCTACTGGTTCAGCAAAATCTGTCCTCTGTCCTTCCACCAAGAAATATCCCTGTGTTCGATGGAGATCCTCTTCGTTTCAGGTCTTTCATCAGAGCTTTTGAAAATGGAGTGGAGGAGAAGACGAACAATTGGAGCGACTGTTTGCACTTTCTTGAACAATGCACCAGGGGGCAACCAAGAGACTTAGTGCAAAGTTGTCAACATTTAGCTTCTGAGCAGGGATACCACAGGGCCAAAGGTCTTCTGGCAGAACATTTTGGAAATGAGCATAAAATTGCATCTGCTTATATGGAAAAGATTCTGAACTGGACACCTGTTAAAAGTGAAGACATTGAAACATTACAATCATTCTCCTTGTTTCTCAGAGGATGCTCAAATCTAACAGAGCAAATGATGCATATGAAGGAGCTGGACTTACCATCAAATATGAGGAGCATCATCCTGAAGCTTCCTTATAAATTAAGAGAAAAATGGAGAAATGTTGCTTGTGATCTGTAAGAGCGAAGTGGAAGAAGAGTGCTGTTTTCTGATCTTGTCGCCTTCATTGAAAAGCAGGTCAGAATACTATCAGACCCACTTTATGGCAACATTCAGGACTTACCATCCACCAACTTTAAGGCCTCCAATGCTAGTCACCTAAAGCAGAGGAAAAAAGGAAGCAGTTTTGCCACCAATGTCACTGCAGTGAAAGAGGGAGTCATTACTCAGGATATAGGAAACAAGACCAAGTCCTTCACTACTCACAACTGTCTGTTTTGTTCACATAGTAGTCATTCACTTGATAAATGCTCACAGTTTAAAGTTAAAGTACACCGGGACAAGATTAATTTCATCAAAGAAAAAGGAATCTGTTTTGGTTGCCTGAAAGTAGGCCACACAAGCAAAGACTGCAGGAGTCGTTTGGATTGCAACGTGTGTCACCAAAAGCACCCCGGAGTTCTTCATATTGAGCGGCAGGATAAAGGAACATCCTCATCACAAGCCCAGCCATCTTTGAGCCCACCAAGTGATTCTACTACTACTACTACTACAATGTCTCAGACCTGTGGCCATATTGGGGCCGGTTGTGAAGATGACTCCATCTTTTCTATTGTAGCAGTTAAAGTCAAGAGCCAAAGGAGTAACAAAACTGTACAGACATATGCCTTCTTGGATCCAGGGAGTTCCGGCACGTTCTGTACAGAAGACTTGGCAAGGAAGTTGAACCTGAAAGGTAAAAGGACAAGTATTCTGTTAAGAACAATGGGTCAAAAAAAGGTTGTAAATGCTCATGTTCTATCAGGTCTTGAAGTGTCTGGTATGGACATGACTGATTTCATTGAGTTACCGGACGTTTTAACTCAGAGGACCATGCCAGTCTCTACACTCAATGTTCCACGACAAGCGGATGTTGATCGGTGGTCGTATTTGAAGCAAGTCAAGCTCTACGACATTGATGCAGGCATTGATTTGCTTATTGGAACTGATGCCCCTAAAGTTATGGAACCTTGGGAGTTGATAAACAGCCAGGATGATGGTCCCTATGCAGTCAGAACCAGGATCGGTTGGGTTGTTAATGGTCCACTTCGTGGCGGAAGCAGCGCGAGTAGGCGTGGTTGCCCTGCTGTAACAACAAACCGAATCTCTGTTGAACACCTTCAAGAAATGCTGGTTAAACAGTATAATCAGGACTTTAATGAGAGATCATCAGAGGAACAGATTGAAATGTCTAGAGAAGATGTCAAGTTCATGAACATCATGACCAGTACTACAACATTAACTGGAAACCATTACTGTATCGACTTACCTCTCAGACAGGAGAATACCATCTTACCAAATAATCGCTGTGTGGCAGAACAGCGCCTCCTGAGCCTGAAAAGAAAATTTGACAAGAATGGTCCATTTAAGAAGGAATACATCACATTTCTTAAGGACATGATAACTCGAGGATATGCTGAGCTGATACCTCCAGACCAACTAAGGCAAAACGATGGAAAGGTGTGGTATATCCCTCATCATGGAGTTTATCATCCCAGAAAAGGCAAGCTGAGAGTTGTTTTTGACTGTGGAGCAACGTACAAAGGGACATCACTAAACTGCCAGCTCTTGCAGGGTCCTGATCTTACCAACTCACTTATAGGAGTCCTTGTTAGATTTAGGCAAGAGCCTGTTGCTGTAATGGCAGACATTCAAGCCATGTTTCATCAAGTTCATGTCTCAGACAAGCATATCAACTTTCTACGCTTCCTCTGGTGGCCTAATGGTGACACTGCACAGTCTCCCCTGGAGTATCGCATGAAAGTACATCTGTTTGGAGCTGTATCATCACCAAGTTGTGCAAATTATGCTCTGAGGAGAACTGCAGATGATAATGCCAAACAGTTCCCTATTGAAGTGGTCAGTACAGTCAAACGTAACTTTTATGTGGATGACTGTCTGAAATCGATGGCTACAGTAGAGGAAGCAGTGCACATGGTCAAGGATTTGACTGCTCTCTGTCATAAAGGAGGATTCAATCTTTCCAAGTGGACCAGCAACAGCCGTACAGTGCTACTATCAATTGCTGAGGACAGCAGAGCAAAGGACATGATGGAATTGGATTTTGACACAGACCAACTTCCTATGGAACGAGCACTAGGACTACAGTGGTGCATCGAAACTGACAATTTTAAGTTCAGGATCTCAGCACAAGAACGACCACAGACCAGAAGAGGGATTTTGTCAGTGGTCAGCTCACTTTATGACCCTTTAGGATTTCTAGCCCCTTTTAGTCTGCCTGCAAAGCTGTTGTTGCAGGAGGTTTGTAGGAGAAATTTGGGATGGGATGAAGCAATTCCCAATTCCTTTGCTGAGCAGTGGTCTGAATGGCTGGAGGGCCTCCAAAAGGTGGCTGAATTCAAAGTGGACCGCTGTATTAAACCCAGAGACTTTGGAGATCCTGTTACAGCACAGCTTCACCACTTTTCGGATGCCAGTCAAGTTGGATACGGAACTGTGTCTTATCTAAGACTGGAGAAGGATCACAAAGTACATGTTGCATTTCTCTTGGGAAAAGCCAGAGTCGCTCCTCTGAAGCAGACTACAATTCCTCGATTGGAACTCACAGCTGCAGTTCTTGCTGTTCGAGTGGATAAAATGCTACTGAAAGAGCTGCAACTTAAGCTGGAGAAGTCCGTTTTCTGGACCGACAGCACAACAGTCCTTAAATATATCTGCAATGAAAACAGGAGATTTCACACCTTTGTGGCAAACAGAACCTCTGTCATCAGGGAACCAGCAGATGAAGCATCAAGAGGAAGGAGAGCTGAGGATTTCCTGAATGACAGGAGATGGATAAGTGGACCTCAGTTTCTCTATAGGTCACAGGAGGAATGGCCTAAAATGGATGTGGATCTTGGTGTGATTCCTGCAGATGACCCAGAGGTCAAGAGGGACTTGATAGTGAACACTGTTGTCAAGGATGTGGAAAATGCCACTGACCACCTCATCTGTTATTTTTCATCTTGGATGAAGCTAAAAACATCTGCAGCTTGGTTTCTGAAGGTCAAGGAAACTCTGATGTTATTGGGACAGAAGAGAAAGGAGTTTTGTGCTTCTGCAGGCCTCAGAAAGGACAATCTCCAGATGCAAGAACAGGAAGTGGAAAGGAAAATTCACAGCTTCAAGGACACACTCAAAGGACAAAGTCTTACTCCTGAAGATCTTGCTAAGGCGGAGCAGTCAATTATTCAATATGTGCAACGACACAAGTTCAGAAGCGAAATTGCCTCACTTAAGGGTGGCTGCAAAAACATTCCCAAAGACAGTCTACTGTACAAACTGGACCCGGTAATGGATGGTAAAATCCTCCGGGTGGGCGGTCGACTGAGTAAAGCAGCAATGCCAGCAGAATCCAAACATCCAGTCATCTTGTCTAAAGACCTGCACATATCCACACTAATTCTGCGCCATATCCATCATCAATGGGGCATGCAGGAAGAAATCACATGCTGTCCAGTTTACGGCAAAAGTACTGGATAATTAGTGCAAACTCTGCGGCCAGGAAGGTAATATCTGACTGTGTTGTTTGTAGACGTAACAGAGGAAAGCTTGGTGAACAGAAGATGGCAGACTTGCCTGAGGAGAGAGTGTTGCCTGACAAAGCACCTTTCACAGATGTTGGTGTTGACTATTTTGGTCCTATCGATGTTAAAAGAGGCAGAAGTCATATTAAAAGGTACGGAGTACTTTTCACCTGTTTGACCAGTCGGGCTGTACACTTGGAAGTCGCATATACATTGGATGCAGACTCCTGTATAAATGCAGTTCGGAGGTTTATCTGTAGACGAGGACCAGTCTCATCTATCAGGTCTGATAACGGCACAAATTTTGTTGGAGCCAATCGGGAGCTGAAAGAAAGTTTGGCTGCTTTAAATCATGGCAAAATTCAAAGTACTTTGGTCAAGGACGGCCTAAACTGGAGCTTTAACACACCAGCAGCTTCCCATCAGGGTGGTGTTTGGGAGCGCTTGATCCGTTCAGTGAAGAGTGTTCTCACCTCCGTTCTGAAGCAGCAAATTCTGGATGATGAAGGTCTCCAAACCATTTTCTGTGAGGTTGAGGCAATTCTAAATGACAGACCCATTACAAAGGTCTCAGATGACCCGAATGACCTTGAAGCGCTCACACCAAATCACATTCTACTGTTGAAGGGGAAACCAATCATGTCATCAGGACTTTTTGACCAGAGTGATCTATACGCCAGGAAAAAGTGGAAGCAAATACAGTACATGGCTCAACTCTTTTGGAAAAGGTGGACTTCTGAGTACTTACCTATGCTGCAGGAGAGACAAAAATGGACAAGGCCAAGAAGAAGCCTCACTCCTGGAGACATTGTTCTTGTTGTGGATGCCACGGCTCCAAGAGGATCTTGGACAATGGGGAAAGTTTTGGATGCCAGACCAGATGCTAAGGGCCTGGTTCGCTCAGTGCACCTTAAAACAAGGACCAGCATTCTGGACAGGCCTGTGACGAAGCTCTGTCTGTTGCTGGAAGCAGCAGTCTAGCATCATGGACTGATCATCATCTCTTTCTCTCTCTCTCTCTCTCTCTCTCTCTCTCTCTCTCTATTAATCTCTCTATCTTCTTATTTTTTGTTCATTGCAGGTTCATCAAGAATACGAAGATTCGATTAAGATAAATGCATGACATATAGAAGGTTGCTATGTCCATAGTTTTTTATTGTGAGAATAGCTCCTCTCTTGGTAATGTATTGGTAATTGTGATACAGGCACAATTAGGGGCCGGAGTGTTGGAGCTATTTGGTTGTTTGTTTGTTATTGATAATGTTTGATTAGTATAGTTTTATTTTGATTCAATTTGTGACATTATTTTCTATTATTAGTAATTTAAGGTAAATATTATTGGTTTGTTTCGCTAATTTAGTTTTTTGTTTTCTTTGTAAATTGGGTAGCACTGGGCACCGGAAATTATATAGGTATGAACGCAGGTGGAGGACCAGAATGCACCTGGGTGGGCACATGGTTTTTTACCAGCGCAAGAGAGGCAAACACAAAACAGGATTTGTTTGTTTTATTGTTTTGCTTGCTTGTTTTTTGGGATAAATAAATCATCTAAAGGAAACCAAGAACTTTGAATGGACAGTGACTTCTTGCCTGCGTACGATTCACCCCCATGGTGCACGAAGTGGCCCTCTTTGATTTGATCAGTTATAAGTTAAATTGATTTCTGGACAAACGGCCACTACACACACTTAGTCCGACATTTTCTGCTATAAATCATTCATATAACCTCACCTGCTTCAAACATCACTAGTCACATGACCATGACATTTGCTTCATCAGTTTCCAAGCACATGTGAGCATATCAGGTGTCAGATTGCCATCACTAATTACCAACAAACTTACAATATACTGCTTTGGGACACACCTTTAATGAAAATATCACTTATCTCTACTGGATCTCCAAGACCATAGGCTGTTGATCCACGATCTCCTTCCTCCTCAGGGAAAACTTGCAGTCCATCTTCTGTCATCATCATAGTTTTCTGGATCATCAGGAACATAGACTTCTCCTCACTTTGGTGAAATGCACACAACTTGCACTGGATATATCACCTGAAATCAAAATCAGCTTTGTCATCTTTACGCTTTATTTGATCTACTTTATAGTGGACACATGTATTTTTCTTTTATGGAGATTGCAGCTTTAATGTGTCACTCTCTCACAAGTCTTTTGCAGGTGGAATGTCATTTGTAGGACAAGCGGGAAGTTGAGCCAAATGCTTTTTTCACATCTCTCTCTATCATTACATGTATAGACACAATTTTCCATTTTTCCCTGTATTTTTAGAATAAAGATTTCAAGTTCACCTACTGGTCTCTGTGGATTATTTGGATGTGGACATGAGGGAGCTCACTAAGAGCATCACATTTAGCCCTCTGAGACCCACAGAGAACTTTCCGTCTTGTCATACTTTTGTGTATTGCCTATAAAATTGTCATTTTTTAGAGTATCATCAAGTTATACACATCCCCAGAATCAGCACAACCTCAGCTAACTGTGTGTATCACTCAATAAATACTTATATACACTATAATAGGGGATTTTGCCCCATAAATTAAAAATAAATAAAAACGCACCTTAAATCTTTACACATTTTATTTAAAAAAGCACTGTAAACCATTATAACGAAAGAAAAGCTCAACATAGAAAGTTTAACACACTTGTTTGGATTGTTCTAGAAGTTATTTGAAGCTTCTAGCTGCTTTTGTCTATGAAATATGGATATTCTTTTGAGTAGTGTCCATGGGCGTTTTTTTTGCCAGCAATCGTCCTTTCCTCTCCCTGCCCTAAATATGTGTGTATATAATGTACTTCTTCTGTGCCATTTATGTATTTAACTTTCTCTATCACTACAGTAACTTTTTGACCGTTCTTTTCTCTGCTTTGAACTCCTCTGTGTCTCCCGTTTGGGCAAACACAACGACTCACGGCCAAGCGTAAATCAGGCTTTCCGATTGGCTGTAAAAGCCGCTACGGGAGCCAATAGGAGTGTCTGAGACATAAACGTAACTCTATACGTCACTAGCAAGATGGCGGATAAAAACAATGATCGATAAAAATAAACAAAACGGAGAAATGCGCCGCGGAAACGAGGAGACATCTAGTCACATCTTTACAACTTTACGCATTCGTTTTGTTAATAAATCGCTCACATGGACAAGCAGGGTACCGTTGTTTAGTCCCGTTTCTCTAGTTTAAGAGGAAATAACCCGCATCGTAAACCATTACGGAGTTATGACGCGCTAAAGAAAACATGATTATTTGTAGCGTATACGCCACAATGGGTCTCAGAGGGTTAGGCTTTACCTACACAGCTTTTTAACCCATATTACAATTACAGTACTCATCAGGCGACATTTTGTAAAGAAAAAAAAGCCCGGTGAAATACTCGTCATACGTGATACATTTAGCTGCTAATGCGTACACCAAATCAGCATTACAATTACTGGCGGCTAGAAAGCCACTACGTCACCTTACAAAATAACTCATTATTCGCTGGGATGAGCCCCGTAGCCCGGTGACAGCGGGACGTGGCGCTAAACGAGTCCAGCGGAGCAACTAGGCGCTACACTGACATAACGGCATAACACTAAGCTAACGCCAAGAGGCTAACTGAACTCCAGAAACAGACGTGTGTCTGGCAACAACTTCACAAACAGGCAGACTGCGCGGCGGAACAGAGAACGTTTATGTCCATAAGGCCCGGGGCTACGCTGTTCAGCAACGAATCGGAATGCAGTTACTCAGACTGTCAAGTTGAGCAAAATACAATGACCGTTTCCGGTTCGGTCTACAAAATAAAACAAGAACATCGAAGACGGGAGGGGGGGAAAAAGAAACGACTAATCCTCTGACGGTTCACACGAAAGTAAACACGTCTAATGTCTCTCACGTAACACCGTGATTACATTTAAGGCCCGACCACCCGTTTCATGGAAATTAAAAATACAAACCATGATTATTATCATTACACTTCGTTACATATTTACAAATATTATTTAAATCAAATTACCATTGTTAAATTGGTTATTCTTAAGAGACACTCTTTATTGCGTGTACTCTGTCATTGTGATTTCACTGCCGTTTTACTCAAGTGCACTACTTTATTTTCACCACAGTGTGTCGCAAGTTTACAGGTCAAGGGCTCATGCAGCATCGTTGTGATTTGACTGCCGTTTTACTTACTGAGGTGCACTACTTTATTTTCACCACAGTGTGTCGCAAGTTTACAGGTCCAAGGGCTAATGCAGCATTGACTTCACAGTTCATTCCTGCATTGTGAAGACTGCTTTGTCTCAAAGAAATACGCCAGAGAGGCTAAACATGGTTTCTTCTTCAGTCAACTTATTCCCCCGAGTTCAGCGCTGGTGAGGCTGCAAACCTCAACAGTTATGCTCCCACACTTTTTACTTTCTTCCTCTTACACCGGTGGTAAAAGTCACTGAAGGGTCTAAAAAATATCAGGAAATTATACAATTAAAGTAAACAACAGAACGATAATGATTTGTTTCCCTGTGAGTTTATTGTATCCACACAATAATTCCAACATACATTTTTTCCCCCTCAATTTTAAATTGAGAGTATGGTACAGTGGATACAAAGATGTAAAATAATCTCTTAATCATAAATACATTCACATAAATGGTATTTATTTTATTATGGTTCAATGACATACAAGGAAATATGTGTTGACTGGGAACACAATATATTTACAAGTATAATATTTAATATAATTTAATATAAGTTATTGAACCATAATAAAACACATAAAATTATTTTTTTTTACACATTAAATTAAAAAGAAAAGAAAAAGCTCTTCTTTCCGGCTATGCGGGAACCTGGAGGACGCCTCTCACTGAAACGGAACACAGAAACAAACACA
Source organism: Eutrigla gurnardus (assembly GCF_963514095.1). Lineage (NCBI taxonomy): Eukaryota > Metazoa > Chordata > Actinopteri > Perciformes > Triglidae > Eutrigla > Eutrigla gurnardus. The sequence continues at coordinate 24,640,687 of NC_139928.1, read as the reverse complement.
AATTAGTACTAGTCTATGGTAATCATGCAGAGTTTAAAAATGAAAAGGGGTATCGTACCCGACGACGCCATCTGAACAGCAGTCCTGGTCCTGGTCCACATTGGTGTGCTTCAGGATGCTCACTTTCTGGACCGTGTGGATCTCTTTCACCTCGGCATCAGCGGGCCAGGAACGTGAAGATGTGAAGTACAAAAAAACTATTTAGTTCATTATAACGGAAACAGAATCAAACTACCCCCTTCATCCAGTTAGGCTTCAAAGTGTCTCGTGCCTTATTTACTGAATCTCCATGTGGACAATAGATAGGTTTACATGACCAAAAAAAAAAAAAAAAAAGACATACCTTTGATATCTAGCTGAAACAAAGAAAAGTTATTGCACCAACACAGATCTAAGCTGATGATTCAGAAGTCGAAGACCTGTTGGGATATCAGTCGCTGCAGTGTTTGAAATGCTGGAGAAGTCGAGGTTTAAAAAAACATTCACTTGAAAGCAATTAGTTGCTGTGAATGTTTGACCCTTTGTATTAGCCAAATAGTTGATATACTTTGTTACTCATGTATTTATTTTGTCTCTTGTGCATAAATCATATATTGAGGTCGTCTTCAATGGCTTTAGCTTTAGTGAGTGAATGTGTTGTATTGTTTTTGTCCTGTGAGAAGATGCATCTCGAGGGGTTATCCTGTTCAAACCGTGTACTGTACTCCAGGATGTTATGAAGAGTGATCAGATGAATTGGAATTCATTGCAAAGCCCCCTTTTGCTCTGAAAATGCCACAGAAGGCCCAGCTGACCTCAGGTCAGCGATTCTCTCAGGGATACCGTGGTGATAGTGTTGATGAGGACAAGGCTGTCGTGCTGATTGAGTTCGAACAACGGACTGATGTGTGGCACTTTAAATCATTGTTCTTCCTCTGGTAACCATGGTAACCTGCAGTCATTGGGTTGCACAGAAAGGGCATCACAGGCCAGGATAGCGCTGCTGGTGAGTGCACCGTTTATTGGATCATCAAGAACTTCGAGGTTCAGTGGTTGTGAAGACGTCAGAGCGCCCAAGAAAGTCCAGCAAGCAGCAGGACCTGAAAGGTGATTCAGCTGCATGCACAGCAAAGTGAAGGCTTGTGGAGGATGACCTGGTGTCAAGAAGGGCAGCAAGGAAGCCACTTCTCTCCATGAAAACCATCAGACTGATATTCTGATAATAAGGTTCAGGGATTGTTCTGCTGAGGACGGGGTGAAGTCATGTTCTCCGATTGTTTAGGGCATCCAGGAGATACATATGCGAGTGAGAAAGAGATCAATAAACCAAGTGAATGATCGGTGGGCGTGGTGGCCACCCACATTGGTATGAAACCAGTTTTTGTGAATTGCAGACCAGGAAATGGCGCTGTAATAAATTGGCAGCTGCAGCTGCCAACCCAAAAAAATAAAATAAATAAAAAAATAATAAAAAAGGTACCTTGGCCATTGCACTGTCATGTGAGATGCTTGAGTGAAGGACCCATTGAATGTTTGCATGCCAGCCCTGTAAGCAGCTCTGTGGCTGCTTCACACCTTCCTATGAAACCAGGATTTGTGAATTTCCGTTTAAATCACGTTTTGTTGACCCAAACCGGCACGTCTGCCATTGCACTGTCATGTCAGATGTTTGTAAAAAAGGACCCATAGAGTTTTTGTTTGACACCTTTGTATGAAACCAGTATTTGTGAATTGCAGACCAGGAAATTGCACGGTAATAAATAGGCAGCTGCCAACCCAAATAAAAATAAAACCACACATCCACATTCATACACAAGCACACAAAGACAGACGGGCGTGGTGGCCAGCCACACCCGCCTGTCTGTCTGGGAGCAGCTCTGTGGCTGCTGAGAAAGTCAGTCAGTCATCGGTGCACCGTTGGTCAGTCGAGTATTAGGTCACCAATGCTGCCAATAAAATAATCTGAAAAAACCTGACTATTAAAATATAGATATTAAAAAAAGGTCTCACCTTATCCACCCGGGAAAAGAAAAAAAGCAGTTTCACCAACACTGCGATGGACAAACCAGTCTGGAACGACTGTCATGAAAGAAAGACATTCAGATCTACAGAAAACAATTATTAAAAAAATACTACAGTTTTGTAAATCTAAACAGGATTTTAATAAATCCACCCATCGGTGATATGACTTATATTCTGATTATTGTGTATTAAATGTTTCAATCATATTTCGCAAACTAAATTTACCTACAATATTTATTAAATAAATACTATTTAATAGATTCAAAGGGTAGGCTCGTGGCCAACCCCAAAAAACCCACACAATTATTAAATAAAAAAATAAAAAGGACTTACCTTTTGTAGATCCACCCGGGAAAAGAAGAAAGTAGTTCCACCAACACTTAGACGACAATTCTGGAACGCCCGTCATGAAAGAGAGAGAGAGAGACATGCAGGTGTTTTTTTTTTTTGTAAACTGAATTTATCCACAATATTTATTAAATAAATAATATTTTATATATTTAATGGGCAGGCTCTGTGGCCAACCCAAAACCCCCACACAATTATTATATAAATAAAATAGGACTTACCTTCAGTCGATCCACCCAGGAAAAGAAGAAAGTAGTCCCACCAACACTTGGATGGACAGACGAGTCTGGAACGCCCGTCATGAAAGAGAGAGAGAGCGAGAGAGACATGCAGGTGTTTTTAAACTTCTCTATAACAACATAACTCATTGAACCTAATCCAAATGTATATACAATATTTATTAATATATAAAAAAAAAAAGTATACTTACCTTCAGTCGATCCACCCGGGAAAAGAAGAAAGTAGTTCCACCAACACTTAGACGACAAGTCTGGAACGCCCGTCATGAAAGAGAGAGAGACATGCAGGTGTTTTTTTTTTTTTGTAAACTGAATTTATCCACAATATTTATTAAATAAATAATATTTTATATATTTAATGGGCAGGCTCTGTGGCCAACCCAAAAACCCCACACAATTAAATAAAATAGGACTTACCTTCAGTAGATCCACCCAGGAAAAGAAGAAAGTAGTCCCACCAACACTTGGATGGACAGACGAGTCTGGAACGCCGTCATGAAAGAGAGAGAGAGCGAGAGAGACATGCAGGTGTTTTTAAACTTCTCTATAACAACATAACTCATTGAACCTAATCCAAATGTATATACAATATTTATTAATATATAAAAAAAAAAAGTATACTTACCTTCAGTCGATCCACCCGGGAAAAGAAGAAAGTAGTTCCACCAACACTTGGATGGACAGACGAGTCTGGAACGCCCGTCATGAAAGAGAGAGACATGCAGATCGACAGAAAAAAGGTTATTGCATCAACATGGCACGGCGGCCATGCTGGACAGACATGACACGGCCGCCATGCCCGGCGGCGACACGGCCGCCATGCTGGACAGACATGACACGGCCGCCATGCCAGGCGGCGACACGGCCGCCATGCCCAGCAGAGACACGACCGCCATGCTGGACAGACATGCTAGACAGACATGCTAGACAGACATAGCTCCGGCCATGTCCTGGAATGACGCGGCTGCTGTGTCGGAGAGGACAGACCAATAAATGCCATAAACACTTCAGGCACCCAACGATTGTATTAAAACGGTCATTATTAGATTAAATTAAACTATTTTGGATTTAATTAACTTTAAATTAATTCCTTTATTATACAGTTTATGTGCTACATTTATTATAATTATAATATTATATTGTGTGGAAAAGAATTGACACAGCAGCCATGTCGGAGAGGACAGCTACATTTGGAGGCTCGGCAGCCAGCCAAACCAAAAAAAGGGGGGTCTTACCTTATGTGGCGCCACCTGTGGAGAAAATCCCTACACTGATCGCACACATTTGCCTGCCAACAGCCCTACGTCACCAAGGGGCGTCCACTCATGAAAACTCAAGGACAGTCGTATGGAGGAAACAGGGCAACAGAAACCATCGGACTGAAAACCCAACCCATGTTCAGACTCCACCCCATTGTGACCGACGTGTGAAAACGCTGTAGACACCAAAGAGCCTCTACCTATGATGGAACATTCCAAGCCTCCAAATTCACTAGTCATCGGATGCTGAAGGTTTTGGTCGCCCTCCGATACCTTGTCCGAACGCCCACCGATACCTTCTCCGACCGCCCTCCGATACCTTCTCCGAACGCCCTCCGATACCTTCTCCGACCGCCCTCCGAAGCTGTCACTAACGTTAGCATAGCAGCTGTAGCTAGCCTGCGTTTAAACAATCTGCTTCAACCCTAGTAGGCAGCAAAACTCCGACACCTCAGTACGAAACCCGTAGTTGTGAATTAATGGGGAAAACTCACAGTACGATGTACTGCACTGCAGGAAAGGCACGGTGGCCATGAAGATCTATAACTTTTGTTAGTGACATCACCTGTAAGAAAAAAGGTATCTATTTAAAGTCATTAGTGACTTAATTTGAGATAAGGATTATAGAATATATCTATACTTATCTATGTAACTAAAATTTATTTGAGATAAAGATACATATTTTGTAGGCATAATATATCTATATTTATTGTTTACCTATGCAATTAAGAAATTAATCTGAGATACCTTAGATGAATCTACATAATTTTTAATTAATCCACTGATTAGTCAGCGTTATCACCATATCGCTGGAAGGAAGAAAAGGAAAGTACAAGCCGCCATGCTGATATGCAACAAAAAAAACAATCGTTTTTAAATGTAGACTTACCTGACATCACACCACCTAGGAGAAAACCACAATTAAAATAAGAGCATTTAGCACCACCTGGGGGAAAAATAAGTTAGTACACCAACATGGCACGGCCGCCATGTTGGGCAAATACGGACAGCGACGGTGGCGATGCGAGTGAGTTAGTGGGTCAGAGAGGTAGTGAGTGATGAACGGAGCGATAACTAAGAGCCAATCAGCTCGTCTCAAACGCACCTAATACAGAAATGGCACAAAGGCCGACAGTGATGTCATGTCAGATGTTGGAGTGAAGGGTGTATTTTAATTAACTTTTGTGTGTGATATCACATATATTCTTATTATTTCTAAGAATTCCTTTAAAGTTTAACTAAAGTATCAATTTAGTTTTTAATTAATACACCTGTCTGTGATATCACTTATTTTGATAATGTATATGTTGTCTTGTTTATCATCGTTTAAATGAATTACAATTAAATTTAAATTAAATTTAAAATTTAATATATTATATATAATAATAAATATATTTTACTTCTACAAAGTTTGGAGTTATGTACCTGAATGTTTATGTGATGATGCAACTTGATTTGAGATAAAGATGGAAGGTTAGACAAAATACACAGCAGATATATCAACAACCAAATAAACCACACAATTCAAAGGACATATGTAGGAAAACAAGTTATTGAACAAACACCGAGACGGACGGAACGGTCGGGCGATGTGAGCGAGTGAGTGAAACAGAGGGAGGGGTGGGTGAGGGGGTGACAGAGTGGTAAGAACGTGTAAGAGTTAGTGAGTGTTAAACAGACGGCTAAATCAGCGTTCACCTGGGGAAAAAGGTTAGTGCACAAACAATACATTTTGGCATGGCGGCAATGACAGAGAGAGAGGGAGAGACAAGTAGGCAGATCGATACTGTGATCTCCCCAAGCAATTCACAGTTTCCATTCTGAGGGTGTCAGACATACTACGTGCTATCAAAGCATGCCAGCTACAGCCGTGCCAACGCCAGCACATGGTACCTTCAGTCACCTTTGAACCTTGTGAACCCTTTGGCTCAGAAGCCCATTTAAGTGGCCAAGACCCAGTGGCTCTTGCAACGCCGCGGAATCACAAGCCACAACAGGGTTTTATCATTCCGTGGGTTAAAGTCATGGAGTACGACCCATCTGCCACCTCGGAATCCCCCTACCCAGGCATGACCTGCCCTCGCAGCAACATAAGCAACGCAGCTACATGAGAAACGCAACTAATGAGCAACGCAACACCATCGGCAAACCCCTGCTTCATGGCCAATTCCGTGCTCCATTCGCAACCCAGCTCTACTCGCAACCCCAACTCCAATCGGCAACCCGTGCTCCATTCGCAACCCAGCTCCATGGCCAACTCAAGAAGCAACGCAAAATCATGAGCAATACACCTCAGTGACGTAGGACCCTCAACAAAGCAATGCTGCAACCATCTCACCTGACTACTCTGCATTTAATTACCAACTATACCACTGTGGTCTATGGACAACATGTCCACAAAGATTATTAACATTATGTTTAAAACAGAATTACTATATTCTAGCTGGAAATTTAGCATAGCATTGACATGTGGTGGCTAAGCTATGAGGCTACAAATAAAACAGGAGCAGAAATCCAAGTAAATCATCCTAAAATTGGTCTAAAACAGCACTATTTAGATATATTCGATATATTATTTAAATACACAGACAGTCTGGTACAACCTGTGTCGCACCAAACAAACCTAAGTAACACTGAAGCTACAAGGCCCACATGGCCAAGCACAAACCAACAACCAATACTACCTTTAAGCTACATGGCTACCGACAGTTCAGTAGATCACAGCATCAAACCAAACCAACGGCCAAATTTAACACCAAAACCACCAGAGATTATAAACCAAACTGCTAATTTAACACCAAAACCACCACAGTCAATAAACCCAACAACTAATGCAACCTAAAAATGACCAACACCAGTCAAAAACTCCAATACTACCTTCAAGCTCCTGACTGTCACAAACCAAACAGCCAATTGAAGGCCAAACCACCAGAGAAAACACACCAAACAACTGATGCAAGCTACAAAACACCAACACCAGCCACAAAAATGGCATCAAACCAAACAAACAGCCAATTGAAGGCCAAAATCACCACAGAAAACAACGCAGACTCGAGCTAACGCAGACTCGAGCTGCGGCCTCCTCACCTCAGAGAGAAAGACAGAACGACAGAGAAGTCACCTTTTATACTTAACGAGCATGCGGAAATTAGAAAATGTCCACTTCCGGGACAAAGTCACCGTGATTGGATAACCTGCTGCTCAGTGGGCGGGACTAAAAAAAACCCAGCCAATGAAATCATCAAAAACACTCCACTGCATGAAAAGTCGGATTTTCGTCCCTGTAAACGCCCGGAAATCTCCCTAATTTTCGGGAGTTAACGACAATTTACAGGCTGCGAACGCCGCGTTCGTCTGTGCCGAAAATTGTCGGAAACGAACCACAGCGAAGGCTCTAATTAGCATATGAATAGCAGCGAAACCGCGCCTGGCCAGAGATGGCTTGAATATCCTCACTCAGGATTCTTCTTCTTCTTCTTTGGAGTTTAATGGCAGTCGGCATCCTTATTGTTGCATTTACCGCCATCTGCTGGACTTTACTCCTCCCGTTCCTCCTCTTCTATATCCTTTTAATTAACCCAGTTGTTACTAGGTATCTTATTATGATTCTCCTCCCTTCCCTCGATTTTCCACATTCTATTATACTGTTAAAATTAATTTCCCTCACTCCTACCTTCTGCAACCCTCTATTCATCCTCTCCCTCTCCCTTTCATATCCAGGACAATCCATCACCACGTGTTCAACTGTTTCCCTCTCCCCACAATTACACAGATACTTCATATAATATTTCCTGATGTGTTTTTGCTGACCTGTTTTTTATGCTTAAGAGTGATGAGACTGAATCACTGCATATGACTGTCTTCTTGTCCACTCTGTCCTCCACCCAGTCTATTGCCATTAATATTGCGCATAGCTCCACTGCATATATGCTTAGGTGGTCTGATGTTTTTTTTTATATCTTGATATGATGACTGGGCTGCACGGTGGTGTAGTGGGTAGCACTCTCGCCTCACAGCAAGAGGGTCCTGGGTTCGATTCCCGGGTCGGCCCGGGTTCCTTCTGTGTGGAGTTTGCATGTTCTCCCCGTGTAAGCGTGGGTTCTCTCCGGGTTCTCCGGCTTCCTCCCACAGTCCAAAGACATGCAGGATGGGGATAGGTTCATTGGTGACTCTAAATTGCCCGTAGGTGTGAATGTGAGTGTGAATGGTTGTTTGTCTCTACATGTCTCCCTGTGATAGACTGGCGTCCTGTCCAGGGTGTACCCTGCCTTCGCCCAATGACAGCTGGGATCGGCTCCAGCCCCCCTGTGACCCTAAAATACAGGATAAGCGGTAGAAAATGGATGGATGGATGGATGGATATGATGACTGGGAACCACCACTGCTGCACCTGTTGCTCCTGTTTCCGGCTCTTTTGATCCATCTGTATATATGTGCACATATTCCCCATACTTTCCCTCTGTGTAGTTATAAAATTCCTGTACTAGGTCAGCTGTTTTATTTCTTCTCTTGATGTTCCATATTTCTAGGTCTACGCTCGTCTCTTGTAGCATCCATTCTGGTATTTGCGTCCACAGAACTGTTGGGCTGACTTCTATTTGCTGTATTTTTAGTTGTTCTGCTATTCCCTCACTGACCCACCCAAAGCTTGATTTTTGTTCTTTCCCCTTTTCCCAACACATCTCCAAAACTCTCTTTGATGGATGGTCTTCATTGTGTCCTTTTAGATGTATGCAGTGATTGGCTGTAAGCTGTTTCCTTCTGAGCCATAATGGCATTTCTCCTGCTTCACCCTGAAGGGAGCATACTGGTGCTGTTTTCATTGCTCCTTAACAAATTCTCAGTGCTCGAGCTTGAATGACATCTAGCTGTAAGAGGACTGATTTAGCTGCTGATCCATATCCCACGCTACCATACTCTATTCTAGATCGTATTAGTGCAATGTATATATGTTTTAGTGACGTAAAGTCAGCCCCCCATTCTAGCCCGGCCAAACACCTCATAACATTCAATACTCCCTTACTTTTTTGAACTATTCCCTTCACATGCTCTCTCCACGTTAATCCAGAGTCAAAGCTTAATCCCAAGAATCGCATGCTGTTTACTCTTTCTAAGTTCCTTCCATATAAGTTTACCTTTTTATTTTCACTGATTTTCTTTTTTGAGAAGAACATTACTTTACTTTTTTCCACTGAAAATTTGAAACCCCATTCTGCTCCCCATTTTTCCACTTGATCTATCCCTTGCTGTACTTTCATGACTATGTGATCTATGTTGCCTCCCCTCTTCCATACTGTCCCATCATCTGCTAACAGAGATCTTCCCATTCCTGTTGGTATGTTGTTGAAAATGTCATTTATCATTATTGTAAATAGTGTAGGACTGATAACACTCCCCTGCGGCGTACCATTCTCTACAATATAACTTTCTGAGATTTCTGACCCAATTTTAACCTGGATGACCCTTTCCCTTAGAAAATCCATGACCCAGTTAAATAACTTTCCCTCAATCCCCATGTGATGCATCTTAATCAGCAAACCTTCTCTCCACAACATGTCGTATGCTTTTTCGACATCAAAGAACACTGCGGCCACCGTTTCTTTATTTACCTGCGCTTTCCTAATGTCGTCTTCTAAACATAATATCGGATCCATTGTGCTCCTACCTCTTCTAAATCCACTTCGATACCTAGTCACCAGTCCCCTCTTTTCAATATAATACATGAGCCTCTCATTAATCATTCTCTCCATTATTTTTCCTATATGTGACGTAAGAGCTATGGGTCTGTAGTTTGTTGGCTTGCTATGATCTTTCCCAGGCTTCCTGATTGGGATGATTATCGCCTCTTTCCAGCTTTGTGGGACTTTACCCTCTCTCCAGACTTTATTGTATAGTGTTAATATTTTCATTAATCCCCCCTCACTTATATGTTTAATCATTGTATAACATATTCTATCTTTACCTGGTGCACTCCTTCTTGTTTTGGCTATTGCTCTTTTCATTTCTCCGATGGTAAATGGGACATCTAACTCATTTCCCCTACTATCCTTTCTTTCTAACACCTCCCTGTTTTCATTCCTAGTTTTCTCCCTACCATTTCTTCCCTCCTCCGTTAAATTATTTGAGCTGTGCACCGCAACAAAAGTTTTAGCCATTAACTCAGCCTTCTCTTTATTGGTTACAGCGACCTCATTTCCAGAACTCAGGACTGGATAATTCCAGTCCTTCCTATCTCCACCCATTTTTTTCAACATCCCCCAGACTTCACCTATCTTAGTAGTGCTCCCGATCGATCCACAGAACTCCCTCCAATACGACCTCTTTGCTTGTCTTATTGTTTTCCTTACCATTGCTTGTGCTTGCTTATATTGGATCAGATGTTGAAAGTTATGATATCTTTTAACTAACTTAAATGCTTTGTTTCTGCTTTTAACTGCTTGTTTGCATTTTTCATCCCACCATGGTACTAACTTATTCTTCTTTCTGCCTGTACTTTTAGGTATGGAGCTGGTTGCTGCGGCTATGATCCCCCGCTTTATTTCCCTTTCCATCATTTCCACCTCTAAGTTACCGCTAATCTGAGAGAGATTTTTATCGCACTCCTTCATGAATTCTACCCAATTAGCTTTTTCTAAGATCCATCTTCCTCCTGCTCTCTCCGTGGCCTGTACTGTTGCTAAATTTATTTTATTATATATAGGATAATGGTCACTTCCTATAGTCCCTTTTTGACACACATTCCATTCACATAATGGCGCTAATGTATTGGTCACTAATGTCAAATCTAAAGCCGACTCCTTCCTAGTATTTACGTCTATCCTTGTCCCTCTCCCATCATTCACACAAACCAGATTCTTTCCATCTAACAATTCCTCCACTGTCTCCCCATTGCGGTCGTTCTTCTCACTCCCCCATAATGTATTATGAGCATTAAAATCTCCACACCACACTGCGTTACCATTGCTCTTGCCTTCCATTTCTTCCAGTTTCTTAATGTCCAACTGTCTGCATGGGTTGTAAAAATTTAGTATCACCAGCTTCCTCTTTCCTATCCATACTTCTATTATAATACTCTCCATCTCAGCTCCAATATCAATAATCCTGTAGGGAATGCCCTCTTTTACAAATGTGACACATCCGCCTCCTGTCCCTTCTCCCCTGTCTCTTCTGACTGCCACGTACTCTTTAATAATGAACTCTAAGTTTGGTTTTAACCAGGATTCCTGGATGCACATTATGTCTGGTTTTTCCTGTTGACGATAGATGAACTGTTTAAACTCCTGACCATTCGCAATTAGGCTTCTCGCATTCCACTGAAGGATTATCATTATTATTAATATTACCCAATACATGATGGTTCTTGACTGGCCTGAACACTCAACTCATCTCTTACCTCTTCCCATCTTATCCCCTTCATATCCAGATGATGTACTGCCGCTTTCACTATTATTTGTATTCTTTCTGTTTTAGATTTAACATCTGCGGTCGCATTTATGACTCCTGCTATGAATGTCACCAATCTCTTTTTCTCCTCCAACATTTTCTTTTCAACTTCTTGTACAACACTTGTCATCACTTGTTTCTCTCTCTTCTGTTGCATGCCACTGATATTCCCTTGTCCCGCTCTCTTAGCAGCTTCAGCATACAACACTTTTTCATTCACTTTTATCTGTTGCACTGTTATTTCTCTCTTCATAGCCTCACAGCCCCAGTATGCTACGCTATGCTCTCCTCCACAGTTACAGCATTTTGGCCTCACCCCCGTTCCACATTTCCCATATTTATGGTCTCCTCCACACCTTGCACACCTTCTTTTGCCTTTGCACCGGTTAGCTATATGTCCATACTCCTGACAATTGAAGCACCTCATTGGTTTTGGGACGAATTCTCTCACATTGTATTTTACAAATCCACAATAGAGTTCCCTTGGGATTGTTTTTGCATCAAACTCTACCACTACTGTTTCTGATTATTTTTTCTCAGGTCCTCTTGTCATTCTTTTAACATCTTTAACTGTGGTATTTCTCATTTTTAGATTTCCCACTAGATCTTTTATGCTGATACCAAGGGGAACCCCTGTTATCACTCCCTTACATCCATTATTTGTCTGTTCCCCAACTTTCACTGTTTTTGTAACCTTCATTTTTCCTACACTCACCATTTTCCGAGCTTTTTCTACTTGTGTTTCTGTGTTACACCCAATAAGCAGGTTCCCATCTCCTAGCACTTTAGCGTACTTAACTTCTCCTACTTGTGCTCTGATTATTTTTGTGATTTTTAGTGGGTCCATTTTCTTTACCCCCCCTTCTCCCTCAAATCTCACCACTACATTAAGGGATCCCTTCTTCCCACTCCTTACCTCCTCTCCCTGCCCCTCACTCTCTGTGCCTTCCACACTATCTTTATCTTCCTTCTTTCTCTTTTTCCCACTTGCCTTTCTACAACTTCCTCCTCTCCCTACTTGCTCCCATTCACTACCCCCTTTATCAATCTCATACTCCTCTTCACTCATTTCCATACTGTTGTAACTATCTCCGTCCCCCTTCCTTCCCTCCATTTTACACCCACTTACAGAAAGCAGCGCAAGGGTACCGCTACCGGACCTATACAGGCCGTCGGTCGATACCCCCACAATCTCCTCTCTGTAAGTTACCTACCTACTTTCAACACTCGAATGACAATGTCCCGCACTCTTGTCAATTCAATTTTCACTCTTAGATTTTTAAGTTTTACCGCTCTTCCACAGATCACTCTCTCCGCTCCTCACTCAGGATTGGATGAAACAACTAGTTTTAAACAAGTATAATCGCTCGTGATTGGTTGGCAGATCTGGTCATTATAAATGTAAAGCCAACCCACGTTGGCAGATGTGTTACTATTGGTCACACTGGGTCTCTTAAACAAGAATAATCACTAGTGATTGGTTAGCAGATCTATCACTATATATATATATATATACATACATATATATATACACATATATATATATATGTTTATATATGTATATATATATATATATGTATATTTATACATATATATATATATATATATATATATATACACACACATATTTATTTTTATTTATTTATATATTTATAAATATAAATATGAATGAATTTATTGAGGAAAGGAAAAATTGCCAGGAGGAAGTATTCAAAGAAAGAGCTTTATTGACAACACAACTGTACAAATTTGCCCACACAACAAACAAATGAACTGGCGACATTCTGTCCGAATTTGGTCAATTTTACAGCCGCCTGCGGTGCGTGGCCCTGTACTTGGGAGTCTTCTCTAATCGCGACTGTAGAGTCGCACAGAGCTCGGTGAGCTCCTGGCTATGAGAGGATGGAGGTCACACAATCCATCCAGACACCCCGCCAACGACGCCGTCCTCCTCATCAGACATCATGTCTGTGGTGGCGCACTTCCAACGGTCCACCTCATCGCCAGCAAGCACACTCCGTCTCGCTTCCAGCAGCTGTAAAACAATAAATAAAGACAATCAGTACTGCGCGATGCACTGCGCATGGACACAACACATCTATTAATGCACCTGAAAAATAGGTTTAGGTAGGTTTGGTCACATTGACCAAAAACGGATCTAATAAGTCTTACCCTCTTTCTCCTGGAACGACTCCGAGCTGACGTCTTCACAGCTTCCGCCTGCGATGCGAGATCAGGCTGTGTGTGTCTGAAGCTCCTGCGTACCGTTTCATAGTATGTCTTACAGGCAGCTGGAAAACAATTAAATGAGTGATATGAATAAGAAAACTTAAGTCACAGTAAAATTAAAACAAGGAAGAAGAAAACAGTAAAAGTGACTTACACACAATGGCGTCACTATCAGCGTCATAGAAATCCGGACTTGCGGACAAAGCTCCGAGCAAGTAAGAGGTCACAGCTTCGTTATGAGGCGAGGTTCGTCTGTGAAAACAAAATGAACAGTTAAGATCGGTATCTACTGTTAACGCATCTATTTCCTTATACAGCAGAATGAAAGCATATTCTTTAAATCGTACCCTTGCTCCGGTTCGTAGCGCCTACAATTCGAAGACGGCGTACTGCTTCCTGTAAAAGACCAACAACGTACACTTAACAAAGCAACTTAACGTTACACTGGTTCCTCTCTCTTGTTCTTTTACAAGGCTACTATGCTACTTTTAGCTTGGACTATTAGCTTTTAAGCTACTTTTAGCTTGGGCTTGCTTTGCTAATTTTAGCTTAGCTAGCAGTCACCGAACATATTCTTACCGCAATCATCCTGAGAGTCTCCAGCAGTCCTGGGACATCCTGAGAGTCTCCAGCAGTCCTGGATATAAGAATTATAACATTTAAACCACATTTTCTTAAGTGAAGCCTCTCAGAGCAGCATCCCTGCTGCCGGTGAACGTGAACTTCTCCTCATCGTTCCCTCCACTGAATGAGGCGCCCGGTGTCTGCATCAGTCCCTTTAGCGGACAACGGTGCACGGCGTTATTAATCACCGTTAGTAAATATATAACCACGGTTTAACATAAGCACTATATTATTAGTTAACGTCGGTAAAAACGGCACATTTTCCGCTTCGCTTGCGCTCGCTAACCCCTAAATGGTAAATTACCGTCAGTAGGCTAGCCGGCTGCCAGGACCTTCGATTCGTAACGTTAACGTACAATGCCAACAACAATTAAGTAACGTTCATTATCAATACGATTTAAAAGTGAGCTGGAAACATAAAAGTCATGTTACAGTATACTTACATGTGTACGCGGTTTGTGTCGGGCTGTCGCCAGAATCACCGCAGTCGTCCGCCATTATCCAAAACTTGTGAAGTCAGACGAGCCGCAATGCATTTTGGGAAGTTGAGTAGATTTAGCAAGGTCCGCTGTATACTCTGAAATTCTTGCCAATGCAGTATACATCCGGGCATTTCTCGCGTACACAAATTCATATACTATTGTATGTGAACGCACTACGTACGTCACAATTAAGTACGAGTAGGACGTTAGTATGGCATTTCGAACACAGCCGAGATCTATGATCTATGAACCCATCCTTGACCCTCTAGCAGAACTACGACCAGCCATTATAAAGCAGTTTATAGTTGTTAATGTTGTGTCAAAAGGTACTGCATTTAAACATGTTATTGCACTGGCTTCATCAGTGCAATAAGTTTCCTGGCTTCATCCCCATCCGGACAGACATTTTTATGGAAAGCCAATAGAAGTTTGGAGCTTGCAGGGAACAGACACGTCATACCCAGCATAATTTCTGCCTGTTGAGCGCATTGCTGGGAGATGTGTGGTTAACATATCCACTGTGCATTTAAGCAAGACCAAAGAAAGGGTCACTGTAGTCATACCACTATGCACAGTGGTTGAGCTCTAGGAGACTGTGATGTTGTTTGCATGAATGTACATTTTACCTTTGTGGCAAAGCCTGATTAAAAGTAATTGTTGAAGCAAATTGTTTTGTGTATCTTTGAATGAAGATGAAATGAAGTTATATCTTTGAATGAAGATGAAATGAAGTTAACACCTTTCAGAAAAATGTCGCCTGGGGGAAAACTCCCCCTGCTACCCTGATTTGCATTTGTATAGCTCACAGCATTTTCATTTACATGTTAAAGCCTCCCCTAGGATTACGGGGAGGGGGGTCATGGGGGGACAACTGCCAAGCAAGGCCCACGTCAATTCCCGGCAATTTACGTCAGTTTTCTGTGTTTCCTGCAAATTGCCGTTTGCAGTCGTAAACCTGAACTTCCACGGGAATTTACAGGGCCGCTAACTGACGAAAATCCCACTTTTCATGCAGTGGAACGCACTACGTACTCAAATTTACGTCACAATTAAGTACGAGTAGGACGTTAGTATGGCATTTCGAACACAGCCGAGATCTATGATCTATGAACCCATCCTTGACCCTCTAGCAGAACTACGACCAGCCATTATAAAGCAGTTTATAGTTGTTAATGTTGTGTCAAAAGGTACTGCATTTAAACATGTTATTGCGCAAGTTTCCTGGCTTCATCCCCATCCGGACAGACATTTTTATGGAAAGCCAATAGAAGTTTGGAGCTTGCAGGGAACAGACACGTCATACCCAGCATCATTTCTGCCTGTTGAGCGCATTGCTGGGAGATGTGTGGTTAACACATCCACTGTGCATTTAAGCAAGACCAAAGAAAGGGTCACTGTAGTCATACCACTATGCACAGTGGTTGAGCTCTAGGAGACTGTGATGTTGTTTGCATGAATGTACATTTTACCTTTGTGGCAAAGCCTGATTAAAAGTAATTGTTGAAGCAAATTGTTTTGTGTATCTTTGAATGAAGATGAAATTAAGTTATATCTTTGAATGAAGATGAAATGAAGTTATATCTTTGAATGAAGATGAAATGAAGTTAACACCTTTCAGAAAAATGTCACCTGGGGGAAAACTCCCCCTGCTACCCTGATTTGCATTTGTATAGCTCACAGCATTTTCATTTACATGTTAAAGCCTCCCCTAGGATTACGGGGAGAGGGGTCATGGGGGGACAACTGCCAAGCAAGGCCCACGTCAATTCCCGGCAATTTACGTCAGTTTTCGGTGTTTCCTGCAAATTGCCGTTTGCAGTCGTAAACCTGAACTTCCACATCAATTTACAGGGCCGCTAACTGACGAAAATCCCACTTTTCATGCAGTGCTCACTGCTACCCTATTGGTTTACTTTCATCACATGGCCACGTGCTTCCTTTAATTGACTGCGGTGAAACACGGCACCTTCTTTACATTAAAATATGACTTTATGCACGCGCACGCACACACACACACACACACACACACACACTTATTTTATTTTTTATACAGTGGACGGTACAGGAGGAGGATGTAGAGGAAGAGGGACGATCCCTCTACCTCTACATCCGCCCCGCGTGAATCTCCTGATGACATGACAGCTATGTCTGTGTGCATTATCTGTCTTTCATAAACAACCAATGTTAGATGCAGGATATGCATATCACTTATACATACACACACTTATATCATATTTCATATTTCACATGATGCATTATGACTAACTTTCCTTATATTCAATTCATTTGTATTATTCATGTCCTATTAAATAAAATCCTGTATTAGTCCGACAGTGACACACTGCAGGGTTACAACAGCAAGAGTATAAATAACAGAGCAGTGCAAAATACAATACAAAATACTATAGTATTTTTTATAGTAATAAATTTCACTGTAAAATAACAGTAAATTACTGGCAGCAGGGACGCCAGTAATTTACTGTTATTTTTACAATGCAACTACTGTTATTTACTTTAACAGTATATTACCGTTTTTGGATTACAGTATATGAACATAAAATAACGGTGGGTGTTGTGGTTGTTTTACAGCGCATCTACTGTAATTTATCGAACAGTATAATTTAGAATTTAAAAGTTTTTTGGATTACAGAACATGACAGTAGGATAACTGGGTTATGGTAATTTTACAGCGCATCTACCGTTATTTATTTAAATACTGTTTTATGCTGTTACATTTCAGTTATCTACTGTTATTGTTAAATGACTGATTTAACTGTTAATTTACATGCGAGGTATGAATATTTTACAGTATTTTACGATTATTATAAAATACAGTAGGCTACTGTTGTAAATCCACCGCAAATTTACAGCAATTCGTTACAGTGATGAACTACAACTATGTGCATATGTACATATGTGTTAGCAGCGTGTGTGTGTGTGTGTGTGTGTTGTCAGAACCCCTCTCTCTCCTATGTTTCCTATCTGTCCACTGCTAATAGAGGCGTCTATGCCTAATAAAATCTTTAAAAAAAAAGAATATGGTAATTAGGTTACATTTATATTGACTACATTAAATTGGAAATTCAATTTAACACACCTTATAAGCAACACTTAGTGCCACCAGCCAATATTAGTGGTTCCTATCCATCATCAGCCACTAGATGGAGCCATCTCATTAAACAAAAGGATGATACAACTTGTGCCAGTGGGTTTATTAGAATACAGATGGTTTTAGAATGTCCCCAACCTAAAACATGTATTTAGAAAATAAAATCACAATGTTTAATTCACTGTTTTTAATTACAATATAAACACAGCATTTACTAATCATGTTCACATTGGAAACATCCAAACTCAGCTGGATCACATTTTACTGCAACATCAGGTTAAAGATACGGAAGTTTCACTTCGCCGACTGGAAAATAACTCAATCGCAACCATGATGTGGCCCCACTGACCTCGGACCCGTGTTTTCAGGGCCAATAGCTCATGGTAGCGTTAGGCTACTGTCATCCCACTTCATCCCTTATCCCTAATCCTCAACCGGCCATGGTCATCACACATCTGCATCCTGGTGAAAACAACATCGCCAACAGCTGGATTTATTCAGGATTCTTAAGACGTCTCTGAGGAAACAAGGGACAACCGTTCAAAAATACTACTGGGTTTATAACCATACAAAGTGTTGTGGTAATTCTTTAACCTTCCTTTTGTTAACACAGCTCCGGTGGATAAGAAAACTTACTTCAAACACTACAATTGTCTTTGTCTTTGTCTTTTATTTGAAGCTTCAAAGGTAAAAGTCATACAGAGTCTGCAGGAGAGTACAAAGATGGCGAAAGAGCAGAGATCATTTATAATCTTGAGACAGGTGTGTGTGTCAGTGCTGTCTTTTGTTCAAGTCAATGTGTGTGTGAAACTGTTTGTGCAAATGAGTAACAATTTTTTGCTCATTATATTCAAATGGCCTTGCAAAAGCACACAGTGTCCAGGATCAGAAGACCTTCGCGATAAGGCAGCGCTTTGCTGTTGCAGCTGCTTGTGAGATGTGAAATGGCAGTGACCAGATCTGTAATACATCGTTATATGACACATAAATGTTAATTGCCATTACAAAAGCTTAATGCAGATGGGTGAAGGATCCCTTTAAGCCATATTGAGTGCTTTTAAATTTTGCACTTTTCTTTGTTTTTGAAGGATTGAGACACTGTGTGTGCAGTAATGTACCTCAATGGGATGTTATGATACTAATAATGACAAGATAAATATTGGAGAAAATATGGAATTATTGATGATACAGTTTACAGTAGTATTCCAGTCACTGTTCAGTGATGCATTACAATAGCGGTAAAGTTACTGTTACTGTAGCAACAATACAATTTCATTGGTAACTCATTCTGTAAGAAATACATAAGGCATACATTACAAATGGAGTGATGTCCTTTGAATTCTATGTCTAGGATTCAACGACAACCTGGCAAGGGTGGCAGAAGAAAACTTCTCAATCAACAACAAGAACAAGAGATCTGTAACATTGTGATGAAGAAATGAGACCCCTGACATCCTTGTGTTTGTGGATGAGGCCGGTTTCAACCTGGCCAAGGGCCGAGGACGTTTCAACCTGGCCAAGGGCCGAGGACGTGGCCGCAATATTATGGTGGATGTCCCAGGCCAGCGAGGGGGCAATATAACTGTGTGCTGCCATTTCGGAGAATGGTGTGGCCACTCACATTCCCAGTCTTGGCCGATACAACACACAGAAGCTCCTCATCTTCTTGGACCGCCTTTATTTACATTTCATCCCTTAAAATGACAGAGGTCTCGTAGGGCCTCACCTACCAAGCTATGTCATTGTGTGGTACAATGTGGCCCGCTCATCAGGGCCTGGTTCACTACCCATCCAAGGATGGTCATGGTGTTCCGACCACCTTACTCTCCTTTCCTAAATCCCATTGAAGAGTCTCCGCTTGGAGGTGGAGAGTGGATGTTTTTTGTTTAGGTGTTTATAGTACAGAATATTATGCTGTATACCTTTTATTTGACTCTGATGTATGGAAGTTACTTTATACGTTTGTGAATAATAATGGTTACAATTTCCTTTCCAATGGGAGGAGTCAAGTTACTAACAGTAGGGAGGCAGATTTTAGTCAATTTCTTGAATCAATAGTCAGCCACCTTAAAAATACTAGCAGTGAGTAAGACCAACCAAGATCACGGTGTCGGTGCGGTCAGGATCAGGTTCCAACACGGTCCAGGGAAACCTGCTAGGCGAGAAAGCACAGGGACTCCGGGGAACATAGAGAGAGAGAGAAAGAGAGAAAGAAAGAAAGAGAGAGAGAGATGCTCAGTGTGTCTAGCCTTATAGCAGCATAACTAAGAGCTGGTTCAAGGCAAACCTGAGCCGTAACGTCTATAAGTCAGAAGCCTGAAAGAAAATCAATATCAGCAGAAATGAACTCAATCATCAATGTTTTAATGTCATACATCTGAAATGTTAGTGACGCAACAAACAGGAACCAAGAACATGGTAAATATAATACATCCACAATGGTACAATCAGAAGATACTGTTGTTTTTGATCGACAGCATGCAGTTATAGTGACTTGGTGTCCACGTTTCAGCCTGTGTTCAGCAGGAGGTCATAGGTCATGAACTATCTGAATGTTCAGACATCTGACTGTCCGTCAGTCGCCATGGCAACAGCGTTAAAGCTGCAGGAGTAGCCAGCTTACATTCACACGTCTGTGGGTCAACAGCTGCTGGGCAAGTCTGGTTGACAAATACTGTGGTTTCCTCTCGCTCTCTTCTCTGTTTTCGTCTCTGTTGAAAATCCAGATCATCGATCCAGATCGTCCATCCTGTTTCCTCCACCGTTTTCCTTCTCCTCTTTCTCTGTTTCCTGTCTTTGCTCATCTTCCCTTCCTTTGTCCTTTTCTTTCTCCTCTTTCACCCTTGCTCCTCCCTGGTTCTTCAGGTCCTGAAAAACCTCTGTGAAGAAATGTGGGTCGGCGTTGATTCGCAACATGTCGGCGCTCAACCACTTGATCAGCTCCAGCGCTCGTTCCCAGAATGCATCACGACTGGACTCCACCAGGAAAGGTTTCAGGGGGTATGAGATCTCGTTACCCAAGTAGGAGTAGCTCAGGTAAAGACAGGTGAGGAAGATGGCGTGGAGCTCCTGCTCTGAAGACGTGTCCTCGTCCACAGCCTCTTTGCACAGCAGGTACACAAAAACCAGACTGGCAGGACTGATGAAGCACTGGTCCTGTAGGGGGATAGGAACAAGTACTTCAGAGACAACAGTACTACTACTACAGAGAATCCCTAGTACTAGGGACCAGTACTACAGATCGAAATTACCTGTACCAGAGGTCTGGAGGGTACTTGTCTGGGTTTAGGGATCAGTACTAGAGGTTAAGGGGCGAGCACTAGATGTCTGGAGACCAGTACTAGAGGCTAAGGGACAATAGAGGTCGGGGAGGTACTCCACAGGTCTCAAGACCACTACTAGAGGTTTAGGGACCAGTACTAGAGGTCGGGGGTACTCAGAGGTCTGATGAATCAAACCCTGACCTGCCAGCCTTGAACCAGCAGCGCTCTGTCAACGTTTCTGAACCAGAGGACAATCTGATTGGACGAAAGCTCCTTCAGTTTGACACAACGACGACAAAGAAAATCAGAAAGACAACAAAGGAGCTCGCCGGTGGACGCCTGCAGAAAGGAAACCAAGAGAGGACACGAGGAGACGGGGAGAGGGGACAAGAGAGGAGACAAGGAGAGGACACAAGGAGAGGACACAAGAGAGGACACAAGGAGAGGACACAAGAGAGGACACAAGGAAACGGGGAGAGGGGACAAAGACAATCAGAGGAGACAAGAGACAAGAGAGGAGACAAGGAGAGGACACAAGAGAGGAGACAAGGAGAGGACACAAGAGAGGAGACAAGGAGAGGAGACAAGGAGAGGACACAAGAGAGGAGACAAGGAGAGGACACAAGAGAGGAGACAAGGAGAGGACACAAGAGAGGAGACAAGGAGAGGAGACAAGGAGAGGACACAAGAGAGGAGACAAGGAGAGGAACAGACAAGGGAAGGAACAGACAAGGAGAGGAGATAAGGAGACAAGAAAGGAGGTGCAGAGGAGAGCAGACAAGGAGGGGACACAAGGAAATGTATTTAAATCATGTGAAGAAGCAGGAGGACAAACAATCTTTCACGAATTAAATAAAACTGACTTTACTGTGACTATTTATTATTATTATGTATCTTTATTAAACTCTGCCATCTGTATCAGTACTGATAACTGCATTAAGAGTACTGATGAGCGTATTCTAGTCCGGCTCAATGTGTTAAGTGTCCTGAGATGACTTCTGTTGTGATTTGACACTATAAATAAAATTGAATTGAATTGAATTGATAACTACTGTAAGAGTACTGATAACTACTGTAAGAGTACTGATCACTGCAGTAAGAGTATTGATAACTACATTGTCACAGCCCGGCTCTCGACTGTGGCAAAGATGGGAGACCAGACTATCGAGTGAAATTAACTTAACATTTATTCACAACCAACCAAGACCATAAACAACAGAACATATATAAATGTCAGTAATCAGTAGTGTAAGCATGTGTGTGAGTGTGTGGCAAACAAATAGAACAAAGCAATGGCTGCAGCAGCAAGAGCCAGCCCAGATCTGCAGAAGGGTTAGCATTATATAGACAGCACACCAGCCAGGTGTCTCATCAAGAAGATGACCCTCCCACGACCTGGAACCTGCAAAGGGAGAGCAAAGCAGCAAAGAACACAGAGGCCCCTAGTGGAGTGGTGGGGTCGTCACACCCTCCCCCGGCCAGCCACAACTACACAAAATGTCACTAAACGATCTACTCATAACCACTAAAGAGAATAAATGCACTACCTTTTTTTTGTTATAGAAGTATAGCCCTCGTTTTTAACCAAATATTTACAAGGAATCCTACCAAGGACATACAAAACCACCCTCAAATAATCCAGCTCAACCGTTGGTATAATACTGACCCGCTCAGAAGAACATACCTGGCCACCAAGCAGACCCCACTGTGAGCCAGCAACTCCGGCGCCTGGAGAAGCAGTTTAAGAGTACAGCAAAGAGACATGAAACCAGGAAAATGTAACATTACAAGTGAATCTAAGAGCGAGGTGTTCTCGACAAAGCATCCGCCACAACATTACTAGAGCCTTTTATGTGACGGATGTCCAAACAATAAGGCTGCAGGAACAAAACCCATCTCATCAATCTACGGTTTGGGCAATGTAGAGACTGCAAAAAGGTGATAGGATTGTGATCTGTATAAACCACCAAGGGGATGCTACCAGAATCAATGTAGACTTCAAAATGCTGTAACGCCCTGATGAGTGCTAGCGTTTCCTTCTCGATGACAGAATAGTTCCTCTGAAAGGAATTACATTTCTTGGAGTAGAAAGTCACCGGTCGTTCAACTCCACCATCATCATTTTGGGACAAGACAGCACCTACCCCCACGTCGCTCGCATCTACATGTAGAATAAAAGGATTATCCATTTGCGGAGCAGCTAGAATGGGAGGAGAGGACAGAACATTTTTAATGTTCTCAAAAGCTTGCTGACAGGCCAACGACCAGACGTATTTCGCTTTTCCCTTTAACAAATCTGTTAAAGGGGCTGCCACAGTTGAGAAGCTTTTGCAGAAACTGCGGTAATAGCCCACCAGACCAAGAAAACGTTGCAGTTCCTTTTTATTGGCTGGCACAGGATACTTTGCTATAGCAGAGACTTTTGCTTGCACTGGCCGCACTTGCCCCTGACCCACTACTTTACCAAGGTAGGTGACAGTAGCCTTAGCAAACTCACACTTTGCCAAATTTACAGTAAGACGCGCTTCACTCAGACGTTCAAACAACAAGCAGTAAATGCCGACCCCACCAGCAGCTTGGGACGTGCTCCCGAGACTACTGCTCCAGCCACATTTAACACCACACTACAAAACCCCCCAGCAATCTTCCAAGGGAAGTTGCTCTTCACCTATCAGGGACAAAACAACGGCAACTCTAGTGATCACACATAGGACAAAACACAGAAAACATTAGCACAATTTCCTCCTGTTACAGCCACTTAAATTAACCAAAAAAAAATGCCTTGCTTACCACTCTAGTCCAAGTCTCCCGCGTCAACCGAATGTGAAGTCATTCACCAATCACTGAACTTAACATGGTACAACCGCTCACTGACGTCACACCTAGCAGATCTTACCAACTACACTAATACAACCCGGTCAACAAGAAAACCGACGAGCCCCCACTTGTCACAGCCCGGCTCTTGACTGTGGCAAAGATGGGAGACCAGACTATCGAGTGAAATTAACTTAACATTTATTCACAACCAACCAAGACCATAAACAACAGAACATATATAAATGTCAGTAATCAGTAGTGTAAGCATGTGTGTGAGTGTGTGGCAAACAAATAGAACAAAGCAATGGCTGCAGCAGCAAGAGCCAGCCCAGATCTGCAGAAGGGTGAGCATTATATAGACAGCACACCAGCCAGGTGTCTCATCAAGAAGATGACCCTCCCACGACCTGGAACCTGCAAAGGGAGAGCAAAGCAGCAAAGAACGGAGAGGCCCCTAGTGGAGTGGTGGGGTCGTCACAACAGTAAGAGTACTGATAACTACTGTAAGAGTACTGATAACTGCAGTAAGTGTACTGATAACTGCAGTAAGAGTACTGATAACTGCAGTAAGTGTACTGATAACTGCAGTAAGAGTACTGATAACTACAGTAAGTACTGATAACTGCAGTAAGAGTACTGATAACTACAGTAAGAGTACAAAAATGTTTGCTGTGGATTTTTTCAATAAAACGCCTTTGGATATATACTGTACAGCAAAATATTACATTTTCTTAAAAAATTATTTAAAATTAAACCGTCTGTTTCCAATCACTAATTTCACTTCAGGTGCATTCTAGATGACCTCAGGTATCTTCTCCAGAAAAAAAAGCTGAACTTTACACTGTGGAATATATCAGAATAAAATGCCTTTGGATATTTCCTGCACAGTCAAATATGACATCTTAAAAAATTATTTAAAATTAAACCATCTGTTTCCAATCACTAATTTCACTTCAGGTGCATTCTAGATGACTTCAGGTATCTTCTCACAAACTTACAGAAATGTTTGCTGTGGATTTTTTCAATAAAACGCCTTTGGATATATACTGTACAGTAAAATATTAAATTTTCTTAAAAAATTATTTAAAATTAAACCGTCTGTTTCCAATCACTAATATCACTTCAGGTGCATTCTAGATGACCTCAGGTATCTTCTCCAGAAAAAAAAGCTGAACTTTACACTGTGGAATATATCAGAATAAAATGCCTTTGGATATTTCCTGCACAGTCAAATATGACATCTTAAAAAATTAATTAAAATGTAACTGTCTGTTTCCAATGACTAATTTCACCCTAACCCTAACCCCCCCTAACCCTAACCCGCTCTGCAGGAAGAGCGATTTGGTCCGCCAGCCGCTAGTGTCGCTGTAGAGCAAGTTACCCGTCTAGATACTCTCTTTGCACAGACACCGACGTCTACCTCTACCTGTTTGCGGAGTCAGAGCGAGGAGATTCAAGAAAATGGCGGCAAATATAAATCCAGCACCTTCGTGCTTAAAAGCGGAGTGTGGGAGCACTTTGGGTTTAAAAGGAAGAAGGAAAGTGACGACTTAGACAAAAGCATCGCGGTTTGCAAGGCTTGTAAGATACAGTTTGCACTGTTACACTATATATCCCAGGGGCCTTAACGAGAGGTAAACATAATGTTATGGTGAGGGATGGATGGCGTGTGGAAGACAGAGTTTAAAACTTTTATTCCACTAACCTCACCTAACCTAACCTAACCTAACCTAACCTGCCAATCTTACGATACGAGGACGATCCCTCTACCTCTGAGCCACATCCGCCTTGCATCAATCACCTGATGACATACCAGCTGTTCTATTATTTTAAGGTGTATTTATTTTGATGCTTTGTGTACCTGTAAAATGGAAAATTTTGGAGCCACTTTAGGGTGGTTGTAAACATAATTTAGCCAGTGGTAACAAACAAATATAACAGTATTCTCACCACCAGGTGGCAGTAGCGGTATTGTTATTGACTGGCGGTATACTCCTGCATCAACAGGAAGTACGCCAATGTCCTTTAAAGACTATTAGTTATGTTACAGGCTGTAAATTAAGACCTTTTATACAGAACAAGCTGGTCATCCTTCAGCTTGTGTGTAACACATATTTCACTGATTGATGCATTACGACTAACTTCCCTTATATTAAATTAATTTGTCTTATTCATGTCCTATTAAATAAACTAGTACAACATGAAAGTCAATCGTAATAGCAGCCCTGATTAAGAGTTTTCGGTTGCAGAAAATTGGATCAAAACCACTTTAGGCCTACAAGGGTTTGGGGTAAACAGCCCGTTACCATTATGAATTACTTAGGTTATACTGTTCCCATGTGTCCACTTTCTGAATTGGAATTTAAGTAGGAATGAGGACCCTAACCATGGAATTTGGTTCAATGTATTGTTTAGTAGATGAGAAAATCGGTTGGAAATATGGAAATTCATGATTTCAATTAATGGCTAAACGGAGAAGCATACCCCCTAAACCTGTTGAAAGGGAAGACCATACCCCCTAAACCTGTCTTATAGGAAAACCATACCCCCTAAACCTGTCTAATAGGAAAACCATACCCCCTAAACCTGTTGAAAGGGAAAACCATACCCCCTAAACCTTCAACATGTACAAAGCAGCAATAGTGGTAATTTCAGCCATGACGGATGAAACCTGGTTGGGGCTCTACGTGGAGGGAACTCCACCTCTTCTCTGGAGCTAAGCCCCGCCTCCTCTCTGATGTGATGCCAATAAACACAAATGGTCCAGAGGAAACACTCACAGTAATGGGAGGTGGGAATTAGCTTGGTGTTAGATGTGTGCGTTTGGCATCGACGCTGCATCAGAACCGGTCCGGATCACAGAGGAAGCAGCTTCCGTACCGATGCAGGATATCCACACAAGGACAAGAACTGAGCTTGAATTTAGTTTTAATTAATTTGAAAAACAAACTCAACACAGTTTTGTTTATTAAAAAAATGACTTACAAAGAAAAAAAAGAAATGCTGTACAAACACAAGATGCAGAAAAGGGAGGCAACTGGTTCAGAACCAAAGAGGAGTGTTTTCAGCATGAAGACATCTTCTGGAAGACAAAGACGAGGTAGATACCTGCAGATGACAGGCCGAGGTGTTAGTTGATCACAAACACATAAACATACATTTATACATATATTACATTTCTGCCTGTTGACACTATTCTACAGGTTTGTATTTAGCCTATGAGCATCTAAGTCAGTCATTCTGAATTTATCAGCGTTTAATGATGATCACACATTTAATCTAAACCACTATTGATCTACATTTGAATGAATAGAAAATTCTTTCACATTTACTGGGATTACAGTTAAACTGCAAATGTGCGTCCAAAAAACAAAGTGAATTTTTGCATTTGTATTTATTGGCTGGATCATCCATTTATTCACATGGCCAGATGTGCTGCTTGGTACGTGTGATGGAAGTTGCAGATACGCAGGGGAAGCAAATGGCCAATCTTCACTGAGCTGGTTTTCTAATGGTAAATGGCCTCATTTATATAGCGCTTTACAGTAATGACTGACATTCACCCAATGACTAACATTCACCCATTCATACACACATTCACGCAGGGCGACAACCAGCTCGTCAGGAGCAATTAGGGTGAGGTGTCTTGCTCAGGGACACCAGGCAAACCTAGCTTAAACGGTAACAGTCATTTAATGTAAAGCTTAAACGGTAACAGTCATTTAACAGAGATTAAACGGTAACAGTCATTTAACAGAGATTAAACGGTAACAGTCATTTAATGTAAAGCTTAAATGGTAACAGTCATTTAATGTAAAGCTTAAACTGTAACAGTCATTTAATGTAAAGCTTAAACGGTAACAGTCATTTAACAGAGATTAAACGGTAACAGTCATTTAATGTAAAGCTTAAACTGTAACAGTCATTTAATGTAAAGCTTAAACGGTAACAGTCATTTAACAGAGATTAAACGGTAACAGTCATTTAATGTAAAGCTTAAACGGTAACAGTCATTTAATGTAAAGCTTAAACTGTAACAGTCATTTAATGTAAAGCTTAAACGGTAACAGTCATTTAACAGAGATTAAACGGTAACAGTCATTTAATGTAAAGCTTAAACGGTAACAGTCATTTAATGTAAAGCTTAAACTGTAACAGTCATTTAATGTAAAGCTTAAACGGTAACAGTCATTTAACAGAGATTAAACGGTAACAGTCATTTAATGTAAAGCTTAAACGGTAACAGTCATTTAATGTAAAGCTTAAACTGTAACAGTCATTTAATGTAAAGCTTAAACGGTAACAGTCATTTAACAGAGATTAAACGGTAACAGTCATTTAACAGAGATTAAACGGTAACAGTCATTTAATGTAAAGCTTAAACGGTAACAGTCATTTAATGTAAAGCTTAAACGGTAACAGTCATTTAAAATAGAGATTAAACGGTAATAGTCATTTAATGTAAAGCTTAAACGGAAACAGTCATTTAACAGAGATTAAACGGTAACAGTCATTTAATGTAAAGCTTAAACGGTAACAGTCATTTAATGTAAAGCTTAAACGGTAACAGTCATTTAACAGAGATTAAACGGTAACAGTCATTTAATGTAAAGCTTAAACGGTAACAGTCATTTAATGTAAAGCTTAAACGGTAACAGTCATTTAAGATAGAGATTAAACTGTAACAGTCATTTAATGTAAAGCTTAAACGGAAACAGTCATTTAACAGAGATTAAACGGTAACAGTCATTTAATGTAAAGCTTAAACGGTAACAGTCATTTAATGTAAAGCTTAAACGGTAACAGTCATTTAACAGAGATTAAACGGTAACAGTCATTTAACAGAGATTAAACGGTAACAGTCATTTAACAGAGATTAAACGGTAACAGTCATTTAACAGAGATTAAACGGTAACAGTCATTTAACAGAGATTAAACGGTAACAGTCATTTAATGTAAAGCTTAAATGGTAACAGTCATTTAACAGAGATTAAACGGTAACAGTCATTTAATGTAAAGCTTAAACGGTAACAGTCATTTAATGTAAAGCTTAAACTGTAACAGTCATTTAATGTAAAGCTTAAACGGTAACAGTCATTTAACAGAGATTAAACGGTAACAGTCATTTAATGTAAAGCTTAAACGGTAACAGTCATTTAATGTAAAGCTTAAACGGTAACAGTCATTTAATGTAAAGCTTAAACGGTAACAGTCATTTAATGTAAAGCTTAAACGGTAACAGTCATTTAAAATAGAGATTAAACGGTAATAGTCATTTAATGTAAAGCTTAAACGGTAACAGTCATTTAATGTAAATCTTAAACGGTAACAGTCATTTAAAATAGAGATTAAACGGTAATAGTCATTTAATGTAAAGCTTAAACGGAAACAGTCATTTAACAGAGATTAAACGGAAACAGTCATTTAACAGAGATTAAACGGTAACAGTCATTTAATGTAAAGCTTAAACGGTAACAGTCATTTAACAGAGATTAAACGGTAACAGTCATTTAATGTAAAGCTTAAACGGTAACAGTCATTTAACAGAGATTAAACGGTAACAGTCATTTAACAGAGATTAAACGGTAACAGTCATTTAATGTAAAGCTTAAACGGTAACAGTCATTTAACAGAGATTAAAAGGTAACAGTCATTTAACGTAAAGCTTAAACTGTAACAGTCATTTAACAGAGATTAAACGGTAACAGTCATTTAATGTAAAGCTTAAACGGTCATTGAAAGAAACTTACTAGCTGCTTCCCACTCAGATCTGCTCAGAGTTCCCTGCACACAAACAAACAAAACTGTAAAATCAAACATCCCAACCAGGACAAATGAGACTGAACCAGTAGAAATCAAACAGTCAGAAGACCTACCAGTGGTAGTTTGACTCCGGCTCTGCCACAGTGCTCTTTAGCATGGCAGTACTCTCCTATGCTCTCGGTAGCCTGTTGACCTCCATCCTCACAGGGAAACGACTGAAAATATAAACAGGTCAACACTTGTTGACAACAAAGTTAATACTAAATCATTAACAGACCGTCTATGACTGGTTATTGATTGTTACTTGAAGGTTCTACCTCCAAAGACACCGTCTATGACTAACTATAGATTGATAATCGAATACAACAGTTTTACCTCGAGAGCCATCATTTTCATCATGAGACTCCGATGATGCTCCTTCTTCAGTTTATCTTCAAAGAACTCCGAAAATCTTTGCTTCAACACCAGACGCATGTTGTAACGCCTTGCCATGCTGACACAAACACAGAGACAAGAGGAGAACCTTTAGAACCAACAGTTTTTTACAGTTCGGATAGTAGAATAGAAAACAAAAGCATACATATAAATAAAATATAATATAATATATATATATATATTAATAATATTATTATAATCTTACTGTTCAAAAAGAGGAAAGTAGACGAGCGACTCTGGAACATTTACAACGTCCTCGAGGCTGAAGTGATACTGACATCCGAACATAGGATAGAACCCTTTGGACTGAAAGGAAACCTTAAAAACCTCATTACCAAACGACAGAGAGTCCGACGCCTCCAAACGTTTACTGCCAATGAGGGGCAGAAGAACAACAAGCAGAGAGTACAGGCATTATTAATCTGTGTCCGACTCCACATAGATGATCACATTACTAATATCCACAGTACATGTCATGTATCAGTCATTGAACCTCCTGGAAGCAGGAAACAGCATCATTCTAGCACTCTAGTTTGTGTGTATTTTGTGAAGGGCTTAATCAAGCTGTATTTTTGGAAGTCTGCTGTTGGTTATTGGTGCAAGGCTAAGGAACAAAAGGTGAAGGTTGCTAGCGGAGAGCTATTGCCTGTGCTAATCGGAAGGAGATGGCTCAGATGAATGGGGACACTGCCCCCTGTTGCTGAAACAAAGAAACTGAGGCTTTTCATCAATTCATAAAGTTTTTTTTAGGAGATTGCAGTCAGTTTCCGGTATTTCAAGAATGAGAGGGCTCCATAATGTTGTACACAAAGCTAGGACCTTACACAAGTTCGAAGGCATCTGGCGTTGTTCCGATGAAGAAACCTCCAGGTTTCAGACGCTCGCAGGCATTTCTCAGCATCATGTCAGCCTTCTGTTCACTCTCAAATGAGTAATGATAAACAAACTGACAGCTGCAGATGTCAAACATCAGCTCTGGGTCATCCAGCTTTTCGGACAAAATCTCCTGTGAAAACAGGTCAACAAAGTTTAGTAACATAAGGGGTCAACTGATCTAGTTGTTACCATACCATGGCACCCAATGAACTGATCCAAGTGTTTTTCTATCTTGGTGCAGTGGTGAACTGACCTAGGTGGTTGTTCTACCTTGGTATGCAGTGAACAACTCTCGGTGGTCTTGTTCTACCATTGTATAGGGGTGAACAAGTATAGATGGAGGTGTTCTACTTTGGTACCCAGTGCACTGCTCAAGGTGGAGGAGTACTACCTTGGTATAGGGGTGAACTACTCTAGGTGGAGGAGTACTACCTTGGTATAGGGGTGAACTACTCTAGGTGGAGGAGTACTACCTTGGTATAGGGGTGAACTACTCTAGGTGGAGGAGTACTACCTTGGTATAGGGGTGAACTACTCTAGGTAGAGGTGTTCTACCTTGGTATAGGGGTGAACTACTCTAGGTGGAGGAGTACTACCTTGGTATAGGGGTGAACTACTCTAGGTGGAGGAGTACTACCTTGGTATAGGGGTGAACTACTCTAGGTGGAGGAGTACTACCTTGGTATAGGGGTGAACTACTCTAGGTGGAGGAGTACTACCTTGGTATAGGGGTGAACTACTCTAGGTAGAGGTGTTCTACCTTGGTATAGGGGTGAACTACTCTAGGTGGAGGAGTACTACCTTGGTATAGGGGTGAACTACTCTAGGTGGAGGAGTACTACCTTGGTATAGGGGTGAACTACTCTAGGTGGAGGAGTACTACCTTGGTATAGGGGTGAACTACTCTAGGTGGAGGAGTACTACCTTGGTATAGGGGTGAACTACTCTAGGTGGAGGAGTACTACCTTGGTATAGGGGTGAACTACTCTCGGTAGAGGTGTTCTACCTTGGTACCAAGTGCACTGCTCAAGGTGGAGGAGTACTACCTTGGTATAGGGGTGAACTACTCTAGGTGGAGGAGTACTACCTTGGTATAGGGGTGAACTACTCTAGGTGGAGGAGTACTACCTTGGTATAGGGGTGAACTAGTCTAGGTAGAGGTGTTCTACCTTGGTACCAAGTGCACTGCTCAAGGTGGAGGTGTTCTACCTTGGTATAGGGGTGAACTACTCTAGGTGGAGGAGTACTACCTTGGTATAGGGGTGAACTACTCTAGGTGGAGGAGTACTACCTTGGTATAGGGGTGAACTACTCTCGGTAGAGGTGTTCTACCTTGGTACCAAGTGCACTGCTCAAGGTGGAGGAGTACTACCTTGGTATAGGGGTGAACTACTCTAGGTGGAGGAGTACTACCTTGGTATAGGGGTGAACTACTCTAGGTGGAGGAGTACTACCTTGGTATAGGGGTGAACTAGTCTAGGTAGAGGTGTTCTACCTTGGTACCAAGTGCACTGCTCAAGGTGGAGGTGTTCTACCTTGGTACAGTCTGCGTTGATAAATTGAGCGCTGAAGATTTTCTCGTTAACATGACTTTTCTTCTTCATGTCTTCGTAGCGACTCTGACACTGCTCCACTGACACTCCTGCTATATCTGAAAATACAAACACATTATTGATTAATGATACCAATCAAAATTTAGATACTTCACCTTTCCAGTGAAGTGTCAACAATATTCTAGTTTCAATGTTTTCTGTTCCATATAAAAAGTGCTGTTAGCCAGTTCACATTAACTATTCACATAGGTGTGAACGGGTGTCGGATGAGTCACCTGAGAGTCTTTGATATTATTATTAGGACTTTGGTTAATTTCCCCCTCCAGAAAGTAAAACAAAATCAGAGGCCAACACCCACTGGGAACATGTTCACCCAGAGACCCACAGGAAGGATGGCGTACTCCAGCTGCTGTTTGGTGCAAAGCACAATTACCTGCACAAACCAGGTGATTGATTCCTCCTCTCCTCCACTTCAGCAGGTCTCCTCCTTTCCCACAGCCAAGGTCCAACACAGACACCCGCTGGGGCCCCGCCGCCCGCACCTGCTCCAGGATCTCACCTGTCAATCAAACAAAAGGCCAATCAACTTAAAAAACATGAGCATTGTAGCATTACTGAACTACTTAGAGACTGATGGAATAATAATCCCTTTCATCCACCACTATGACCCACAAGATCTAGACTGGTCTGTGCTGGTTCTTTGCAGAGATGCTTTTAGATGAACATAATTCTCTTATTTTGCTGATTTCCTATCGTTTATGGAAATTACCTTATTATCTTTGCTCATCCCCTTTGCGTTACCATGTGACAACTCGGAGAATATTTTTTATATGTTTAACAACCACAGCTAATTTAAATGACATCACTTTCTGCAAACATTACGGGGAACAATGATGGGGAAAAACGACAACCGTTTTAATAAATATTCTCTGGTGTGGTTAAGATACAAACACGATTGTTAGGATGTCGTTTTCTGCAGCCTGTTGGTAACCAGTAGCAACATCGTTATAACCCTAACTAATCCCGACGGTAACCAACATCGTTACATTGTAACGAGGGATGATTCATTTGTGGAATAAATGCATTAACGGCTCTCTGGAAGTTTGAGTTTAAAAAACGTGTCTGGAACATCATAAACACAGCCTCAGAATGTGTCAGGGTTTTACCGACGTACTACAGGTAAACCTGACCCGAACGTTGGGTATTGATATTTCACTGACAATGATCAACTGAAGATCAATGAGTTACCAATCAGGATGCTCTTTAGCCAGTTGTTGAAGTTCCTCATGAAGAAGATTCTACTTTGACTTCGTGCAGCGAGACCGACTTCCTGCAATCTGTTGTAGTGGCTCGCCACCTTCACACTGTGATCAGTCACCTGATGAAGAATCACAAATCAATAAATCAGATCCCATGGGAGTGATTGATTGTTGGTAGGTGAGAGCTAATCCTACCTCATCTTCGTGTCTCCTCTTCAACTGGGCCTTCTGTCCTCCTCCTGGCGTTGCTCCTTCCTCCCCGTCTTCTCTCCTCCCTCCTTCCTCCCGAAGTGTTTGTGTCCTGGCAGACTGAAGCTCCATCATCCACCCTGAAACACAGAACAGGAAGTCTCAGGCTACATCCACCCTAAACAGGACAAGTCTGGAAAACATTCAGAGGAGTACCTGCCTGTACTACAGATCTTTTGGTCCACTGAAGCTAAACCTGAACCTAACCCTAACTCTGAGTTGACCGACTGAGTTTTCGGTTCCAGGCCAGGGGTGTATTCCAGAAAGCAGGTTTTCCTGAAACTGAGTTTATTTACCCTGAGAAGAGGGATACTCTGAGTTTCACGTTCCACAAAGAGAGTGAACTCAACCTTTAGGTCAGTTACCATGGTAACTGACTCTGTGAACCTCACCTGCTCGCTGGCAGGTTTGCTTCAACAAACCCTGAGTTTCTCCGCCTTTTTCCGGAATCTGAACCAACTCTGAAAAAAATTGCCGTCCTTTCCTCGTCAACCTAAGCGATACGGAAATAAAAGTGATTCTAACAGCTTTACGTCGGGAAAGGATTTTGATTACTTAGTAGAAAATTACCATTTTTCCTACCAATCATATCTAAACAATATTCTCCGACATTTTCAACATTTCATATCGCGGACATAATCTGCTACCAAATTCGATGCTCTTTAGATTTTCTGCAAATGGGAGTTTTCTGAAATAAAAAAAAGGACATTTCCGTGTTGAAATAACACTTATATTTAATGTTTAATATGTGAAAAATGTAAATCATATGCCTTAGTCCATGTATGTGTGCAATCTTCTCATGCTTAATATTCAGCTGCAGCCACTTTCTTTTTGGGCCTGGAGGGATTACCCCTGTATGAAAATTATTATTGGTTCATTGCACTACATTGTGAACTACGGGAGTTGAACCCCTGTCGCCTGCACTGTAGACAGCGTTGCTACAGTGCAGCTCTCGAGGCTGAAAACAAAGACTTATCTCGTTTAGCTCGACTGTTTCATTCATTATACCACTAAGTCGGGCGGTAAATGTCTGCCACGCCATTTATCTCTACTTTGATGCAGTTATGTTGGTCCGCTTTCTAAGGATGAGCTCGTTTTCTACATAAACTCAGAATTAGTTCAAGCAATTCTGGGAATGTTGACGCTTGAGTTACGCCTGCCGATTCTACAAAGCCATCATCAATGGAGCTCCAATACTACGATTCACCATGGCAACCGGGAGAGAGTTAGAGACATTACTGAATGTTTATGGAACGAGCTCATCATCAGAAAGTCAGCCAGCTTCCGTACAGCAAAACTGCGTAGACTGGTTTCACCTCCATGTTCCTGATAATGACGCGTTTGTGTGAACCTGAGCTCAACCTTTGACGTCATTGACGGCTCCGCGGAAGAATGCTGTTTATATGGTTCACATGAGCACAAACATGACGAGAACCGCTAACGTTAGCTGCTATGTTAGCTGCTAGCAGGCTAATAATACGAATAATCTATTCATCGGAGACAGACCGGAAGCAGCCGGAAACACTGACCGAATTTAAATCGTGGACTAAACAACAAACAAACAAACTGTCCGTTCACGTAAGAATAGATAAACAGTTAACGAACATCATGAGAACCGCTAACGTTTGCTGCTAGCAAGCTAATAATACGACCACTGTATTAGTCGGAGACAGACCGGAAGCAGCCGGAAACACTGACAGAATTTAAATCGGGGACTGAATGAACAAACAAACAAACTGTCTGTTCACGTAAGAATAGATAACGAAACAGTTAACGAACAGCAACACACAAAACAATAAACTCACGCTGCTCTTCAAACAGGACGCGTGCTCTCTGGGTACCGTCTCGGTCTGCTGGCGTCATATTTCGGCGACAAATCAGATGGAACCCGTGACCTCGGGTGGAAAGTAGACGAGAGCAGGCGGAGCAGCAGGAGGCGGAGCCTAAAAGCGGAGCTTTTATAATTATTTTTACGGTTACATCTCCCTAAACCCTGGAATGACACCAAAAATTAAGATTTCACGTGGTATTAGACAAGGTTGTCCTATTTCGCCAAAATTATTTATTTTATGTACACAAATGCTAGCATATCTAATTGTAAATCAACCTCAAATTAAAGGAATGACCGTTTTCGACTATGAATATCAAATAAGTAAATTTGCAGATTACACAGTAATCTTTCTAAAAGATAAATCTTTAATTGGAAAAGCCTTGGATATAATATCAATCTTTTCTAGAGCTTCAGGACTATGTCTAAACTTGAAAAAAATGTGAAATACTATCTCTTCATCCGTGTGCTGAGACAAATATAAGCTCCATTCCTGTCAAAAAGGAATTAAAATAGTTAGGTCTAATAATGTCTAAAGATAGGAATAAGAGAGAACAACTAAACATTGAAGAGAAAATAGATAATATGAAAAAATCTCTCAACCATTGGCTTATGAGAGATCTCTCTATTCTTGGCCGAATCTTATTAACAAAAGCAGAAGACTATAAACATGGTGGGTTAAAAGCTGCTGATTTTGAATCCATGATAGGTGTATTAAAGTTGAACTGGATAAAAGCTTATTTGGCACAACCTGATTCCATATGGTTCCACATACCAAAATATCTTTTCCAAAACGTTGGAGGATTAGAATTTTTGTTAAGGTGTGATTTTGAAATAACTAAACTACCAATCAAATTGTCTCACTTCCATAAACAAATACTGCTCCACTGGAAAATGATGTTCACTCACAACTTCACGCCGCATAGCTCCACCTTGTGGAATAATAGAACCATATCAATTAACAGGAAGACTTAATTTAAACAAGAATGGTTTGATAAAAAGGTTCTATATGTTACTGACTTAATGGATGTAAATGGCAATTTATTGCAATTTAATACATTTGTAGAAAAGTTTAATTTAAAATGCTCTCATAGAGAATTTAACCAAATCAGTAGAGCTATTCCACTTCCCTTAAAATACATGATTAAAAATATTCTTACAAACTCAAAAAGGAACGGAATTAAACAGCTCTGTGACCGCTGTGGGATTGAGAAAACAAACAACCAATCTGCGCCCCTCGCACCGAAGGGCAGGAGGAGGTGCTATCTTCAAATCTTGCTAGCTCTCTTGCTAACTTTCCAACATTACATAGCCCAGCTTTAAACTACCTGATTTAAAATTTGGTGAATTGAAATTTGTTGAAAGAAAATGTAACAACAAAGTACTTGGAAGTGTGTTTAAAGAAAAGGTAAAATGTCAACGAAAATAAAGATAACAGATAATGAAGTGACATTAACGAAGACTTATTGTAGCTATCTTAAATGGCCAATTTCACTCAAGATAAAAGAAATTCAGTTCAAATTAATAAACAATATTTCAATACTGCTGCTGAAACTATAAGGAAAAGGTTCAATTTTGAAGTAAGTCCATGTGTTTTCTGTATGACAGAACACAAAACAATTGAACACCTGGGGGGTATTCCAGAAAGCGGGTTATGTGAAAACTCAGAGTAAATTAACCCTGAGATGAGGGAAACTCTGGGTTTTCCGTTCCAGAGAGAGAGGTAACTGAAACTCTGAGTCAGTCACCATGGTAACAGACTCTGTGAACATAACCTGCTCGCTGGCAGGTTTACTTGAAGAGACTCTGAGTTTCTACCCGTCTCCTCCCACATGAACAAAGCTGACATGGATTGTCCATTCATTCCTAATCCGATAGACGTCGAAGCGCAAATAATTCGGAATGTTTTACGTCGCGAGAGAATCTTCCGACCCAGGATCGATGTCCTGTCATTTCCTGAGGAATTTATTTTTGAACGCTATCGTTTTTCATCCAACAGTATAATTTATCTTGAGAACATACTCCGGCCATACATAGCCAATCTCACACACCACGGACGTGCGCTCATGTCACTGCAGATTTTATGCATAGCACTACGTTTTTTTGCCAATGGTAGTTTCCTTTACAATATTGGGGATGCAGAGAATTTGGGAAAGGCAACAGTGTGTAGAGCGGTGAGAAAAGTTACCCTCGCGCTGAAAAGTCTGTTACCAATGATGGTGGTGTTCCCCGGACACAAACCTGTCAGAAACATCAAAGAGGAATTCCACAGGATTGCAGGTGACTGATGTAGAATTTGTTTGTTTTTTTTAAATTATGATATACATTCTGCTGCGACCTCAGAGTGGGGTCAGTAGCTTAATCAGATGTCATTTTGCAGGGCTTCCAAATGTGATAGGGTGCATAGATGGGACACAAATTCCCATTACTGCACCTAAAAACAATGAAGGGGATTATGTGAATAGAAAGTCCTTTCACAGCATCAATGTCCAGGTATATGACCTACCATCTTTTAAAAAAATATGTACATGAAAATATATACAGTACAATACAAGTAACTCATATTATCCTCTGCATTGTGAAGATCATATGTGATGCAGCCTACATCGTAACAAATGTAGAAGCCAAGTGGCCAGGCTCCGTGCATGATTCCCGGATCTACCGGGAGTGTAGCCTGAGCAACAGATTTGCACGTGGTAAGGAAGCTAAAGCTTTGTACAAATGTTCTTTTGTCTCCCCTTTTAATGCACTCAACTGTGTCCACTATAATTTCAGGAGAATTTGATGGCTACCTACTGGGAGATCGAGGCTATCCCTGCCAGCCCTCTCTCATGACCCCTTACCCTGACCCTGAGCCAGGGCCACAACAACGTTTTAATGTGGCCCACTGCAGGACTAGAGCCCGGGTTGAGATGACCATTGGCATAATCAAATCCCGGTTCCAGTGCCTGCGTAAGCTCAGGGTCACCCCAGAGAGGGCATGTGACATCATTGTGGCCTGTGTTGTTCTCCATAATATTGCAACTATTAGAGGAGAGCAACACCCTGCCCTACAAAGAAATGACCCTGAGGATGAACACCCCATCCACCCTGCAGCAGATGTCCGGGATGGAAGGGCTGTCAGGGATCTCATAAGCAGAAATTACTTTGCTTGAAACAGTCAAATAAAGACAAATTCATGTGTTATTTGGATCTTCTTTATTCCCTATAAGTACAAAAGCAACAGTTAGGATTTGTAATCTAGCTCCAACCATTAACATATTCACCTATTTCACCAATGCACCCACCTCAATTGGCGTTCCAGTAAGAGAATTTCAAGGTCTATTTTTCTTATTTTGCGATCCAGGTAAACCATTTCCTTTTCTGTTTTTGTAATAGTCCTCATGAGGTGCACTCTGTATAACTCCTTCACTGGTAACTGGGAAACATGTACAACATTTAATTGCTACAGTTCTACATACAGATTTAACATGGTATTGACCAAAAATCTCACTGTATCAAGCTGTGCTGTGGAAGTTGATGGACCCTCCTCACGATGCCCAGCTATGTTCTGTTGAAGGACAAGAATGTGCTAGTTGTTTGTCCATTCTCTGTGCTCATCACTTCAGTGTAGGTTACATGTCAAACTATATTCCACGCGACAATGTAAAGGAATGTGAATGGGTAGAACACTGCCAGTAGCTATACATAATATTAAGACACACTTCAGTAGGCCTCTCTGGATCTCTCCCTGTGGCAGCAGACAGCGTTTCTTCATCACCATCGTCACCATCCTCCTCCTCCTCCTCCTCCTGTGATGCAGGAAAAGAAACTGTTTCAGATTACTTTGAGCTACCATCTGATCAAGATCTGAGTATGGAATACTTACAGCTGCAGGGTGTTCAACTGTTTCAGTTGGAGGCTGAACTAAGCAGATGACACCATCCTCAACTGTTGGGTGGGGATAGATATAGATATATAGATTTTAAAAGTAGGATAGATGGATGTGTTTTTCTAAAAAAAAAATATTTTTTTAAAAGACACAAGTGTGTACTTGCATCTGATGTAGGCACTTGTGTCCTGGTGGGTGACAGGGTCAGATGAGCTTCCCCCAGGGATGCCTTCAGCCACCGGTCGGCCATAGTTTTGGCTGAGGGCCATCTCCTCAGCCTCTGTCAGAGGTGGTGGAGGTGGCCCTCCACCTGTTTTTCGGGCTTCTGCCTTCTTTCTGTTGGCTGAGCAGAACTCAAATGTTATTTTTTTTAACTTAGTATTTTGAGTGTTCCTGTACACATCGTCATATTTTAAATGTAGCCTACATATAAAATAAAAATGTGTAAACATTGCATCAAGTTTTAATCTACTAATTGGTGTATTAAGTGGAAGGACGTGTTAAAACAGAATTTGGTTAGGGGTTTACATTACTATTTGAAGTAGCCACTGAATTAATATTTTTCTTTCATAATTAAAAAAAGAAAATCAAAGTGAGGTGCAATCTCACATGTCGCACGCAAAACATGTCTTGCCTTTTTGAATGATGTTTTTATATTTCAGTTTTAGCTGCTTCCAAGTCCTTTTTTCCCCTGCTGGACTGCACCTAAATGGAAATCAGATTTTATTCCTTTTTACATTCATAACTGCGCCCATGTGCTACGTTCTTACAGTTAAATGTTAAATAAATAGAATAGTTCAAACTTACGCGTTCACTCGGGCAGCAATTTCCTCCCATGCCGTCTCTCTCTCCTTTGCTGCTGCAGCGGTGTTAGATTTTCGGCGAAATATGTGCTCATATTCTGCATATGCCTGCATTAGTACCTCCAGCTCCATTGTAGTGAAATAACTCGATCGCTTTTTTTGTGTTGTCATGGTGACACTCGTGGGATCAGGGCTCCATTGGCGATGGCTTTTTATAGTGGTTGTGCACGCGCGTAACTCGAGGTGAACATACTCAGAGTTGATTGAACTAATTCAGATCAGCTGTTCTGGAACCGGATACTCAGAGTTTCCCATCTCAGAGTAAGTCAACTCAGAGTTTAGGGATAGACTCAGAGTTTATTTAACCTCCTTTCTGGAATACCCCCCTGTTCTTCTCTTGTTCGGTCACGAAGATGTTCTGGAAAGATGTTTATCGATGGTTAAATATTGGGACTAACTATTCTTTCTTTAACAGATTTCAAGTAATGATTTATATGGATGGTCTGTCAAAAAAGGTATCCAAATTGGTGAACATAATTCTCATGATGGGAAAATATCATATACACAAGAATAAATGGAATAACAGCAAACCCACCATAAACTGTGTTAAGAATGAAATTAAAAACTATATAACATCCCTAAAAGTATTATCGGAAGAAAACCAGTCTTTTAACAAATTATATGAAACAATGTCAAAGTCTCTTGCTCTTTAAGTTACAATCGTGTGTTCTTTTAACACGCTTAAAGCACCTTTGTTGAAATGTCAACCCCTATGATTATTTTATTTTATCTTGTTAATGTGTTGTAAGCTTGTACTGTTTCTAATGCAAGCAAATGTTTTTCCTCAAATGAGTTTGTGTAAATAGATGTGTATTTCAAATTGAAATGTACGGAAATTGTGATTTGAAAAAAGTAAAAAATAAATAAATAAAAGATTTGACAGGAAGTCAAAGAAAAAGTTACATCCTGTTAGACGCGATGTGTAGGCTATCTGTAGTTTGCGACCACATCACAGACTTCGAATTCTATATTAATAAACTTCCTGTGTCATTATCAAAGTTCCACAAACAGATATTGATGTACTGGAAAATGTTATACGTACATAACTTCTCACCTCATACTACTATACTCTGGAGCAACAGATATATACTGTACCGAAATAAGTCCTTATTTTACAAAGACTGGTTTGAGAAAAATATATGGTCCATATTTGATTTAATGGATGATTAGGGGTCTCTTATTAGACTACGATCAATTCTGCACAACACAACTTCATCCCTTCAAAATCAGACTTTGTTAAAATGCATAAAACACAACCCAAAGAATTTGTATTTCTAACACACAATATTATGGCGCATCAACCTTTACAGCCGCAACTGGCCCCGCTTACAACTCAGGGAATCCCAATTCTGGACAGAAA
Organism: Eutrigla gurnardus; assembly: GCF_963514095.1. Taxonomy (NCBI): domain Eukaryota; kingdom Metazoa; phylum Chordata; class Actinopteri; order Perciformes; family Triglidae; genus Eutrigla; species Eutrigla gurnardus. The sequence continues at coordinate 24,598,816 of NC_139928.1, read as the reverse complement.
ATGTAAGAATAGTTTTATAAGAAACAGCCTCAGTGGGAAATTATTCCCAGGGAGACAAAACAAAAACAACATCTTACACAAATTTGATAAACACTCAGTAAACAAACTGAGAACTATGTACATAACATTCCCTATACCACCCAAAATGAAAGAAACACACTTCAAGATCATGAACGACATTTATCCTTCCAAAGAATTACATATGCTACGTTTTAATATTGATGATAAATGTGCTCACTTTGTGAAAGTGATATTGAGACAACAGACCATATCTTTTTCTCATGCACGGTAATACAGGCATTTTGGCTTGATATCCGCAAATGGTTCAAACAAAATATCCCATCATTTCCAGCTTCTATTTCTAGAGACAATGTCACATTCAGTATGATACTGCAAAACAAAACAAAAAATGAACTCTGTTGTAATGTAATTCTATGTCATCCATACATTTTTCATCCACAAAAATAGAATACTGAAATCATCCCCCAATCTAATTTTTTTCATGAATTAATTTAAAATATATGAAAATTCTTTAAAATTAATAAATGGAAGAAAAGCACAGAAATTGTATAATATTCTTAAACACTTCCCCACTGTCAGTTTACTGAATTTGAACTTTATTTCCCCTTGTATGTACAATTATTTGCTCTAATTTAATTTTATTATTTATTATTTTCACCTTTCTACCGATGTTACAACTTTATTCAATATTATTACCAATTGCATTTCCTGTATTAAATTCAAATGTGGTATACAGCTTATGCAATCATCAATACAACTGTTGCCATGTTTTGTACCTTTTTCAATAAAGTAAAAAAAAAAAAAGTTTGCGACCACGTCTGCATTTATTTATTTGTTCATAAATATCTATGGAAATCAGAATCAGAATACTTTACTAACCCCTTGGGAAAATGTACAGCTGCAGTTGCTTTATAAGAAGAAAGAAAGAGAAGAAAGAAAGAGTCAAATAAGTTTTAAAAATCCATCCATCGCGGGGGGGCTGGAGCCGATCCCAGCTGTCATTGTGTGAAGGCAGGGTACACCTGGACAGGTAACCAGTCCATCACAGGGCAAGTATAAAAATATAAAGTATAAAATAATGCCAATAAATATTAGTAATGTATAAATATAATGTATGTATATAAAACACTATATGGTATAGTGGTGTATCTGCTGTTGAAGTAGTATGCATAGTGCACATAAGTAAAGTTTGACAGACCAGACCAGCTAATAGACAGCCTCTTGCTGTGACTCCGTCTCCTGCCGTGACTCTGCCTCCTGCTGTGACTCCGCCTCTGGTTGCGACTCCGCCTCCTGCCGTGACTCTTCCTCCTGTTGTGACTCACTTCGTGCCGTGACTCCACCTCCTGCTGTGACTCCGCCTCCCGCCGTGACTCTAGGCGCGTTTCGAATCAAGCATGCGCATGCATTTGCCTCGCAAAACCAGGCATTCTGGGAAAAAAACGTCACAAATGCTGGTGATAACTTCCCTTTGCAACATGTCACATGACTTTAAAAACTCGCGGTATCTCCAGGGTACCTCCCTCCGCATGCTTTTCTGTGCAGATGGTCTGAAATAAGTGCGGACATGAGACACTCCCCTCAACGTTGCCCTGGTTGGTTAGAATTACCACGTGGTATTTCCCACGTGAGAAAATTCCTCAGCCTCCGTCAACAACGGGAGTTCAAATGCCTCGGCTCGAACTCGTCAGCGACGAAGAAAGCCAGCGTCACTGGGTTTTTGTTATGTATATAATTATTAATAAAGTTTAAAAAAAAAAAAAAGTCTGTGAAGTGCACCTGTGTCCAACTTGATGTGGTGGGAACTTGACATGCGATGCATTTGCTCCTATGCATGCACGAGACTTGAGAGGATCCGCCGGAACTCGTCATAAACACGTCAAGTTCCCACCACGTCAAGTCAGACACAGGTGCACTTCACAGACTTTGCACAAAGAATATGGCCTACCCAGTGGCGCTGGCTTTCTTCGTCGTGGACGAATTCGAGGCATTGGAACTCCCCTTGTTGATGGAGGCTGAGGAGCAAAGGTGAGGAATTTTCTCACGTGGTAATTCTAACCAACTAGGGCAACGTTGAGGGGAGTGTCTTATGTCCGCACTTATTTGAGACCATCTGCACAGAAAAGCATGCGGAGGGAGGTACCCTGGAGATACCGCAAGTTTTTAAAGTCATGTGACATGTCGCAAAGGGAAGTTATCACCAGCATTTGTGACGTTTTTTTCCCAGAATGCCTGGTTATGCGAGGCAAATGCATGGGCATGCATGATTGGAAATGCGCCTACTGCCTCCTGCCTTGACTCCTCCTCCTGTTGCGACTCACTTCCTGCTGTGACTCCGCCTCCTGCCGTGACTGTGGAGCAGGCTGACTGTTTTTACTGGACACTGAGGAGGAACTGTGAGTCTCAGCTGTGTGTTGAATCTGATCTGTGGTCCGTGTTGCTGCTTCAGACTAGAGGACATGATGCCAACAGACACAGTGTGCTTTAGTGTCACAGCATCTGATCCTGGATTAAGTTCAGACCGTTATCCTGTCTGGTATGTCTGTAATTCATCCTGCTGATGGAGCTCTGAGATCTTGAGACTTATTGTTGTGTTAGCAGAAGCTCAGATCGACAATCTCTGGCTCTTGTGAAAGATCAAGTACCGTCGTAGGAATCCAGGAAACTAAGAACCACCAGCAGTCTTCAATTTAATGAAAAAAAAAACGACTCAAGGTCGTCCTGGACCGTCATGTGACACACTTTGACACAGGTTGACCTTTAACCTTACAGATGTGTTTATGTTTACCTTATTTAGGATGTTAATTAACATGAAGCATCATATAAATGTGACCGGTTTAAACATCTTCCTTTAATCTGGAGACTATCCGCTGATTCTGAAGACACTTTTAGAAATCAGCTGAACATATGTTTAGGCTTTTGGATAGAGTCAATGCACCGGGGCTGCACTATCTGCTATTATTAGCCCCTTTTAGATGGCCTTTTTGTTGCGGGAATATTCCGGCGTTATTCTGCCCCGTTGTCAGTCTAAACGCTTGCCGAGGCGGAAAAGCGTAACAGAACACTACGCCTCTAAGACGGCAACGGAGGTCATCACAGAGGTGAGACGAGGCGATACGGCGTGCTAGCTAAACGCTCCGAGCACCCGAGGCGGAAAAGACATGGCGTAGAGAAGACGCATTACCAGGGCGACACGCCACAGGCGGATTTAACAAGCTCAAAGCGTAGATCCGGAGCAGATAAAACACTGGTAGTTGCTTGTACGAGGCCGCCATTATACACATCGACATGTTTATGATGCAGTAACTTCGCTCGTTGAAGAGTCGTGTAAACATGCGAGACGAGCAAAAGTTCACCTTACGTAGTTGTTTTGATGCATCAGGCTAATCAGATTTCCAACGCTCATTGAATACGTCACGCGGCCGTCGAGTCCACAGACGAGACCGTGGCTGCGCTGTGGGACGTCTCACTCGTTCGCCTCAAACAAAGTTCTATCTAAACGTCCATTTCGCGGCATATTTTAACTCGTCTTTCATCTGTCTGAAAGGGGCTATTGTGTATGTTATTGGGTATTCTGTTTTCCTTTGTGACTTTTGTGATTTATGTCTGTGAAAAGCCCTATACAAACACATTTTACTTACCAGTGTATACAATGTTCTCTAACAGCCCCTAGTGTACCAGCCCTTGATGTTCTCTACCAGTGTGTAATGTCCTCCACCTTAAATTTACATTTACATTCATGGCATTTAGCAGACACTTTTGTCCAAAGCGACTTACAATAAGTACATTTGTTGAAAGAAAGAAACCACAACATATCATCGCCGATAAAGTAAGAGCGAAAAAATAGAAACAAGTGTTCGGTCCTCATTTGAGTAAAGTAGGAGCTGTTCAGCAAGGATACCTTAAGTACAACAGGGCTATGATCAATCAATGTGCTACAAGTACATGGGGGGGGGGGGCATGCTATGCAGAGTCTGAGGTGAAGTCTGAACAGGTGAGTCTTGAGTCTTTTGCGGAGGACGGAAAGTGACCCTGATGTCCTGACATCAGTCGGGAGTTGAGACGCCAGAACTGTCTCTGATGTCCTCCATGATGTCCTCTATCCTTCCACAATGTCATGTTCCGCTGGATGTTAAACCACCTCACACTAACAGCAGTAGTTTCAGCTATAAAACAAAGTTTTACAATCTGTCTCTGTTTCTGGTCCGTCCATCCTCCTGGGGACGTCTTCAGGCAGACAGAGGATGGAGGGATGGACGGATAAAAGGACTGTGCTCTGATTAAAGGATGGAAGCTGTATAAACATGTAAATCTGACCTTATAGTATTTCAAAGCTGCAGCGTCGGCTGAATGATGCAGCTCTGCTCTAAATGGCTTCTTCAGTCATTCAGGTGACTCTCCATTTACACAGAACCAGTTCAGAGACAGACTAGGCTTTGATACGGAAATACCACCAAACCCCATTTTCGGGGTGGGGGGGCAGCGGCAGATACTATTTTACCTGCCTTTCCATTACAACAGTGCACACACACACCCACACACACACACACACACATAATGACAAGCTTTTCTATATAAAAAACAGTGACAAATCCTGAACAACCTCAAAGGGCTGGTTTAAATCTACACCTGTATCATCTAGATTTAGGTGTTAGCTACTAATGCCAATAACTAAACATGAATTCTGACAGGTGGGAGCACACATGTCGACTCCTTAATGTCAAATATAAACAGAAGCAGAAACATTTAGAAATATAAATACTTTTTTGGGCCCATGAATTTATAATAGGAGAACTTGATTAAAATTCAGGACTTGATCTGGTTCAGGTCTTGCAGGTGAAGTATCGCTGTTCTGCTCTGATTGTTGTCTAGCTTCTATCAGAGGGATCTGAGTGTGGAGGGTCCAGTGTTCTGATGTAAATTGACCTCATGCTAATAGTCAGACTCACTGTGGCAGTTTGTCCGAGGGGGATTTCCTGAACTGTGAGGACGTCGGGAAACTCCACAAAGAGTAGGAGTGTGTATAAGTGTTGTATTTCAGGGGGGGGGGGGGGGGGGTATTTCTATTTCTATAGGACAACGTTTCTATATTACATTTCTACAAGGTTATAGGATATTTACAAACACATTCTAAACTACAAACACAATCTAAACAACAAACACAATCTAAACAACAAACACATTCTAAACTACAAACCCAATCTAAACTACAAACCCAATCTAAACAACAAACACAATCTAAAATACAAACACAATCTAAACTACAAACCCAATCTAAACAACAAACCCAATCTAAAATACAAACACAATCTAAACTACAAACCCAATCTAAACTACAAACCCAATCTAATCTACAAACTTAATCCAAACTACAAACACAATCTAAACTACAAACACAATCTAAACTACAAACACAATCTAAACTACAAACACAATCTAAACTACAAACCCAATCTAATCTACAAACTTAATCCAAACTACAAACACAATCTAAACTACAAACACAATCTAAACTACAAACCCAATCTAAACTACAAACACAATCTAAACTACAAACCCAATCTAATCTACAAACTCAATCCAAACTACAAACACAATCTAATCTACAAACCCAATCTAATCTACAAACACAATCTAATCTACAAACTTAATCCAAACTACAAACCCAATCTAAACTACAAACCCAATCTAAACTACAAACCCAATCTAATCTACAAACCCAATCTAAACTACAAACCCAATCTGATCTACAAACTTAATCCAAACTACAAACACAATCTAAACTACAAACCCAATCTAAACTACAAACCCAATCTATACAACAAACACAATCTAAACTACAAACCCAATCTAAACTACAAACCCAATCTAATCTACAAACTTAATCCAAACTACAGACACAATCTAAACTACAAACCCAATCTAAACTACAAACCAAATCTAAACAACAAACCCAATCTAAACAACAAACCCAATCTAATCTACAAACTTAATCCAAACTACAAACACAATCTAAACTACAAACCCAATCTAAACAACAAACCCAATCTAATCTACAAACTTAATCCAAACTACAAACCCAATCTAAACTACAAACCCAATCTAATCTACAAACTTAATCCAAACTACAAACCCAATCTAAACAACAAACACAATCTAAACTACAAACACAATCTAAACTACAAACCCAATCTAAACTACAAACCCAATCTAATCTACAAACTTAATCCAAACTACAAACACAATCTAAACTACAAACCCAATCTAAACTACAAACACAATCTAATCTACAAACTCAATCCAAACTACAAACACAATCCAAACTACAAACACAATCCAAACTACAAACACAATCCAAACTACAAACACAATCCAAACTACAAACACAATCTAAACAACAAACACAATCTAAACTACAAACACAATCTAAACTACAAACCCAATCTAAACAACAAACACAATCTAAAATACAAACACAATCTAAACTACAAACCCAATCTAAACAACAAACCCAATCTAAAATACAAACACAATCTAAACTACAAACCCAATCTAAACTACAAACCCAATCTAATCTACAAACTTAATCCAAATTACAAACACAATCTAAACTACAAACACAATCTAAACTACAAACACAATCTAAACTACAAACACAATCTAAACTACAAACCCAATCTAATCTACAAACTTAATCCAAACTACAAACACAATCTAAACTACAAACCCAATCTAAACTACAAACCCAATCTAAACTACAAACACAATCTAAACTACAAACCCAATCTAATCTACAAACTCAATCCAAACTACAAACACAATCTAAACTACAAACCCAATCTAATCTACAAACACAATCTAATCTACAAACTTAATCCAAACTACAAACCCAATCTAAACTACAAACCCAATCTAAACTACAAACCCAATCTAATCTACAAACCCAATCTAAACTACAAACCCAATCTAATCTACAAACTTAATCCAAACTACAAACACAATCTAAACTACAAACCCAATCTAAACTACAAACCCAATCTATACAACAAACACAATCTAAACTACAAACCCAATCTAAACTACAAACCCAATCTAATCTACAAACTTAATCCAAACTACAGACACAATCTAAACTACAAACCCAATCTAAACTACAAACCCAATCTAAACAACAAACCCAATCTAAACAACAAACCCAATCTAATCTACAAACTTAATCCAAACTACAAACACAATCTAAACTACAAACCCAATCTAAACTACAAACCCAATCTAAACAACAAACACAATCTAAACAACAAACACATTCTAAACTACAAACCCAATCTAAACTACAAACCCAATCTAAACAACAAACACAATCTAAAATACAAACACAATCTAAACTACAAACCCAATCTAAACAACAAACACAATCTAAAATACAAACACAATCTAAACTACAAACCCAATCTAAACTACAAACCCAATCTAATCTACAAACTTAATCCAAATTACAAACACAATCTAAACTACAAACACAATCCAAACTACAAACACAATCTAAACTACAAACCCAATCTAAACTACAACACAATCTAAACTACAAACCCAATCTAATCTACAAACTCAATCCAAACTACAAACACAATCTAATCTACAAACCCAATCTAATCTACAAACACAATCTAATCTACAAACTTAATCCAAACTACAAACCCAATCTAAACTACAAACCCAATCTAAACTACAAACCCAATCTAATCTAAAACCCAATATAAACTACAAACCCAATCTAATCTACAAACTTAATCCAAACTACAAACACAATCTAAACTACAAACCCAATCTAAACAACAAACCCAATCTAAAATACAAACACAATCTAAACTACAAACCCAATCTAAACTACAAACCCAATCTAATCTACAAACTTAATCCAAACTACAAACACAATCTAAACAACAAACACATTCTAAACTACAAACCCAACTTAAACTACAAACCCAATCTAAACAACAAACACAATCTAAAATACAAACACAATCTAAACTACAAACCCAATCTAAACAACAAACCCAATCTAATCTACAAACTTAATCCAAACTACAAACCCAATCTAAACTACAAACCCAATCTAATCTACAAACTTAATCCAAACTACAAACCCAATCTAAACAACAAACACAATCTAAACTACAAACACAATCTAAACTACAAACCCAATCTAAACTACAAACCCAATCTAATCTACAAACTTAATCCAAACTACAAACCCAATCTAAACTACAAACACAATCTAATCTACAAACTCAATCCAAACTACAAACACAATCCAAACTACAAACACAATCCAAACTACAAACACAATCCAAACTACAAACACAATCTAAACAACAAACACAATCTAAACTACAAACACAATCTAAACTACAAACCCAATCTAAACAACAAACACAATCTAAAATACAAACACAATCTAAACTACAAACCCAATCTAAACAACAAACCCAATCTAAAATACAAACACAATCTAAACTACAAACCCAATCTAAACAACAAACCCAATCTAAAATACAAACACAATCTAAACTACAAACCCAATCTAAACTACAAACCCAATCTAATCTACAAACTTAATCCAAATTACAAACACAATCTAAACTACAAACACAATCTAAACTACAAACCCAATCTAAACTACAAACACAATCTAAACTACAAACACAATCTAATCTACAAACTCAATCCAAACTACAAACACAATCTAATCTACAAACCCAATCTAATTTACAAACACAATCTAATCTACAAACTTAATCCAAACTACAAACCCAATCTAAACTACAAACCCAATCTAAACTACAAACCCAATCTAATCTACAAACCCAATATAAACTACAAACCCAATCTAATCTACAAACTTAATCCAAACTACAAACACAATCTAAACTACAAACCCAATCAAAACAACAAACCCAATCTAAAATACAAACACAATCTAAACTACAAACCCAATCTAAACTACAAACCCAATCTAATCTACAAACTTAATCCAAACTACAAACACAATCTAAACTACAAACCCAATCTAAACTACAAACCCAATCTAATCTACAAACTTAATCCAAACTACAAACACAATCTAAACAACAAACACATTCTAAACTACAAACCCAATCTAAACTACAAACACAATCTAAACAACAAACACAATCTAAAATACAAACACAATCTAAACTACAAACCCAATCTAAACAACAAACCCAATCTAATCTACAAACTTAATCCAAACTACAAACCCAATCTAAACTACAAACCCAATCTAATCTACAAACTTAATCCAAACTACAAACCCAATCCAAACAACAAACACAATCTAAACTACAAACACAATCTAAACTACAAACCCAATCTAATCTACAAACTTAATCCAAACTACAAACACAATCTAAACTACAAACCCAATCTAAACTACAAACACAATCTAATCTACAAACTCAATCCAAACTACAAACACAATCCAAACTACAAACACAATCCAAACTACAAACACAATCCAAACTACAAACACAATCCAAACTACAAACACAATCCAAACAACAAACACAATCTAAACTACAAACCCAATCTAAACTACAAACACAATCTAAACTACAAACACAATCTAATCTACAAACTCAATCCAAACTACAAACACAATCTAAACAACAAACACAATCTAAACAACAAACACAATCCAAACTACAAACACAATCCAAACTACAAACACAATCTAAACAACAAACACAATCTAATCTACAAACACAATCTAATCTACAAACTCAATCCAAACTACAAACACAATCCAATCTACAAACACAATCTAAACTACAAACACAATCTAAACTACAAACACAATCCAAACTACAAACACAATCTAAACAACAAACACAATCTAAACAACAAACACAATCTAAACTACCAACCCAATCTAAACAACAAACCCAATCTAAACTACAAACACAATCTAAACTACAAACAAACACAATCCAAACTACAAACACAATCTAAACAACAAACACAATCTAAACAACAAGCACAATCCAAACTACAAACACAATCTAAACTACATACAAAAACACAATCTAAACTACAAACCCAATCCAAACTACAAACAAACACAATCCAAACTACAAACCCAATCCAAACTACAAACAAACACAATCCAAACTACAAACACAATCTAAACTACAAACACAATCCAAACTACAAACTAAATCTAAACTACATATAAACCCAATCTAAACTACAAACAAACACAGTCTAAACTACAAACACAATCTAAACTAAGATGCAGGCAGGTACGTGCATATGGAGCAACATAACCAAGTGGCTGCTTCATGAACAGGAGCAGTAAGAGTATAATAGTATTATGGGCTGGAAGCCCAGAGGTCAAAATGGAAGACACCTCCAAAAGTGGTTGAGAATGACCAAGCTAAGATCCCATGGGACTTCCAGATCCAGACTGATAAACTGGTGATGGCCAACCAAGTGGACATGGTGGTGCTGGACCAACAACAGAGGACAGTAGTAGTGGTAATGGAGCTATAACAAGAGACAACAACAACATGAGGAAGAAACATGAGAAGCTCTAAAAATTCCAAAAAAGAGGAGCTAGAAAAGATGTGGAGAGTAAAGGCAACAGTGCTACCATTGGGAATCGGAGCACTGGGGGCTGTAACACCCAAACGGTGACAGTGGCTCCAGCGGAGTCCACGATCCACATCCAAGATCTCTGTCCAGAAGAGAGCAGTCTTAGGAACAGCTAATATAGTGAAGAACCCTCAGACTCACAGGCCTCTGGTACCTCAGGTATATGTGTATATAAGGTAAGAAGACTCCTATACTGGTGAGTAATATATATATATATATATATATATATATATATATATATATATATATATATAGCTTCAGGATGCTCAGGTCCTCTTAGATACAGAAATACAGAAATACTCACCTGTGTAGAAGTCTTCTTCACCTTTCCATGGTAATGTAGAAACCTGAAACTCTCTCACACGCATGCATACAAACACACACACACACACACACACACACACACACACACACACACACACACAGGTCCATCCTCCGTCCTGGTGACATTTAGGCAGATATATAAACTGCTGTGCCAGTCACTCAGCCGGAAGAATTACTGCTGTACTGTAACATTTAGTCGTGTGCCTACCTGCCATCCTGATCCAGGATCTGACATCACAGCATCATGTTTACCAGGTAAGTCCACTCTTACAAACACCCAGACAGAAACCAGTATTTTGGTTATCATTGTCTTCTCTCCCTCTGAATCAGTGTGATCAAATGTTGCACTGGTTTTGTTGAAAAGAGAGAACCAGCCTGTGGTTGTGATGACCTCTGACCTCTGTATGGTGGCTCTGTGAGGAAACACTGGTTCTGACAATGAAGGATGTGTTTGTGTTACAGGAACATTGTTTTTCTGTTCTCTGCTCCTCCTGCTGGTAGAAGGAGACCTCCACTCCAAAAGTGATATTAATATAATCTAATTAATGATCAGATTTAATCCCATTTGATTAATGGTCACATGACAGCTGAGGTTGATCAACAGATCATGTAACAAGCCGCTTTGCATTTTCTGATGCTGGAATACAACCCATGTCGACAGGTAAATAAACATCTGTCTCACATCATTCACAGGTATGCTGAAGATGTCTCACCTGTCTCTGTCTCACATGTCTCTGGTTCAACTGTCTCTGTCTCACCTGGTTCTGTCTCACCTTTTTTGTCCCACCTGCCACTGTCTCACCAGGTTGTCTCACATGTCTCTGGTTTCTGTCTCACATGTCTCTGGTTCACCTGTCTCTGTCTACTCTGCCTTTTTGTTTCACCTGGTTCTGTCTCACTTGTTTGTGTGTCTGTCAGAAAAAGAATCAACATCTGATGAAGCCCCCACAGGTGAGCTTCAAACTGTCCACTTTAATAATAAAGCTGTTACGATTATGAATACTGTATTCTCTCAAAGTTCTTGAAAACTGTCTTTTAGGTAGATGCTCAAGAATTGGCTTAGCTCATTAGCAACTAGCATAGCATTAGCAGCCTTTTAGCTAAAGCTTAAGAGCTAAAAAAAAGTAGGGTTTTGTGGTCTCTGTATTGTTTTTAGTCACAGCAGCAAGTTTTATTCAGAATTAATTTGGTTTTTCTCTCATCGGCTGAAGAGGAAGGAAGAATATAATTGACTGAAAATGAAAGGGCGGTGACATCATCACTCTCGAATAAATGAAATATGATACCCAAAAAAATGATAATGAAAATAAGACAGTTGATAGAAATTGGCATCATTGCAGCTCTTAAAGACAGAAATGAAAACCTACACAGTTTTCTCAAAGTAGTTTGATATATTTTTGCAGTTTATTTAGTCTTTTTGGTTTTAACAGTTTTTCTTACAGAAGACGAGAGCTCCGACTCTGAATGAGAGAACCAGAAGTTCACCTATTGCTCTGCCAAACATCAGAGCCCCACCCTCCTGCAACAACGCCCCGCCCATGTCTCCGAGAGCCCCGCCCTCCCCTCCCAGCCAATCATTCCTCAGTTGGGAGCTTTGGTGAGAAACAGAACGCCCAAGAGACGACCCAGGTCCAACCGGTGTCAGATATAAAACATCAACCATACACACACTCACATAGCTACATTATTTATCATGGAGACAAATGTTTAAAACAATTGTGTCAAAACAGGCACCTTAAAAAACAAATATGTCAAAACAGGTACCTTAAAATTATATCAGCTATGTTTATATACTGTTTTAAGATGTCAGAAGTTCATAAATGTTAACAAACATGCTGTTGACATGTTCCATTTGTTAAGTTGATCTTGTTTAAATAAAGTTGAACTGACCAGAACAGGGCGGTGTCTTTGTGACTATTTATTTTCGGGGGCCACCCTCCCATTTCCCTATATCTCACATATATCACATATGAAATGTTCCTCTAAGTTCATCAAGGTTCTTTACCTTTAACTAACAGAAACTAATTAAATGTTCCTCTAAGTTCATCAAGGTTCTTTACCTTTAACTAACAGAAACTTATTAAAGGGATAGTTCGGAATTTTGGACATAAGACCTATTTTCCAAGTGAGCCGGTGTGTTCGAGACATCTGGAGACGTTTTCAAGACATTTCATTCAGTTCTTCTAGTTGCAGAGTTCACTTGTGCTATGGCTAGCGCAAGTCAATGGTTCTAGTTAGCATGGAATTAAAAACAGTCTTACCCACTCCACAGTGCACCCGAGCAAATCAATTGTAACGGCAAACTATCGATGTACATATGTGTTGATGGAATGTTTGAAATAAAACCAACCTTGCATTTTTAAGGATTTATGTCTCAGCAGCAGCAGCAGCGTGTCATACTTCCTAGTAGGCTATGGCAGCGGCGGACTGATATCACCTAGCACTTATAAGTTACCGGTTCTATAATAGTTGGTTTACCTGCTGTCATTGCTACAGACGCAGGGCCCTAGTTTCGTAGACCAGGCGCAGTCAGCACTCAGCGCACCTGCGCCACGCCGACGGGGTGTGTCCGCCTGGACTTTGCAAGTTTGGTGCACCGCGCAGGCTCGCGCAGGCACACCTCCCGTCTCGCCCACCCGCGCAAGTGGGAAAGAGGGAGGAGAAGAAGGCGTGAGTGGGAGACGAGGAGGAGACGAGGCGTGGACTGGGATTAACACAGCCGATTCAGACTTTCACCAATCAAATGAGCTCCTCTCCTCTCCTTTAATGCGTTAGGGGAGGTTCAGTGCAAGTTCCGTCATTTGACAACCCGATGACAGAAGGAGCGCCGCTGCTCCCACCACGCTCATCACGCGCTGTGCGCGCGTATCATAATAATAACAATGCCCATATTATAAAAAACAGGAGAGAGAGGGAGATGTTTTGGTCCGAGAGGCTGAGTTTCCGTTACGCCTTTGATCTGACGTCAGATGTGACGGGACAATCTATATCGATATAAATTCACGTGTTGATTCAATTAGTTGCATTAAATAGTGTTTGTTGTGATTATGTATTGCATTTAAATGTGCCTGGAACTGTTGAAACCTGCCTGTGAGGTCTCGGTGACGTGTGCGCACTGCGCGCCGTCAGCCAAACTTCCACTCCGCCAGCTGTGATTCGCATTGAATGAATGGACTTTATTTGCGCCTTGCGCCGAGAGTAGACCAGGTTGGAGCTGGCGGGCTTTCAGCGCAGTCTCGGCGAGGCTTTTTGCCACGAAACTTCTGCTACGCCAAGCTGAATCTGCGACACCTCCCACTGCTGCGCCGCCACACCCATCTTGGCGCAGGCGATCCACCAAACTGCCAAACTGACCGTGCGCTGCGCCACGAAACTAGGGCCCGCAGAGTAGCCTACAGTGCTAGTTTCTTCAATCTCACAGAAATGGCCACTTTTGGAGAATATAGTGAAACTTTTGAAGACTCTGATGAGGACCCACCCAAACCCAACCGTACCTGTACGAGCCTGAATATACAGAGGAAGAATTGCGCGAGAGGGATGCTCAAAGGGCAGAACGCGAACGAGCGTCTGTGGAGACCAAGATAGCTGGAGCTGAGAACCGGGACCGAACAAACGGAGACTGGTGGTGCCAGGAGGGAATCCCCCGCAACGCATCCGAGGGTTTACAGGTCTACGGGTCTACGGACGGAGCAGAGGTCCGGGTTCGCGGTGCGTAATTGTGGGTTGGCTGGGCCGTGGGCTGCCCGGTCTTTGGGTGAGGTCAAAGCGCTTTTCTGCCAGGTCTGAGGGCATGAGTCCCGACAATTCGGCCCGGTTCGATTGCCTATTTACGGGCAGTATTTCGGGTGGCGCGTCTTAGAGTTTTGAGTCCGACGGAGAGTCTGCATGTGTGGATTCGCGTGGCCGTGTGCTGCCCGGTGTTTGTGTTAGGTCCAAGCGCTTTTCAGACAGCCTTGGGGGCATAAGGGCCGACAATTCGGAGGTGTTCAGGTGTGTATTTACCGGAGGGATTCCCCGCAACGCCTCCGAGGGTTTACGGTTCTCCGGATGGAGCAGAGGTTCGGGTTCGCGGTGCGTAATTGTGGGTTGGCTGGGCCGTGTGCTGCCCGATGTTTGAGTGAGCTCCGAGGACTTTTCAGACAGCCTTGGGGGCTTAAGGGCCGACAAATCGGCGGTGTTCAGGTGTGTATTTACCGGCTGGATTCGGAGCAGCGCGTCTTAAAGTTTTGATTCCGACAGAGCAAAGTTAAATTCTGCTGCTGCTGAGAAACTAGTCCCTCAAAAAATGGATGATTCATGCGATGCGAGGTTAGTTTTGTTTCAAATATTATTCTATCAACACAGATATGTACATCGACAGTCTAGTGTTTTAATGGATTTGCCTCGGGTGCACTGTGGAGTGGACAAGACTGTTTTTAATGCCATGCTAACTAGAACCATTGACTTGCGCTAGCCATAGCATAAGCGAACTCGGCAACTAGAAGAACTGAATGAAATGTCTTGAAAACGTCTCCAGACGTCTCGAACACACCGGCTGAGTTGGAAAATAGGTCTTATGTCCAAAATTCCGAACTATCCCTTTAAATGTTTCTCTAAGTTTATTATGGTTCTTTACCTTTAACGGACAGAAACGTATTAAAAAGCAAAAATGTGAACGTGTTAATGTTTCTAAACAAAAACATGGAGTTGTGAACATGGGAACAGGGCCCAAAAGGGCACCTCAAGGGATAATTCCTTTGAGTTCTTTGTGAGCAAACAGCCAGGTTCAGTAGTAGTTTGCACTTTATTTGCACTATTTACTTTCTTGTTATGTTGATATTATTACATTGTTTTTGTAGTTATATATTATTACATTCTTAACAAACAAAATGTTTTATATTTAAATTTACATTCAGTCTATCAGCCGTAGGCCTGCATAGAAATTGACCGATGGCAGCCATTGCTCCGGAAGGCTCCAATTGGCTCCTACCCTCCATCCGATCCCCTCGTCTGCCCTGCTCCTCGTCATCCCGCCTCGTCCCCTCCCACTCCCGCCTCGTCAAAACGTGGAACACTGAGGGGATGGGTTTGGTTGGGGGGGTGGGGGATGCTTTTTTCAAATCTGTCTCAGAGGCTCAACTGATTTTCAGAATGTAGACCAGAGCTTTAACTCACAACCAACAGACGAAGCGCTGGTCTGAGTTGGGAGAGGACGATTGCAGTCAGCTGGTGGTTCAAAAAGGGCTCCTGTCCTCGCTCTGACCAATCCTGTGGCAGCAATCAAGCTGAGCCAATCAGCAAGCTCCACCTGTTCACAATCATCACACACTGAGAGAGATCTGCAGCAACTACAAACACAATCCAAATTATTACTCAGGAACAACTGACAGAAACATGAAATCTTCCTCTTAAATTCATCACATTTTTCCCAGTCCAGGTCCATTTCAAAGTTTTTGTAGCTGTGTGGTTCCAGTCAGGGCCAGGACCAGGTCTTGGACCAGGTCCAGATGCAGGTTGAAGCCCTACAGGTGTGTGGTTCTCGTCAGTATGAAAACCCTTCAGGAATGTAGTCTGTCTGGTCCTGGTCTGAGTGTTAATGACTGTTTGTTTGAATGTGCATTATGACCCAGCCTGCTTTGACTCATTAAATGTAATTGTTACTCAAAAGGTCATTAATAATAATCATTGCGATACTTAACTAGAACTAAATGTCCCGGTGTTTTTAAGGTCATTAACTCAGAAAGTGTCTGATGCCGTCGGCGGACTCTTTTCATGTTGACAACGGTTTACTTAAACAGGTTTCAGCACTTTGTCAGGTCCAACTACATCTGAAAACCCTGATTGAATGTGAAGTTTGCAAGCTGTGTGAAGGTCTGAGGTAAAGCAAAGGTGTTTCATCGGCAACATGTTGATGACATATTGAAACATAATCCTTCTCACAAACTCTGTGTACGTAATAATTATGGCACAACCAGTTCTGTCCTGAAAGAGAACATCATACCAGAGATGCTTGATCCACACCTACGCAACTATTTATATCTAAGAACATTTCCTGCTAGGAAACATCTGTGGTCACAGTGAGACCGGTTTACCTTTGTACCAACAAAGCGAGAGGCTTCTGTGAGTCTGGTATGAACCCAGAATTAAACTTGTTTAAAATCAGAAGAAATCGAGTGTAAACCAATCCCAGAGTAAATAAGAACTAAACTGTGTCACTTAACAGGCACCCTAGCTCACCTTCTCCAAACAAACACAGGGTAGAATGAGAATAGAGTCTTGTCTGAACCTAGAATAACTCGAGTTTGAAACCCGAATAAATCTAGTTCAAGAACCAGAATAAGTAATCTGGTCACAGATTGGTTCACTTTCCACCCCAAAAAATAAAGGCTTCTATGATTCCAGTCTGAAGCTAAAATGAATTAGGTTTACACCCACAACATATCTAGTTTAAAACCAGAATTCATCTAGATTAAGAATAAATAAAAAAAAATATTTAAATCTGCTGTAAAAGCAGAATGAATTAGCCCTTAATCAACTTTCAACCCAGAATAAATAAATATAATGCAAACCCACAATGGTCTAAATCACGTCCAAACCCAGAA
>NC_139928.1:24523716-24576216 GCF_963514095.1 Eutrigla gurnardus | reverse complement strand
GATAATTGTTTTTGGTGCTAAAAAAGAAAGGTTTAAAGTAATTCAACACCTTCACTCTCTGTCCATGAAAACCTCAAACAAAGCCAGAAATCTTGGGGTTATTATGGATTCTGATTTACATTTCGACAGTCACGTTAAATCAGTAACAAAATCAGCTTACTATCACCTCAAAAATGTAGCAAGACTTAAAGGGCTCATGTCAGCTCAAGACTTAGAAAAACTTGTACATGCCTTTATTACTAGTAGGCTAGACTACTGTAATGGTCTCCTTGCAGGTCTTCCGAAAAAAACTGTCAGGCAGCTACAGCTTGTTCAGAACGCTGCTGCTAGAGTTCTTACAAAGACCGAAAAATGTGAGCACATTACACCAATTCTTAAATCCTTACATTTGCTCCCTGTATGTCAGAGGATTGATTTCAAAATCCTCCTGCTCACATATAAATCACTACATGGTCTAGGACCGAAGTATATCACTGATATGCTCCCACTACATAAGCCTTCTAGACCACTAAGATCTTCTGAGACCAATCTGTTAGTGATTCCCAGAGTAAACAACAATCACAGGAGAGCATCATTTAGTCACTATGCAACAAATGGCTGGAATAAACTTCCTGAAGATGTAAGACTTGCCCCAACTCTGACCACTTTTAAAACTAGACTGAAAACTTTTATGTTCACCATAGCTTTCTGCTAAATCTTTTAATGTCTGCACTGTTTTTAATTATTGCAAATATGTTTTTATTCTCCTTTTCTTTTTGTAATGCATTTTTAATTTTGCCTTTATTTTCTTTTAATTCTTCTATTTTTTTTCACTTTGTTGTATGATGTGAAGCACTTTGAGTCTGCCTTGTGTATGAAATGTGCTATACAAATAAAGTTGCCCTGCCTTGCCTATTACTGCAGGATGTACTGCAGGAAGTACTGCTAGGAAGTATTGTATTACTGCAAGAAGTACTGCTAGGAAGTATTGTATTACTGCATGAAGTACTGCTAGGACACACACACAATCTGTTTGTATTTTTTAATGTTTAGTTTTTTCATATTTGCATCATGTAAAGTAGTTTGTATTGTTTTTGTGTTCAGAGGAGGACGGATCGCCTGCAGCTGACGGTGAGAAAAAACACAGTATTATATTACTGCAGGAAGTACTGCAGGAAGTAATGTCATAGTGACTGACCTGAAACCCTCACAAAGAGTGATGATGTGAAACTCTTGAAACATTTTGTTCTGTTTGTCTATTTCAGAGTCCATGGAGGAATCTCAAGCTGGTGAGTGTTTGTTGTTTTATTTTAGACTCAATGTAATGAATATTACTGTCTGAAATATTATTAACACTGCAGAATGAAATAACATGATGGAAAAGTCATGAATATAAACACTCAATGAAGGTATAAATATGTTTGAGAGTACCCCTGACACAGCACTCAGTCAATGTACTGCAGAGGAAGTACTGCAGGAAGTACTGTATTACTGCAGCAACTACTGCTAGGAAGTATTGTATTGCTGAGGAAGTACTGCAGGAAGTATTACTGCAAGGAGTACTTCTAGGAAGTAGTGTAGTAGTGACTGACCTGAAACCCTCACAAAGAGTGGTGATGTTAAACTCTTGAAACATTTTGTTCTGTTCGTCTTTTTAAGAATCCCCTACGGAAGCTCCAGCTGGTGAGTGTTTGTTGTTTTATTTTAGACTCAATGTAATGAATATTACTGTCTGAAATATTATTAACACTGCAGAATGAAATAACATGATGGAAAAGTCATGAATATAAACATTCATTCAGGTATAAATATGTTTGAGAGTACCCCTGACACAGCACTCAGTCAATGTACTGCAGAGGAAGTACTGCAGGAAGTACAGCTAGGAAGTGTTCTATTACTACGGCAAGTACTGCTAGGAAGTATTGTATTACTTCAAGAAGAACTGCAGGAATTATTGTATTACTGCAGCAAGTAATAGTACTGCTAGGAAGTACTGCTAGGAAGTATTGCAGGAATTACTGCTAGGAAGTATTGAATTGGAAGTACTGCTAGGAAGTACTGCTGGGAAGTATTGTATTACTGCAAGAAGTACTGCTAGGAAGTATTGTCTTACTGCAGGAAGTACTGCAGGAAGTACTGCTAGGAAGTATTGTCTTACTGCAGGAAGTACTGCTAGGAAGTATTGTATTACTACATGAAGTACTGTTAGGACACACACACAATCTGTTTATATGTGTCAATGTTTCGTTTTTTCATATTTGCATCATGTAAAGTAGTTTGTATTATTTTTGTGTTCAGAGGAGGACGCATCGCCTGAAGCTGACGGTGAGAAAAAACACAGTATTATATTACTGCAGGAAGTACTGCTAGGACACACCCCCGATCTGTTTTTATTTTTTAATGTTTCGTTTTGTCATATTTGCATCATGTAAAGTAGTTTGTATTGTTTTTGTGTTCAGAGGAGGACGCATCGCCTGAAGCTGATGGTGAGAAAAAACACATTACTGTTATATAACAGTAGAAACGTCTCCCTGTGTGAACACATTTATACTGCTATTGATTCTATTGATACCACTGTTGATATGAGTATTGATACTACTATTGATACTAATATTGATACTAGTATTGATACTATTGACACTACTATTTATACTAGTATTGATACTAGTATTGATATTGATACTACCGCTGGCGACGGCTACTACTAACGTTTCTCCTGCAGCCTGAGTCCTATGATTGGCTTGTTGACCATGTGATCAATACAGTCTGACCACAGATCGATAACAAATTATTAATGAGTGTGCCTTCAGGTGCTGAAGATGACACCGACGGTGATGGAGCGGCCAAAAAGAAAGACTCTGGAGCAGGGGATGATTCTGATTCAGAGGAGGAATCTGAAGCAGGGGAGGATTCTGAATCAGAGGACAACTCTGAAACAGGGAACAACTCTGAAACAGAGGAGGAATCTGAAACAGAGAAGGAATCTGAAACAGAGAAGGAATCTGAAACAGAGGACAACTCTGACAAGGAAGAACCCCAATAACGGTAGGGTACATCTGCCAGGTTCATTTTATATTTTTATCTAGACTTCAGAGTTCACTGACTTTCTATTAAGACAGACTTCAAGAGTTCAATATCAAAGAAAAGATCAAGACAGAAAATGTAGCGATCACAGAATTCAAAATTTAAAGACAAAAATAAAGAAAAGAATTGAGATGACAGAGAAAACAAGCTTTGACAAAGAATTCAGAAGATATCCAAAGAAAACGAATGATGCCTACTGATACAGAGCAGCCACTCACAGAAACAGAGGATAACTACTCACTCTGCTGCATCACTTTTTACTCACGCTACAACTGTGCTGCATTCAGGTGAAATGGGAAACACACACAGGGACTAGCTAAATGTTGAAGAGCATTATTGATCAGTTCTGTTGTGATGTCTTTAATAAGGATCAAGAAATACAGTCATAAATTACAACAGACTTTGTATTGTCTCCCCACCAGAGCCAAGCCCACAGTGGAATACGGTTGCTATGACAACAACAACAACAAGCTAAACTGCATCTTCAACCTTCAGCTTCCTGGGTTTTTTTGCTCATCAGCTCGTTCCTGATTGGCTGTCTCCATTTAACTTCCAACTCTGGCTTTAGGTGTCTGTGTCCTCATCTTTAATCTGTCTCACTCGCTGCCTGTCTGTCTGCCTTCAGTCTAATGCAGAGGCATCTGACATCTGCTCTGTGTCCGCAGAGACGGACTGCTAATAAAGTTTGAACTGTCAAAAGTCCCGAGTCTTTATGAACGTCACAATGATCTTTCACTAAATGAAGTTATCCAAGATAAAGTCAAATGAAATAAAGTAATCTAAGTATCTCAAATAACCTAAGATTATCCGACATCATTTAAAAAAGATCATTTGAAATTATACACAATTACATGTTAAAAGAGATAATTGAAAATAAGATAAATTAGTCTCTTCAAATAAAATTATCTATAATAATTGAATCTGAAATAAAAGAAAAGAAAATTAAATAATCTAAAATCAGGTCAAATTAATTAATTAATCTAATAAAATATAAATATATAAATACATACATTGAAAATAAGGTAAAATCAAATAAACAAAAATTACATGATCTATAATAACCTAAAATAAGATTATCTATCATAATGTAAAGTAAAATTATCGAATATGATCTAAAGTGATAGCATATAAAATAACCTAGTACAATGAAATTATATTAAATAAATGAATTCAACATAATATAAACAGAAATCAAATAAAGTAATTTAAGAAAAAATCAATCCATCAATCCATCCATCCATCGTCTACCGCTTATCCTGTATTCAGGGTCGCGGGGGGCTGATCCCAGCTGTCATTGGGCGAAGGCAGGGTTCACCTGGACAGGTAACCAGTCTATCACAGGGCTGACATGTAGAGACAGACAGGTAACCAGTCTATCGTAGGGAGACATGTAGAGACAGACAGGTAACCAGTCTATCACAGGGCTGACATGTAGAGACAGACAGGTAACCAGTCTATCACAGGGCTGACATGTAGAGACAGACAGGTAACCAGTCTATCACAGGGAGACATGTAGAGACAGACAGGTAACCAGTCTATCACAGGGCTGACATGTAGAGACAGGCAGGTAACCAGTCTATCACAGGGCTGACATGTAGAGACAGACAGGTAACCAGTCTATCACAGGGCTGACATGTAGAGACAGACAGGTAACCAGTCTATCACAGGGCTGACATGTAGAGACAGACAGGTAACCAGTCTATCACAGGGAGACATGTAGAGACAGACAGGTAACCAGTCTATCACAGGGAGACATGTAGAGACAGACAGGTAACCAGTCTATCACAGGGCTGACATGTAGAGACAGACAGGTAACCAGTCTATCACAGGGAGACATGTAGAGACAGACAGGTAACCAGTCTATCACAGGGCTGACATGTAGAGACAGACAGGTAACCAGTCTATCACAGGGAGACATGTAGAGACAGACAGGTAACCAGTCTATCACAGGGCTGACATGTAGAGACAGACAGGTAACCAGTCTATCACAGGGCTGACATGTAGAGACAGACAGGTAACCAGTCTATCACAGGGAGACATGTAGAGACAGACAGGTAACCAGTCTATCACAGGGCTGACATGTAGAGACAGACAGGTAACCAGTCTATCACAGGGCTGACATGTAGAGACAGACAGGTAACCAGTCTATCACAGGGAGACATGTAGAGACAGACAGGTAACCAGTCTATCACAGGGCCGACATGTAGAGACAGACAGGTAACCAGTCTATCACAGGGCTGACATGTAGAGACAGACAGGTAACCAGTCTATCACAGGGCTGACATGTAGAGACAGACAGGTAACCAGTCTATCACAGGGCCGACATGTAGAGACAGACAGGTAACCAGTCTATCACAGGGAGACATGTAGAGACAGACAGGTAACCAGTCTATCACAGGGCTGACATGTAGAGACAGACAGGTAACCAGTCTATCACAGGGCCGACATGTAGAGACAGACAGGTAACCAGTCTATCACAGGGAGACATGTAGAGACAGACAGGTAACCAGTCTATCACAGGGCTGACATTTAGAGACAGACAGGTAACCAGTCTATCACAGGGCTGACATGTAGAGACAGACAGGTAACCAGTCTATCACAGGGCTGACATGTAGAGACAGACAGGTAACCAGTCTATCACAGGGAGACATGTAGAGACAGACAGGTAACCAGTCTATCACAGGGCTGACATGTAGAGACAGACAGGTAACCAGTCTATCACAGGGCCGACATGTAGAGACAGACAGGTAACCAGTCTATCACAGGGAGACATGTAGAGACAGACAGGTAACCAGTCTATCACAGGGGGACATGTAGAGACAGACAGGTAACCAGGTAACCAGTCTATCACAGGGCTGACATGTAGAGACAGACAGGTAACCAGGTAACCAGTCTATCACAGGGCTGACATGTAGAGACAGACAGGTAACCAGGTAACCAGTCTATCACAGGGCTGACATGTAGAGACAGACAGGTAACCAGGTAACCAGTCTATCACAGGGGGACATGTAGAGACAGACAGGTAACCAGGTAACCAGTCTATCACAGGGCTGACATGTAGAGACAGACAGGTAACCAGGTAACCAGTCTATCACAGGGCTGACATGTAGAGACAGACAGGTAACCAGTCTATCACAGGGAGACATGTAGAGACAGACAGGCAACCAGTCTATCACAGGGAGACATGTAGAGACAGACAGGTAACCAGTCTATCACAGGGCTGACATGTAGAGACAGACAGGTAACCAGGTAACCAGTCTATCACAGGGGGACATGTAGAGACAGACAGGTAACCAGGTAACCAGTCTATCACAGGGCTGACATGTAGAGACAGACAGGTAACCAGGTAACCAGTCTATCACAGGGCTGACCCCTGGGATAAGATAATGTAAGATATATTAATCTAAATTTGTGAGTGCATCATTTAAAATGCTCCAAACCTCGGCCATCCATGAAAACAAACAATATGCCTATTTGCATATTCAACAATCACTTTCATGCAGACATATATATATATATAGTAAGGGACTGTACATTATTTATTTTAGCAGCTCCAGAGACCACGCCCACCAGTGGCTTCCAGATCATGTGGGAGAAAGCAGAACACAGAGGGCCCTAGTTTCGTGGCACAGCGCAGGGCGGCGCAGGGCGGCGCAGGGTGGCGGAGCCGGCGTAATGCAAGTTTCGACCCGCGCAGCCTTGCGCACGGTCAGTTTGGCAGTTTGGTGGATCGCCTGCGCCAAGATGGGTGTGGCGGCGCAGCAGGGGGAGGCGTCACAGATTCAGCTTGGCGTAGCGGAAGTTTCGTGGCAAAAAGCCTCGCCGAGACTGCGCTGAAAGCTTGCCAGCTCCAACCTGGGGCCTGGACTACGAAGCAGGATTTGTGCTTAGCGAGGTAACTTAAGCGTTAACTCTGGGTTTTCCGTCCTACGGCGCTGGTTCACTTCTTACCGGGGTAGATCGCCATGGTAACTTACGCTGCGGAGCTAACCTGAGGGGTATTCCACCAAACTCGCTAATTAAAGCGGCGCTTACCTGGTTAAGCCTGGTTAGAACTAACGCCAACTTCCACTTGCGGCTAAATCCATTCCATTAACGCATTTCAGCCGCGCCTTGTTGAGGCTAATTCAAGCCAGGTTAACGTTGTCGTGTGTTACGCCGTTCACGGGATATGAAGCCAGACCAGAACCGTGAATGTTGAATCATCGAGAAAATGGCAGAAAAGACCAGAGAAAAAATTATTGATGGAACTGTACGAGGAGTACAAACCCATCATAACCAATAAAGGGAATACTGTAGTGATAAATAAAAATCACGAGGCTGCTTGGGCAAGAATTGCAGAGCAATTAAATATGGAGTACCGTTAAGAGTAACATGTTCTAATATAACACTGACTACTAATTCTCCAACGTGAGGATAGTGTAGAGGTAATGCGCTGGCTTTGCACGCGGCAGGCAACGGTTCAATTCCCGACTATGGAACTTTGTGAAACTACTTTCTTTGGCCGGAACTCTCTCTCCCTCCTTTTTTAGATAGGCCTAGTAAATGCATCTACATTGACCAACTCATTTATCTCAACAATTCAATGAACTTATTAATGAACTCACCTGAAAGGAATTTATGTGGCTGTAAATTTATCATAGTTAAGGTAAAATGTTGGTCTAATTCTCTGATCTAAAGACAATTATACATGCAAAAAAAACAACAAAAAACACACATGAGATGTCCTCACCGGGATGTGAACCTGCAACGCCCACATTAGGGGGCAGGTGCATCACCACTCACCCAACTGGGGGCTTTAAATAATCATATGGCCAGTCGGTCTTAAACAAAATAAACAATTTATTCATGTTTTTTTAATTGCAAGCATGTATTTTTAGACGCTTGATGAAAATATAGTCTGTTTGTACTTATATGTAATTTTAGTAATATTTGGTCTTTCACGTGATGAAATCACGAGGACTAGGCTAGGCGGAACCTTCTGCTGGTACAGTTGTTTCCGACAGACGGACTTCTCTGAAACCCCCACTAAAGTAAGCCTGATGGTTAGCCTGCCCCGGAGCAGGCTAGTTTGGTCGGATAAATTCCCATGGTTACGTAGCGGAGAGTGCCTCAAGTCACGTTGATGGAACGCAACTCTCGCTAAAGTTAGCGAGGCTTATCGAAATTAGCCCGGCTTTGCGCTTAGCGAGTTTGATGGAATACCCCTCTGCTCCGGAGCAGGTTATGTTCCTGATAAGAGATCAACGTGGAGAAACACACCGCCGACTGACCAATCAGCTGTCTTGGTGCGCGGATAAAAAAAAAAAAAGAAGCTCGGTGGATCGTGAGAGGGTCTGGTAGGAGAACTATAGAGTGTACAGAGACCGGCAAAACCCTTTTGTCTGTGTCTGATGATGTTTTATATGAGAGATACAGATTCTCATCGGAGGGAAAGACTTTTCTGTGTCAGCGTACAGCCTACTTACCACTTTGAATTATGTTTTTGTTCCCTAAATAGTCCATCACACAGCTGCAATTAATTCAGAAATTGCTGCTGCTCGAGTCCTCACTTAGACCAAAAAAGTGCACCACATTAATCCGGTCCTCAGGGGCCTCATGTACTAAGAATTGCGTGGATTTCCTACTGAAACATTGCGTACGCTAGTGTTGCGGCCTTTTTCCAATAAGCAGCCGCCACTGAGCGGGTTAAAAACACGCAGTCCAAACACAAAAGGCAGTCGCAGATCCAGAGTCACTTGATCCGATTTATTGATAACAAACAAAACACTTCGATCAGAATAAACTAGTAAAAATAAAACAATGGAAATAACTTTCTGCAATCTGCCCTGTGCAGTCAAAAAACTGTCCTGCTTCCCACTCTCACAACTCACAAGTGTCTGTCCCTCTGTTCATCCCTCCACAGGTGTCATTAATCAACTCAAATCACTGCAGGCAGCAGCTCTGACACAAGAGAGGAGGGGGGAGGAGAAGCCCAAACAAAATACTCTTCTGACCTCATATCAGTCCATATAATAACGCAGTATATCTAAAAGCAAAGTAATAAACAAAGTATATTTTAGATTTAGCAACTAAATTTAAACCCAGATTCATTTTGGCCCTAACAGCTAGAATCCAGAAACTGTCGTACGCACAAAAAAAATCAGATGTATCAAAGTGTGCGTACACATGGATCCAAGCACTTTTCCTTTGTACATCCCAATCAACGTGGAATTAAGCGCACATGTGGAAGTGCTAAACTCCTCCCTGTCCACGCCTCCATTTAAATATGCAAATGAATTTAAATAGGGCCTGCACCGGGGATTCCCCTCTCTGCACCATCAGATCTACAAAATGAAAAAGGGAAGAAGCGCAACTTCACCGAGTCTGAGCTCGAAACGCTCTTAAACGAAGTCGAGACTCGAAGAACAGTATTATTTGGTAGCCTCTCATCAGGCATAAACACAAAAAAAAAGAAATGTGAGTGGGAGCGTGTGTGTGAGGCAGTGAACGCTGTGGGGTCGGAGCAGCGCACACTCCCTGAAATAAAAAAGAAATGGTCCGACGTGAAGGTGGAGGTGAAGAGGAGGATTTCGGCCCACCGCCGAAGCGTGACCGCAACGGGCGGGGGGACAGGAGGATATTAATATATTATATATTACATTATTATATATATTAATGACTGCAGAAGTGCGCCGTGGCTACTGCAGTGTGACATTTCCAACTTTACGCACGCGTTTATCGACACAAATACTGAACACAAGGAGACAATAAAGGGTTTGTTAGATAGCTCTGCCACTCTATTTTCACCAGGGAAAAACAAATGCACATATTTGAATGCACGTACCCAAATGGGCATTTTGCTGGTTTACATTCGGGGCGTAATTAAACAGATTTACTCTACAGACATTTACTCACAGAGAAGCCACCCATCGCGCACCGTGCCAGCCTCCAGCCTGTTACCAACCATGCTATTAGTAAGAATGAAAGAGTCATGCGTTGAACCAGGCCACCTTGCCACGATGTTGGTGAGCTGCATTTGTGCATCACATATTATTTGAACATTTATTGAATGAAAATGTTTCCTGTTGACAAAAACAAATTCATCCTGTGATGGCGCTTTTATAGCAACATGTGTGCAGTCAATAGCTCCGATTACATTAGGGAAACCGGCTCTTGCTGCAAATTGCGCTTTAATGTTGGCCTGTTCAACAGCATTGTATGGGAATTTGATGTACCTGGATGACATTCTGATTCCGTCCCACACAGCTGGCATGGCTCGGCTCAGAGTGGACTGGCACACTCCTGACCGGTCGGCCAGTTCCCTCTGGAAGGCTCCTGTTGCCAGAAACCCCAGAGTGGTCAGCACCTGTGTGGGCACGGACAACCCCTGGCTCCTGGCTGTGTTTCTTTCTAGGGCCGGCCGCAGCTCTGCGCACAGCTCCAGTAACACTGGCCTCGGCAACCTTAAACGACTCATGAGCCAGTTGTCGTCATTTGCTAACATATCCTCCCGTTTTATAAACACCCTCTCACGTCTGATGTTACCGTTTGCGATGTCTTCTAACAAGGCCAAGGCTGCCATTGTTAATGCCATTTTTTCATCACTTTGCGCATGCTTTTATATCCATCCATATGATTGCAAACACGTGTGTGTTAATTGTCCATTAATGTGTCTCTGATGTGCACATTACTCTGAGGACTAATTGTTTTCACATAATTAACAGTTTCCCAGCATCACCTCAGAGTGTCGCCAAAGGAACAATAGCTGTAGAAACGTGCGTACGCCAGCCATGAAGCTGCCGTGGGACACCGCACATTTCCACGCTCATTTCACTTTTGATACATCTGAACGTTGGTGTGGAAAATTACGTACGCCATGTTTTTGTGCGTACGCAACATTGATACATGAGGCCCCAGGTCTTTACACTGGCTTCCTGTCTGTCAAAGAATTGACTTTAAAATACTCCTGCTGGTTTACAAAGCACTGAATGGTTTAGGACCAAAATACATATCTGATCTTCTGCTTAGCTACGAACCATCCAGACCTCTCAGATCATCTGGGACAGGTCCCCAGAGTCAGAACCAAACATGGAGAGGCAGCCTTCAGTTTTTACGCACCACATATCTGGAACCAACTTCCAGAAAGCTGCAGGTCTGCTGCAAATCTCAGCTGTTTTAAATCAAGACTGAAGACTTTTCTGTTTGCCGCTGCCTTTCAGTAAACAATACTATCTGTGAACTTCTTATACTGCACTGTATTTCTATTCCTTGATATTCTTGTTTTTACTTATTTTAAATGTTTTATTTTGTTATTGGCTTATTTTAATGCTTTTTTCTCCAATGCTTTTAATGTTTTATGTAAAGCACTTTGAATTGCCCTGTTGTTGAAAGGTGCGATACAAATAAAATTGCCTTGCCTGAAGCCAGTTAGAGAACGAGTTGCTTATAGAACCAACAACATGTGGAGAAGTGGGCGCTGTCATTATTTAAACACTGTGACCATTATTTTACATTCACTCAGCCTATATTCATACATGTTATTAAACTCTACATGTGGTCGTCATGGTAACAGTTATAATTGTGTTCAGCTGTTCATATTGTTCAGTAAAGGTTCATCGGTTTAAGACCAGCAGTCCGATAACCAGACCGTGAGCCTCCCGCGTTCCCTCTCTGTGATTCTGTTGTAATGCATTGATCAACCACTGGGGGCGCTGTTGTAAAGTGTGAGTTCTCCTTGTTCCTCTTCAGCCACCGTACCTGTCAACTTTGTTTCATATATTATTTGAGCTCCAGATTAAAGCGCTACAGTAACTGAATCATATTTAACAACACGGTATCATATTTAACAACACTGTCTCATATTTAACAACACTGTCTCATATTTAACAACACTGAATCATATTTAACAACACTGCATAATATTTAACAACACTGTATCATATTTAACAACACTGTCTCATATTTAACAACACTGAATCATATTTAACAACACTGCATAATATTTAACAACACTGTCTCATATTTAACAACACTGTATCATATTTAACAACACTGCATAATATTTAACAACACTGTCTCATATTTAACAACACTGAATCATATTTAACAACACTGTATCATATTTAACAACACTGCATAATATTTAACAACACTGTATCATATTTAACAACACTGCATAATATTTAACAACACTGTCTCATATTTAACAACACTGTATCATATTTAACAACACTGCATAATATTTAACAACACTGTATCATATTTAACAACACTGAATCATATTTAACAACACTGCATAATATTTAACAACACTGTCTCATATTTAACAACACTGTATCATATTTAAAAACACTGCATAATATTTAACAACACTGCATAATATTTAACAACACTGTCTCATATTTAACAACACTGTATCATATTTAACAACACTGCATAATATTTAACAACACTGTCTCATATTTAACAACACTGAATCATATTTAACAACACTGTATCATATTTAACAACACTGCATAATATTTAACAACACTGTATCATATTTAACAACACTGCATAATATTTAACAACACTGTCTCATATTTAACAACACTGTATCATATTTAACAACACTGCATAATATTTAACAACACTGTATCATATTTAACAACATTGAATCATATTTAACAACACTGCATAATATTTAACAACACTGTCTCATATTTAACAACACTGTATCATATTTAACAACACTGCATAATATTTAACAACACTGTCTCATATTTAACAACACTGCATAATATTTAACAACACTATCATATTTAACAACACTGTATAATATTTAACAACACTGTGTAATATTTGACAACACTGTATCATATTTAACAACACTGTATAATATTTAACAACACTGTATAATATTTGACAACACTGTCTCATATTTACAGTTTTTCTCAATTGCTAAAACACTAAACCCTATTGTCCGAACCAAATGCTCCGTTGCCTGAACCCACTGATTGAATCAGTCACTCTTTTGGCAAAACCATAAGCACTTTTCACCCGTTTAGACACAACTTGCCAACACATTTTCATTGTGATGCACCTGTGTTGCATAATGGTGAGCACAGGTGGCAAAAGTCAAACACAAGTAAAGCACAGGTGTCACTGGTTGAACACAACAACTCAAAATTGATCTCACTTGTGGCTAACGATGTGAGGGAACATATATTCAGAGAGCACTGGTTTGTGATGGATAGAAATCTGAGAGGAGGAGTTCGTGTGAGAGGTGGTCGAGGTGGTCGAGGAGGTCGAGGTGGTCGAGGAGGTCGAGGAGGTCGAGGAGGTCGAGGTGGTCGAGGAGGTCGAGGAGGTCGAGGTGGTCGAGGTGGTCAGCGAAGACAAAGAACAGTAATATCTGATGAAATCAGAGCTACTGTGATTGACCATGTTGTTGTCCATGGTATGAGCATGAGGGAGGCCGGACAAAGGGTACAACCAAACATCAGTAGATTCACTGTGTCCGCCATAATCCCAAGATTTAGAGAAGAGAACAGGTAATTTTTTGACATTATAGTATGTAAATGTTGACAGCAATTACTGTATGACTATACTATATACTGTACCACACTATACTGTAAGTAAATATGTGTTTCAGTACATCACTGTGCCAATGTACTGTAGTATTGTAATGGAGGGTTAGTCTAACTGTTTGTAGGCCTAGTATTCCATGTATATTTTTGTACTTTATGTTTACGTAGGCTTTACTGTATACAAGTGCTAAATGCACAAGATTTCTGTTTGTTTTGTACTGTACAAGTGATACGTGTAAATGCACAGGATTTCTGTTTTTGGTACTTTTATATTTTACTATGTACAAGTGCTAAATAAACAGGTTTTTGTTTTGCAACATGCATTTAGGCTACAGTAAACAATAAACATTTATTTCTACCGCTTCATGTCCTGAGCATTGTGTTTTCTATTTTTCTATGTAGTGTTTAGTGACTGCTCTGTAGTGTTTTTAATTTTGATTGACTCGGGGCACGATTTGACAACATAGTTCAGTTTTGAGCACCGATTGAACTGTTTTGAGTTGAAAGTTTGGTTTTGCAAGAAGAGTTTGAGGTTTTGTGAATGTAGCTGGAAAGTTGGGTTTTGTGTTCACAGTTTAGAGAAAAGGAGAGCAGCTTTCGAGAAATGTGTCTTAGCAATCACAAAAAACTGTAACAACACTGTCTCATATTTAACAACACTGAATCATATTTAACAACACTATCATATTTAACAACACTGAATCATACTTAACAACACTGTCTCATATTTAACAACACTGTCTCATATTTAACAACACTGTATCATATTTAACAACACTGAATCATATTTAACAACACTGTCTCATATTTAACAACACTGTATCATATTTAACAACACTGAATCATATTTAACAACACTGTCTCATATTTAACAATACTGTCTTATATTTAACAACACTGTATCATATTTAACAACACTGAATCATATTTAACAACACTGTCTCATATTTAACAACACTGTATCATATTTAACAACACTGCATAATATTTAACAACACTGTCTCATATTTAACAACACGGTATCATATTTAACAACGTATCATATTTAACAACGTATCATATTCAACAACACTGTATCATATTTGACAACATGGTATCATATTTAACAACACGGTATCATATTTAACAACGTATCATATTTAACAACGTATCATATTCAACAACACTGTATCATATTTAACAACGTATCATATTTAACAACACGGTATCATATTTAACAACGTATCATATTCAACAACACTGAATCATATTTAACAACGTATCATATTTAACAACGCTGTATCATTTAATAACGTATCATATTCAACAACACTGAATCATATTTAACAACACTGTATCATATTTAACAACACTGAATCATATTTAACAACACTGTATCATATTTGAATCATATTTAACAACACTGAATCATATTTAACAACACTGAATCATATTTAACAACGTATCATATTTAACAACACGGTATCATATTTAACAACACTATCATATTTAACAACGTATCATATTCAACAACACTGAATCATATTTAACAACACTGTATCATATTTAACAACACGGTATCATATTTAACAACACTGTATCATATTTAACAACGTATCATATTTAACAGCACTGTATCATATTTAACAACGTATCATATTTAACAACAACGTATCATATTTAACAACGTATCATATTTAACAGCACTGTATCATATTTAACAACATATCATATTCAACAACACTGAATCATATTTAACAACACTGTATCATATTTAACAACACTGTATCATATTTAACAACACGGTATCATATTTAACAATGTATCATATTCAACAACACTGAATCATATTTAACAACGTATCATATTCAACAACACTGAATCATATTTAACAACACTGTATCATATTTAACAACACGGTATCATATTTAACAACACTGTATCATATTTAACAACGTATCATATTTAACAACAACGTATCATATTTAACAGCACTGTATCATATTTAACAACATATCATATTCAACAACACTGAATCATATTTAACAACACTGTATCATATTTAACAACACTGTATCATATTTAACAACATGGTATCATATTTAACAACGTATCATATTCAACAACACTGAATCATATTTAACAACAGCATGTCTAGGAACACTGCAGCTCATAACCAACAATCATCAACAGGTTTGCTAGAGTCAGTTTACCTGCTGGTCGCTGGTCTGGAAGACTGACTACTGAGCAGATGAAGTTTCTCTGAGACGATGAAAACTGACCTCAGGTCATTTGAGGTTAACTGACTCTCACTCTCTCTGAGACACACACACACACACACACACACACACACACTATGTAAAATGACACGAGTAGAGCTGGAAGAAGTATGCAGTTGATGTATGGTCATAGGACTCAGAAGCATGTTATAACAACATTAACATGAGCTCCACCTTCATCAGCTGTAACATTAAAATAATACATGCATCATTTATTATAAAACATATCAATTTGCATCATCAGAACTTTTACTTTTGGTACTTGGTATACTTGGTATTAAGTGTATTTCAATGCATACTTTTGCACTTTTATTTTAACTACATTTTCAATGCTTATACTTTTACTGACATAAACTATATCTGCAGAATGAGGTGCCCCCTTTTGGATTAATTTTCCCATTTGAACTCATGTTTGTTGTTTTGCTACCCTTCCTCACAACTAGTTAGGTTTGTGGTCGTGGCTACAGGAGACTCCCTTGTTTATCATGTACCTCACAGAACAATAATACCTGTAAACACGTTGAACGTCAACTAAAGTTGCCTTTGTGACTTAAAATTTTCATTAAAGATTATTTGAATACGGTGGACTTTTTCACCAGGTCTCCCGAGTCTCAGTGAGTTCATGTTGCTCGTCTGTCTCACAGGTCTTGGTTACAGATGGACATCAGGATCAAAAGGTCCAGGTGAGCTCCAGTCATTCAGAACTGAGCTGGTCCACACTATACCTTAAAGTGCCATTAATTCCTCGTCTGGACCTGATCCCAGAGTCCAGCTCAGCTCCAGCTCAGTTCTTGTTTCAGGATGTCCTGCACCGGATTGATGCACACTCATGTTCTGCCCTCATTCCCACAGACAGCAGGAAACTCACTACAAATTAAAAGCTCAGAAGGTCAACGGGTTTTCTGTTGTTTCACAATGAAAGGACGCCTTAGTTTTCATTCTACATCTGCATCCCGACGAACATAAGTGATCTGATAACAGAAAACTGTGGCTGCGGGCAGTAACAGGGCAGATATATATATATATATATATATATATATATATATATATATATACATGTGAACATATATATACATACTAGTATTTACACATATATACACATCCATGTATGTATACATACATGTGTGAAGTACATACATGTATGTACACATATATAAACATCCAAGTATTTACACATATATACACATCCATGTATGTCCAAATATACACATATATGTAGACATACATGGATGTGTGTATACACAAATATACACATATATGTACTGTATGTGCACCTATATAAGTGGACATGAGGTTCCACTAATCTACAGTCTCTGTCTGGTCTGGTCTCTCTACTAATATCAGGTACTGTCGTAGAAAATGTAAATTTCTCATTCAACATCGTCGGGACGTCTGTGATGACAGCAGGAGAATCTCAACGCTGAAAGGCTTAAAGGAAAACACCACCGCATTTCCATACTGAACTATGTTCTGCTCTGATCTTAGACGAGGTGATACATACCTCCCTCTCCTCTGTGCGTGCACTCAATGGCTCTTGCGCGCACTCCACGCAGCGCTAATTTGCTAGCATGTAGCTTGTCCCAGTATATTCCTTAGGATCCAAAGGGGGGTGAAGTTAGAAGCGACCAAGCACTTCCACGTTGTCCCTATTTAAATACGGTTACGTGAGTAGTTACACGACCCAAGTTTGGTTACACAAAATGAAACATGCCAATTTTTCTAAGCGGATAACAAGGATAACTATATAGTATGGCGGAATAACAACTGGAAGCACTTCGACGTCGGCGCAGTAATATCATCACTCAAAACATGACGGGACTATATACCTTCTGCTTGTTTTCACAACCCTGCACGATGCACGTTATAACCATGATGTTTGATTGTTCACAAACTATCTTACTACAACCTGATGCTTCCTCAACTGTGCACAAACTACTACAGGTAGTGCAGGCGACGGCGTGCAGGTCACGTAGGTTCTATTGACGGAAGTAAGAGGGGGAGCGGAGTGATGATATTACTGCGCCGACGTCGAAGTGCTTCCAGTTGTTATTCCGCCATACTATATAGTTATCCTTGTTATCCGCTTAGAAAAATTGGCATGTTTCATTTTGTGTAACCAAACTTGGGTCGTGTAACTACTCACGTAACCGTATTTAAATAGGGACAACGTGGAAGTGCTTGGTCGCTTCTAACTTCACCCCCCTTTGGATCCTAAGGAATATACGGGGACAAGCTACATGCTAGCAAATTAGCGCTGCGCGGAGTGCGCGCAAGAGCCATTGAGTGCACGCACAGAGGAGAGGGAGGTATGTATCACCTCGTCTAAGATCAGAGCAGAACATAGTTCAGTATGGAAATGCGGTGGTGTTTTCCTTTAAGTGTCACACTAATGTATTCCTAATTTCAGCCAATCAGCTTCCATCCTGCAGATACAAAACTAAATGCATGATAGGAACATTACTGAACATTAAACGGGTTGAAATCAAATCTGGTGAAGTTAGTAGCTGAAGTTTATTTTCGTAGGATAAGCCCCTTGAGTTGTCACAACTCGTTTACGAGGGGGTCCTACACACATAACACAACTTAGCACAATACAATGAAAGGAAACAAGACAATACAGTACAATACAGACAATAAAAAATAAAAGACAAGACAGACATCTACAAAAATCACTTGGACAAAATTGCAACCAAAGTTTGTACAAATATTAAATGGGATATGGTGACAGAGTTAATGAAAACATGAACAAGATATTTCAAAATAGGAGGATAGAACTTGATTAAAACAGCTTAGTGATTGTGATGATCTAATACCCACAGGTAAATGATTCCAGTCGTTTGGTCCTTTGAACATGAATGCTTTTCTACCTGTTAATTTCATATTGTGAGGCACTGAAAAATAAGGATAAATAGATTGCCTGGTTTGATAGTTGGATGTAAGTTGAACAAAATACTGTTTTAGATAAGGCGGGTAATTAAGATAAATACATTTAAATATAAATTGTAACCAGTGTATCTGTCGTCGAGTATGTAAAGAAGACAAGTGAAGAGACTGGTACATTGAACAGTGGTGAGTATGATAAGGACAATCCAGTATAAATCTGCAGATTCTATTGTAAACGTTGTTAAGAGGAGCTTGAACACGTTTGGAGGAAGACATGTACACAACATCACAGTAATCAAATATTGGCAGGATCAGTTGAACAACAAGTCTCTTTCTGACACGATTAGTGAAACATTTCCTGGACCTGTATAACATGTTTATCCGACAATTCACTTTACGTACAATACTGTCAATGTGCGTATTAAATGACATGGTGGGGTCCATCCATACACCAAGATATTTAAATGTGTCTACCTTCTGTAGAGGTGTGCCATCATTGCAGGATATAGTGAGAGAACTTGATATAGTTTTCAATTTCGAGTTAGTGCCAAAGGTCATAGTGACAGATTTGTTTTTGTTAAGAAGTAATTTGTTGTACAAAAGCCAGTCTTGCAGAATATTGAAGTCGGATTGAAGGATGGTTTGCACTTCAGATAGGTCGGATTTTGAAATATAAATGACAGTGTCATCGGCATATAGTTGAACAGAGGAATTAGTGAAGATGGATGGCAAGTCATTTACGTATATAGAAAAAAGAAGGGGTCCCAAGGTAGAACCTTGTGGCACTCCTCTTTCCTGGATCAGACAGTCAGAAAATTTGCCATCTAAAACAACACATTGTTTTCTATTATGGAGAAATGAACTGAACCACAAAATTGCATTTTTCGAAAGACCTATGTTGTAGAGTTTATCTAATAACAAATAACGGTCAACAAAATCAAACGCTTTGGTTAAATCAATAAATATTGCACCGGTGACTTCGCCATTACCTGCAGCAGTGAAAATGTAATTTGTTATTTTCAGTAGTGCAGTGGTTGTTGAGTGATTGGATCTGAAGCCAGATTGAGCGGGTGATAGAATATTATTAATTTTGAGATATTCTGTAAGTTGAGAATGGACCAGTTTTTCGAAAATGTTCGCAATTGAACAAATAATAGATATGGGTCTATAGTTATTACAGTCGAGAACATCACCTGTTTTATGGAGTGGTGTGATTCGTGCCAATTTCCAGATAGTAGGTAATTCATTTGTTGAAAGTGAGAGATTGAATAGATCTGCAAGAGGATACATGAGAACATTGACAGCTAAAGTTAATGACGTTAGTGATGTGTTTGTATTGTTCTTAATTGAATATACTGGAAGACCTATCCAGGTGACGTAGATGCAGTAGTAACTGTACTATTTGTACTGTTGTTTGCTGTAGAATTTGTAGTATTTTCAGTAATAGTATGAGCAGTCCCTCCCCACTCGGAGTGTATAAATACGAGTGTTTGAAGGAGGAGTTGCTGCTTTTCAGCTGCTTCACTTTAGTTCAAAATATCACTGAGTGAGAGGCAACAGGATGCTGCCAACGTGAGTACTACCAAAAACTGCCAATTATACTGCTTATACTAAAGTTCTTAGTGCTGCTAATACTCATTATACTGCTGCAACTACTACTACTGACAATACTGTTCTTACTGCTACTTCTACTTAATATACTCCTTTCAATAATGTTCTTACCGCTGCTACTACTAAATATACTACTGACAATACTGTTCTTACTGCTGCTACTACTAAATATACTACTGACAATACTGTTCTTACTGCTGCTACTACTAAATATACTACTGACAATACTGTTCTTACTGCTGCTACTACTAAATATACTACTGACAATAGTGTTCTTACTGCTGCTACTACTAAATATAATACTGACAATATTGTTTTTTTACTGCTGCTACTACTAAATATAATACTGACAATACTGTTCTTACTGCTACTTCTACTAAATATACTCCTTTCAATAATGTTCTTACCGCTGCTATTACTAAATATACTACTGACAATACTGTTCTTACTGCTACTTCTACTAAATATACTCCTTTCAATAATGTTCTTACTGCTGCTATTACTAAATATACTACTGACAATACTGTTCTTACTGCTACTTCTACTAAATATACTCCTTTCAATAATGTTCTTACCGCGGCTATTACTAAATATACTACTGACAATACTGTTCTTACTGCTGCTACTACTAAATATACTACTGACAATACTGTTCTTACTGCTACTTCTACTAAATATACTCCTTTCAATAATGTTCTTACCGCTGCTACTACTAAATATACTACTGACAATACTGTTCTTACTGCTGCTACTACTAAATATACTACTGACAATACTGTTCTTACTGCTACTTCTACTAAATATACTCCTTTCAATAATGTTCTTACCGCTGCTACTACTAAATATACTACTGACAATACTGTTCTTACTGCTGCTACTACTAAATATACTACTGACAATACTGTTCTTACTGCTGCTACTACTAAATATACTACTGACAATACTGTTCTTACTGCTGCTACTACTGACAATACTGTTCTTACTGCTGCTACTACTAAATATACTACTGACAATACTGTTCTTACTGCTGCTACTACTAAATATACTACTGACAATACTGTTCTTACTGCTGCTACTACTAAATATACTACTGACAATACTGTTCTTACTGCTGCTACTACTGAATATACTACTGACAATAATGTTTTTCTGCTGCTACTACTAAATATACTACTGACAATACTGTTCTTACTGCTGCTACTACTTAATATACTACTGACAATACTGTTCTTAATGCTGCTACTACTAAATATACTTACTATACAATTTTCCTCTCACTACTGTACTCTAATACTCTGCACTAGTGTAGTATACTAAAGTACTATAATCATTTACACTACTGTAGTAATAGATAATGAACTTAGTAATACAAAATGTTTGGTAAACATATGATTATTGATCAGGATGTATTGATCTTGATAACTTGATTACTTTGGTATTGATCAATAATCTTCTCTGCTCTGATGACAGAAACATGTTGATAGTGTCGATGGTCGTCGTCCTGGTAACCACAGTTTCTACGGCTCCTGTCGAGGGTAAAAATACGTCCTTCACATTTGACTCTGTGTTGTTTGGTTTAGTTTGACCCTCCATGTGTGTTGTGTTTCCAGAGAAGGAGCAGGAGGAGGCGGAGCTGGAGACCACGGAGGAGGGGGAGCGGTCTGAGGAAGAGGAAGGTAGGCATCAGACATGCTTTTACTTTGAAAGGACAGCTTCTGAAACTCTTAACCTAATCCTGGAGTCTGAACCTACCCTGGACTCTGAACCTAATCCTGGACTCTGAACCTACCCTGGACTCTGAACCTAATCCTGGACTCTGAACCTAACCCTGGACTCTGAAACTAATACTGGACTCTGAACCTACCCTGGACTCTGAAACTAATACTGGACTCTGAACCTAACCCTGGACTCTGAAACTAATACTGGACTCTGGACCTTACCCTGGACTCTGAGTTGACCAACCTGAGTTTATAGTTATCTCTGAGTTACGTGTCTGCTGACTAAACAAAGCCATCATCAATGGAGTTCCGATACTACGTGTCACCATGGCAACCAGGAAGAAACACGGTCTTCCTCCTTCACGCCAACAGTTAGAGATAATAATGATAATAATAATAATGACAATAATAATAATAATAATGATAATAATAATAATAATAATGACAATAATAATAATAATATAATGATAATAATAATGACAATAATAATAATACTTGCTTATGGATAAAACCAGCTCCTCAGAAAGCTCTCGTTGGCTACGACTGAAAGCAGTGAAATAATGAAATTCTTCTTAAATATCAGCGGCTGTTTCAACAGAACACTGCTTCAACACACAGAAGTGTCCTTCAACGTTACAGAAAACTCACGTTAGCAATAAAGTTAATAATATAATAATAAGACAAAACATCTAAAAGCTCTGCCAAGATTCTGATTATGTGGAGATATGAGATTTAGAAAATGTGAGTCGCAGAATATTGTTCAGATGTGAGGAGAACCGGTTACATTCTACTAAGTAATCAACATCCTCTCAGACGTCAGGCTGCTGATCAATGAGCTGCTGATCAATGAGCTGCTGATCAATGAGCTTCCATATCGATGACGAGGAAAGGACTCCCATGTCTCCTCAGCTGGTCCAGGATCAGCCAAAGGGAGGGGACAGACAGACAGACAGACAGACAGACAGACAGACAGACAGACAGACAGACAGACAGACAGACAGAAAGGAACTCAGGGTTTGTTGACAGCGAGCAGATTAGGTTAACAGAATAATTTACCATAGTAACTGAACCCAGAGTTCTAACTAAACCTGGTTCCACCACGGGAGGGTGTGTGGACGTTTGGATCAAGAGAATGAAGACAAAGACACAAACCAAAGAATCGATGTGGATCTTTGATGAAGAAGCATTTGAAAAATAAACATTGACAGAAAAGACTCGCTTTGCTGTTCAGGATAAGTCAAATAATGATAACGCTTTTTTAAAAAGGCTGTTCAGAGAATCTCTTCTGATGGTTGTTAAAAACATCTGTAATTATAGAAATGAATGTTGGATGTTTTGTTTCCTTTCCAGATGATGAGGACTCCAAGAGTCACGATAAGATTGAGGGTGAGATGCTAAAACACACTAAACTTACATAAATACAAGCAACATCATTTAAAATCAAATAACCCAGAAAACTGTCAGTGAAGCAGAAAAAGAAATCCGAACATCTAAGTAACTCACTGAGGATTTGTCTGAAATCGTTTTTGTGGGCTTTTAATGACACTGATCCTTCTTGGGTCTCGCTTCACTTGAGAATGAAAACAGAAGTTTGATTCATTGTGAACATCTGATATCGTCCCTCCCCTCCTTCCCTTATTACAGGACTTATTGGCGTGCGGCAGACCACCACCACGACGGCGGCGGCAGTGGCCTCCGGAGGTTCAGGTGAGCCGACCCTGATCAGCCTCCTGAAAGATTTGTTTGTTCCTGTTTGGTCTTCGGT
This sequence comes from Eutrigla gurnardus, assembly GCF_963514095.1. Lineage (NCBI taxonomy): Eukaryota > Metazoa > Chordata > Actinopteri > Perciformes > Triglidae > Eutrigla > Eutrigla gurnardus. The sequence continues at coordinate 24,552,368 of NC_139928.1, read as the reverse complement.
TTCAACCAGATTAACGTGCTTTGGTCGGATACTAAGGATGCAGGTCTCAGGTTTCAACAGGAGGTCACCTCAGAACCACAGCACCACCTGCTGAACCTAATGTGAACTCTTCAGATACACTGATGAGGTGGAAGCTCCTGAGGTTAGGCTGACAGAAGCTTTCAGTAAGGGGACTCTTTCCAAAACCTGGAAACCAATTTGTATTTGTATCTTGTATTTTATTTTTAAAAGAAACAAATAGGGACAATGCATATTAATAATAACATTTTCATGTAAAATATGATAGATTATAGCCAGTGGCTAATTTGCATCTTTAGTCCCTGGGGCAGGTTGATGTAAAACACAGTTCCAGACACACATGCATTATATACAGTCCAGGAGATGATCACACACTTTACAGCAATAAAATACACTAATATGAGTGCAGGCTTGATTCACTAGAAGCCATGTTTCTAAGTGTTTATGAAGGAGGTGAGGGTGGGTATGTCTCGTATGACATTTGGTACTGTGTTCCATGTATGAGATGCTCGGTATGAAAGCACTTTTTCTGAATGGGACTATACAGTCACTATACAGAGTCTGCTGCGGTTGACCTGTTTATGTTTTTCTTTATAAATACATTTAATGGAGGTGGAGCCAGACCACAATGGTGGTGCGTGTTGGACTTTTTATCTAGAATTTTCAAAGACGTTTGTATGCAATCTCAATAGGCGTTAGTGTGGATTTACATGCCATTGCAATTGAGGATGCCGGCCTGACACCAAAGTGGGCCATTTAATAAAACTAATCCACTACAGTGAGTATAGTGGAGTTACCTTCAAAAAGAGGCAAACCTGTCACAAAAACCAGGTGGGATGTCAGACCAGGGATGATGAGGAACTGGGAGAGGCTGCAGGAGACCATGGACACAGGACACTGATGGGACACCTTGTTCCTGGCACAATCGGGGGAAGCAGTCACATAATCCTCCACCTCTTTGTCCATGGAGGGCCACCAGAAATGCTGCTTGATCGTGAACAGGGTCCTGAGAGTGCCAGGTTGGCTTGCAAAGGCGGATACATGGACCCAGTGGATAACCTGGGAGCAGAGAGGCAGAGGCACAAAGAGCCATCTGGGGGGCATCCCCCAGGGACATATTCATTTCATCGGGTGTTCGACCCTGTTTGACCCTTTCTTCAACTCCCCAAGTGATAGTCCTCACCACACATGACATAGGTAAGATGGAGGACGGCTGCTTGGGGAGTGAATCAGCATGAAACAGGCGAGACAGAGCATCAAATTTGACATTCTTGAAAGCTGGCCAATAAGAAACCACTGAGTTAAAACAGGTGAGACCCCCTGGCATGCAGGGGATTTCAACTTTTAGCTGACCTCAAATATTCGAGGTTCTTATGGTCCTCCAACCAGTGCCGCCAATCCTCTAGAGCTGCTAACGGCCAAAAGTTCTCTGTTGCCCACATTAGAGTTCCTCTCCGCAGGTGTCAGGTTGTGAGAGAGAAAGGCTCATGGTGGAGTTTCTGGTCACGCCCGGTTCCCCACCAGAGGTGTCAACCTCAACCACAGAGACGGATCTGGCAGGATGAGGACTGGAGCGGAGTCGAGGAGGATGCTTAATCCTTTAAAGACCTCTTCAGCAGCAGAGTTCCAACCAAAAGTGCACTTGGACAAAGTCCGATGATGACGAGGGGCAGCCAGGGAACTCAGGTCAGGTGGGATCAGCTCACTCAGGTGTGTTCTGTCTGCAGGTGTTGCAGCAGGTTTCTCGTCCAACAGTCAGGATCTGAGCGGTGAGTTGACTGTTCATCATGACTGACTCAATAATCATTACACTATATACACTATAGATATATAGATAAACGTGAATTATTTCATTTAGTTCCTCTGATGACGGATGTTCAGATGTTTCATATGATGACAGGTTTCATATATTACATGCAGAAGAATGTCAAATTTATAAAATGATCAGCATCTATCTTCATTATCAATATATTCATTATTGTTTCCAGGATATATTTTTTTTGTTCCTTATGATGTTTTTGTTTTTTAACTATTTTGTTCAATAATCAAAGTCTTTGTTTTTATTTAAATGTAAACTTACCACATTTAGTTGATGCATGATCAGATGAAGGCTTGTGTTTATTTTCAGCCTCCAGCAGTCAGTCAGCAGGAGGAGGAACACGTGATGGAACAGCAGGAAGTTCTACAGGTAAACCAGAAGGAGAAGAAGAAGAAGGTAGTTCTTACTTTGACTTGTTGGTTAGTTAGGGTTTAGTCCGAGAGTTTCATGTGTGTCTTCGTCTCAGGTCATGGAAGTGATTCCTCCTCGGTCCACTCAGCAGGTAACTTCTACTTCCTGGTTCATGAATCAGCATCAAACATCATCAGGTCATGTGACTCAGGTGTTGACATTTAAATGTTGAAATGAAACTCTTCATCACCGAGCCTGATTATTAATGATGAGGAAATGTTTAACATTTATCATAAACATTTTGAAATCAATTGTCAATCTGTTGGAAGTTTCACCTGAAGTGAGTTTGTTTTTCAGCAGCTGAAGGTCAAAGCAGCTCAGCAGCTTCCCAACCCACAGGTAATCACCAACAAATCAATACGTTCCATACATCCACAATCACAACCCACAGATAATCACCGACAAATCAATACGTTCCATACATCCACAATCACAACCCACAGGTAATCACCGACAAATCAATACGTTCCATACATCCACATCCATGTGACCTCATCATCTCTACATGTATGACCTTTGATTTATGTGATGACATCAATGAGTCGATCCATGAATTAGATTTAAATGTGTACTTCTGTTTGGGTCGACACACACACTTATGACAGAAGACATGTGGTTTGACTGGGAAAGTGAATTGAGTTGATTATTGATTCCTGTGTTGCATTTCAGGTAATGGGCAGAAGTTTCTGAATGGACGAGTCGGAGCTGACGGCCAGACAGGTGAGCTCCTGGGGGCGGGGCTAATGGGGCAGGCTGACAGGTGAGCTCCTGGGGGCGGGGTTAATGGGGCAGGCTGACAGGTGAGCTCCTGGGGGCGAGGCTAATGGGGCAGGCTGACAGGCGAGCTGCTGGGGGCGGGGCTAATGAGGAGAAGGCTCTGGTATCCCTGTCTGGGTCACCTGGTGCAGGGTCAGTGTTGGGTCTAGTTCCCGACCCGCCTGCTGGAGCTAATTTATCTCATACTTCTGTTGCCGTACCGGGGAGTGTTACTCTTCCACTGGTTCTCTGGTAACAAACATTGTTTTTCTATGAATACTCTGCTCAGGCCCAACCCCATTCAATGATGCCTTTAGGTGGCTCTGTAAATCTAGAATTCGAGTGCAGTGCCGCCACGTAGGTATGGCCACAGCAGGAATAAACACAGAATTCTGTGGATTAGTGGAGACAATTGTTTGGAAAATGGATTGTAATGAGCAAATAAACACAACATTGACATATTTATGTTATTATAAGAGCATCCGTTGCTGTAAAAGTGAGTTCTGTTTGGACGGATTCAATCAGCAACAAGAGGACTTGTGTAACTCAATGTATAACATTATCCACTGACTCGGCCCACCTTAGAGCAGGCATCCTCCTTGTACTATGGCTGAGTCCTCACCGGTCTGGTTCAAGGCCTACCTGCCACCACCTGGTACATGTTGTCAGCCTCTCACTCCCCCTTCTCTTTCTTCAGCTGTGATGTCAAATAAAGAAATAGAAACTACTTCAAAACGTCTCTTCTCCTGGAAGTTTGAAGCAGTGGTGAGGAAGATAAAACTCACCTGTTGTCTCTTCATCCTGCTGTCGTAGATCCTGCTCATCACTCTGACATCAGCATCAACCAATCAGGACCAGGCCACACCTCTCTGATCTCAGCGCCTGACCAATCACTTTCCAGCTCTGTGTCAGGCTCCTCCTACTCTGCAGCCCGGGGAGGTTAGTACAAAATATACTTTTACTCTGAAAACACAGAAGCATTTCCTCTGAAAATACAGTCACATAGAAGTTCTCCTGCTGCTCATATAGACTGAATGTAGAACAGACTAGAATATAGACTGCATGTAGACCTGGGTGTAGACCGAATATAGACTGTATGTAGACTGATATAGACTATATGTAGACTGAATATAGACATGGATGTAGGCCCGGGTGTAGACTGAATGTAGACTGAACATATACCTGGATGTAGACCTGGGTGTAGACCGAATATAGACTGAATATAGACTGTATGTAGACTGAATATATACCTGGATGTAGACCCGGGTGTAGACCGTATGTAGACTGAATATAGACTGTTTGTAGACTGAATATATACCTGGATGTAGACCCGGGTGTAGACTGAATGTAGACTGAACATATACCTGGATGTAGACTGAATGTAGACCTGGGTGTAGACCGAATATAGACTGCATATAGACCGCATGTAGACTGTTGTAGACTGAATATAGACCGTATGTAGACTACATATAGACTGTATGTAGACTGAATATAGACCGTATGTAGACTGAATATAGACATGGATGTAGACCCGGGTGTAGACTGAATGTAGACTGAATGTAGACTGAACATATACCTGGATGTAGACCCGGGTGTAGACTGAATGTAGACTGAATGTAGACTGAACATATACCTGGATGTAGACTGAATGTAGACCTTTGTTAAAACTGAATGTATACTGGATGTGGACTGGATGTAGACTGGATATAGACTTATTGTAGACCTGGATGTAGACTGATTGTAGACTGTAAAGTTCCTTGAGTGGTTGAAAAGATTAGAAAAGCAGATTAACACCCACCCATTGATTAACACCCACCTGCCTGTCTCTGATTGGTTTCAGCTTCAGGTCTGGGTCTCGGCCATGAAGTCACAGGTACGACTCGTTGCTACCACAACGCGCTGCCAGTCACAATTTATCCTTCTCACTTCCTGTCACATGATCATGTTACAGAGTCTACCCCCACCGCCACAGACACACTGCACTCAGGTACAGCTGTCTGTCTGTTTACCTGTCAGTCTGCTAACCTGTCTCTCCATTCTGTTCTGTTCACTGATCTGTTGACCTGTCTGACTGTTCATTAATCTGTCTGTGTGCTCACCTGTCTGTCTGTTCACTTATCTGTTGACCTGTCTGTTAACCTGTCTGTCTGTTCATTTATCTCTTTAACTGTCTGTCTGCCATCCTGAATTGTTTTTTCAGTTTCAGGTGGGTACTCCCACCCAGATCTGGTTACCGTGGCAATAGCCTCCACAGGGACAGACACAGGTAAGCCCCGCTCTCCAACATGGCTGACAGGAACTCAGAGGTCAAAGCTGTTGTTAAACTGTGGCTGTCTGTAGTTTCAGCAGATCCAACAGGAAGTCCGCTGGAATCCAGTAAGTTACATGTATTAACAGACAAAGAATCAAGCTCTACATTCTTCTTCTACAGTAGAAATGTGTGTGTTTGTTTCAGGTCATCCAGCTGTGACCGATCACACACAGATGGCTGGTAAGTTTTACAAATGCTCACCAGTTTGACATCAGTCCATTATGTGTGTCAAACCAGTCCAGAACAGAGTGAAGAGAGCAGCTTCAGGCTGCTGGTATTAACTCGTCCTATTCGGGTTCATGGGATTAATATCATGTGATCAGGTGCTGAACCTTGTTCCTTCTCTTTTCTTGGTTCTGCTTGCTCTCTGCAGGTTCCGTCACTGAACAGTACCACCCATCTGGTCCGGGTCCTGAAGGTTCGTGTATCACACTCAAAGTCCTGATTCATCACACAGTCACACCATCTTTACAGTGATCTAGTTATCGTTTAAAGAACCCAGCTGTCTGATGGTTGATATTCTGGTTGATGGTTGAGCTCACAACAAACTCAAAGCGTATTTTCACCTCGCATTCATTTTTGTTTGCCCGCGGAATCATTTGAGTTTATTGGTATTCATCACACTAGACAGACCAGAGAGGAGGCGGGGCTTCCCTTCACGTAGACCCCAACCAGGTTTCCTCCATCAGGGCTGAAATCATCACTGTTGCTGCTTTGTAAATGTCCCAGATCCACCAGGAACCCAGACCCCGTCCTGTCTGGGTTCATGACATCATCATGACATCATCCAGAGGTGGATTTCGCCAAGCTGGATTCACTGGATCTAGCAAGACCCACGTGGGCTGGTTCACCACAGCTGAAGGAACCAGAATAAAGTATTGATCTGTGATTTAATATCAATAACCAGATGAAAAGGATGCTGAAATAACTCCATCATGATGGGGATCAGTAAAAAGTGCTGAGTCATGCTTTGTTAGGTCTGTCTGCAAGACCCCAAGATAACTGCTGTTAAAACGCTGGTTTTCTGAATGGAGTCTGGTTGATGGGTGCTAGGCTACGCTAACATAGTAGCTGCTCCTTGAGTGGTCGACAAGACTGCAAATGAGTCATAGAAATGCAGGTGCATTAACCATGTCACTGATGACAACACGAATTATAGCCGTTTGGCTTCAGTATGAAAGGAAACAACAGCTTGGAGTCTTTCATTATAATATCATGTCTTTTCTATTATTGAATTATTATTATTATTTAAACATTAACTTTAGCAGTATTTAAATGTTGCAGTTGGTCGAGCTGAAGTTAAACATTATGAAGCAGGCGCGCAGTTGGCGGAGTGGTTAGAGCGCATGCCATGTACGAACGTACATACGCAGCCGACCCCGGCTCGAATCCCGGCCGGAGGTCCTTTGCTGCATGTCACATCCCCTCTCTCTCCTCATGTTTCCGATCTATCCACTGCTAATAAAAGGCGTCTATGCCTCAAAAAAATCTATAAAAAAAAACATTATGAAGCAGCACATTCTCTCATAAATGATGACAATTTAATCTCCCTCTCCTTTTTTTGATGGATCACAGATGTTCTATTGATGTTCTATTTCCTAAAACTGGAAAAACTCAGGTTTTCTTTACAAGGGTCTTGAAACAAACTTGGAAACCTTGGGGGCTGTTTTTTTTCAATTTTACTGCTGACTGGTGTTTTGTTTAATTATGTATTTGTATTTTATTGTTAAAAGAAACAAACAGGGACAATGCATATTAATAATAACATTTTCATGTAAAATATGATAGATTATAGCCAGTGGCTAATTTGCATCTTTAGTCCCTGGGGCAGGTTGATGTAAACACAGTTCCAGACACACATGCATTATATACAGTCCAGGAGATGATCACACACTTTACAGCAATAAAATACACTAATATGAGTGCAGGCTTGATTCACTAGAAGCCATGTTTCTAAGTGTTTATGAAGGAGGTGAGGGTGGGTATGTCTCGTATGACATTTGGTACTGTGTATTTATTTTGATTACTTTTTAATGCATAAATATATTTTCTTTCATAATTGATTGATTTTAGTTTGGTTATCTGTACTGTCTTGTGTTGTGTCTGTTTTTCTTGTTGAGAAAAGTAATAAACAGTCCGTGAAAAGTTACCTCAAAAAAATAATAAATAAATAGGAAATGATGATGAATTAATTCAGTCATCATAGCTGCAGACTTCTTCGTTGGTGTCAACAGCAGTAGAGAATGCCAGAAAACAGACCATGTGACGTTTTAGAAGCAGAAAGTTTTAATCAGTTTTTTTCTGTTTCAGGTGCAGAAAATGTGGAACTGGAGGATACCTGCTGACTTCCATATAAAGCCACGAGTTCAATTCCTTCGCTACCGATTCCAGTGTAATGATGAATCAGCACGGCACGGGAAATCAGACCCCTCCCACTAGCCGTAGGCCCCGCCCACTGAGTGCCAGCTTGGTATTTTTTTAAATATTTAAAATGTGTGATTTTATTGTTTTAGAGAAAAGTCAATAAAGTTGGAGCTGAATCTGGAGGAACTTTGTTGATTCTGTATCGACTTCATGAAATGACGCCTTAAACTTCTGTAATAAACGTTGAGTTTTGAACATCACACTGAGAATCTGTCTTCTTGCAGGTGTGATACAGATCAATAAAAACAGGACAGATTGTTTAACTCAGATATTTCTTCATTCCAACAAACAAACGACCAGAAGGATTCAATAAGAATAAGAATCTATTGATTAGCACACCGTATATAATGAGGATTAATCACATCATATTCCCTATTTCATTAATTAATCTCCATCTAATTCACACTTTTCAAAAATATTGAGATTCTCTTCATTTGATACATATTACACATGAAACATGCAGAACAGAAAAGAGCTCAGACCTGGTCCGATTGGACCAGCCGGCCCAGACGTGATCCTGGTTTTCCTTTTACAGCGATCAAGCATCAAAATGAACAAGAGTGAAATCAAGCGTCTAAAAAGAACACGGCGAAATAAAAAGAGTAGATGACGACAAAGGTTTATAAACAGGTCAATATAAATCTGCATAATAAAAACGTGACCTTTGACCTACTGATTGATCTACAGCTGATCATCACCAACTGCTGAGTGAGACTGTCCTGTTTCCATGGTGACTAATGAACCTGGTGATGTCAGAGGTCAGAGTGCAGGTGGCTGTGGCTCAGCAGGGCGGTGGCTGGGTCGTCAGTGGGCGGTTCAGAGCTGGAGAAAGGCTCCGCCTCCAGTAGGGACGGTAGGTCGACCTCGCCTTCCCCCAAGCTGATTGGTTCAGACACCAAGAGAGGTGTGGCTGTGTACTGCACCAGTTGCTTCCCTGGACCAATCAGAAAGCAGCAGAGTACTTAGGCGGTCCTCACAAATATAAAGGTACACATGTGAGTGTGTGATACCTGTGTTGATGGCACTGCCACTTTCCACACTTCCGTTGGGGACTTCTTCAGACAGCAGCTGACAGGAAACAGTGACATCACACAATTGTGACATCATCATCAACACACCAATTGGTGGATTTAATCAGTGTGTACCGGTATACACATGTCAATATATCTATATATTGATACATTCAACACTTAATAATAATAATATTACCTCATAATCTTAGTTGGGTATATTTTGTATTTTTGAAGGGGGCAGCAGCAGCTTAGTCTGGGGGGTCTAGCTTGGGGACAGGAGGTCACTACCAAGGTGCCCTTGAGCAACAGCTCAGTTGGGGGGGGGGGGGGGGCTGTCTGTAAGTGTAACTGTCAGATAAATGTGACAAATACAACATATCTCACTGAAACGGAGTCCTCTGAAGACGTTCACACACTTGTTACATCTAACCGTGCCACCACCTGCTCCCTCGACCCGATCCCCTCCTCTCTTCTCCAAGACATCTCACACGACATCTTGCCATTCCTCACCACCCTGATCAACTCCTCCCTCACCTCAGGTGTCATTCCAGCGGATTTTAAGACATCTACAGTGAAGCCTCTCCTTAAAAAACCCACCCTAGACGCTGCTGACATCCAAAGCTACAGACCTGTATCTCTTCTTTCATTCCTCTCTAAAACCTTGGAACGTGCCGCCTACAACCAACTGTCATCCTATCTCTTGCAGAACAACCTCCTAGACCCTAATCAATCAGGATTCAGGACTGCTCACTCCACTGAGACGGCCCTCCTCACGGTGACCGAGTCCCTGCGAGACGCCAAAACATCATCCAACTCCTCCGTTCTCATTCTCCTCGACCTATCTGCTGCGTTTGACACAGTCAACCACCAAATCCTCCTCTCCACTCTGGCTGAACTTGGCATAACTGACTCTGCTCTCACCTGGTTTACATCATACCTGACAAATCGCACCTTTCAGGTCACATGGAATGGCTCTATGTCCAAAACCTGTTCTCTGGACACGGGTGTCCCTCAAGGCTCAGTATTAGGACCGCTTCTGTTCTCACTATACACCAGATCACTAGGTTCTGTTATCACATCGCATGGATTCTCCTACCATTGCTACGCTGATGACACCCAGCTGTTCCTCTCTTTTCCCCCGTCCTCTGACACTCACATTGCAACTCGCATCTCGGACTGTCTGGCTGACATCTCTGTCTGGACAACTGCACATCACCTCAAGCTTAACTTCCGTGGCCTCCACTGGCTCCCTGTTGCAGCACGCATCCAATTCAAGACGATGACACTGGCCTTCAGGGCCATCAATGGAACGGCACCCATCTACCTCCAAACACTGGTCAAACCACACGCCCCGAAGCGAGCACTTCGCTCCTCTACTTCAGCTGGCCGGCTGGTACCACCATCGCTGAAATCAAACAAATGTCGCTCAGCAAAGTCCAGACTCTTCTCTGTTCTGGTCCTCAGTGGTGGAACGAACTCCAGACTAATGACAGGACAGCTGAGTCATTTGCCATCTTCTGAAAAAGGCTCAAGACTCACCTGTTCAGACTTCACCTCGACACTGCATAGCATGACTCTCCCCTCCCCCCTGCACTTCTATGTTCTTACCTGTAGCCCTTTGATCACAGCACTGTTGTACTTAAAACTCTAGTCTACGATTTTTCACTTGAGCCAAACTTTAGCCAATAGTAGCCATCCGGTCCGCATGGCTACTATAACGTGAGTCTCACGTGAGTTTAGAGTGAGATTTCTGCTGAGGCTGCGGCGTCAGCGGGGAGGGGGGGATTGTGGCGAGGGGTAGCCGAGCAGATTGGGATCTGGGACGTACTGCAGTCGGGGTGAGAGAGAAATCCGACTGGCACCGCTGCATTTACACCAATAATGTTTCATCATTCGTGGCCGTAATAAACACTATTACTGCTTTGTACATGTTGTGGAAGTCCCGGACACACCGGGAAACTAAACGGCGTCCTGCCTGAGTTCATATCCGGAGGGAATGTTCGGCGCCGCTGCCCGCCGCAAGCTCTCGATAATGTTTTAAACTGACCGTTGTCGATCTAAAATAAAGACAGATTCAGCAACTGCATCGCTTATTTCTCCCCTAAAATGTTTTCAGAAACACATTTCGGTGAACTATTTTCGTAAAATAAGAGGGAGGTGGGAGGCTGGGGGGAGAACGATAGAGCTCGGAGGAGCACAGAGGGGAGGGGGGGGCTACAGCTTTACGGTATCCTTGCTGAACAGCTACTACTTTACTCAGATGAGGACTGAACACTTGATATGTTGTGGTTTCTTTCTTTTGACAAATGTACTTCGCTTTGGACAAAAGCGTCTGCTAAACGCCCGAAATGTAAATGTAGGTATGAGGTAGCACAAGTACATAAATTAAACTCATGTAAATGTACTTAGTTCTTTTCCACCAGTGGTAGACATACATGCCTGTAGTTGTTTTTATCTGCTGTTTATATGGTCAATCATTTACTGAATCAACTGCTCTTATTGTGACAGTTTCGAGGACAGGAAGTGTATTCAAACAAAAAAACAGTGTGTTGTTGAACTCACGGTGTCCAAACTGTCCAGATCAAAGTCTCCTGAGGAACAGGTTGAGCTGAAAAACTAAACAAAGACAGTTTACATGAATACACACAAATATACAAATACAAATATGCATACGTGCTGTTAAATAGGAGCCACGGTCCAGTTTACGGGGTTCCCAACACCTGCAGTTGTTACTGGAGGTCTCTGAACTACGTGCTATAAAACATCCTTCTGGCATCTGGCAACTACTCAGGATAAACACAGACTGGTGATGAAGGGGACCCTCCAGAACCAGACCTACCCAGGACAAACACTGACTGGTGATGAAGGGGACCCCCCCAGAACCTGACCTACCCAGGACAAACACCCACTGGTAATAACAGGTGTTATTATATACTATAACATGTCTGAAACATATTAATATACACCGTGAATGAAGAACACAGTCTGACTGACCTCCATGAGCGGCGAGGTGTCCAAAGTGAAGGCTTGTGTATTCAGGATGCTCTGCAGGTTTTCTAGACTGCTGTCAATGCTGTCGACATGATTGGACAGCTCAGACCTGAAACACAGAGACAGACAGGAGACAGGATAGAAAAGAGTTTTGTTTCTATATTTTACCTCAAACTATTAAATATGTTTAGACTCAAACCACCAATTTGTTTTGATTTCCTGTCTGTGGAACTCGGCTCCAAGTCTTTATTATTATAATAATAATAATAATAATAATAATAATAATAATAATAATAATAATAATTATTATTATTATTATTATTATTATTCTTATTATTATTATTATTATTAATTATTATTATTATTAATAATAATAATAATAAAAATAATAATAATAATAATTATTATTATTATTATTATTATTATTATTATTATTATTATTATTATTATTATTATTGGGGTAGAACCGAGATTACCTCATAATTGACAGTGGCAACAAAAAACCTCCCCTTTCTCTCCATCGGATAGGTAGAGCTAGTACAGCATGTCATAATATCAATAGGACTAATAATAATAATAATTTGAGTCATGGTGGATATAAAATTCATATTTTTATTATTATTATAATTACTATTAATAATAATAGAAAATACTGGTTTGAACATGCTGTCAGAAAAGACCACCAGACCCATCCTTTAAAACAGAATAATATAAATATAAAATCATATTAAGATTCATAGATTTACTTGTCCGCTCGTGTTGATACAAAGTGCCAAACATCAGGTGAGAGTCCACCTGCAGAGGGGGGGGGGCGGGGTCTGGGGAAGCACAGGGGTTTTAATGACACACCTGTGCACCTGAGAACATCCGAGTCACCTGACAGATGCACGGTTAACAATACACTCCTATCGTAATACACCAATAATACACAGGCGTAAAGGCATTCTGGTGGAGATGGGTCCCTGGAGATCCGGGGACAGGATGTGGTACAACGTAGGGATGAAAATGTGAGGGAGACCATACAGGGACAATAGGTTGCCGACTTGACTCACCTGTCAAAACAGGCAATGGTTTGACATTTGTGCTGAGGTTTGGTGGGGCTCGGACCGCAGGTGGGGCTCGGACCGCAGGTGGGGCTCGGACCGCAGGTGGGGCTCGGACCGCAGGTGGGGCTCAGACCGCAGGTGGGGCTCAGACCGCAGGTGGGGCTCGGACCGCAGGTGGGGCTCGGACCGCAGTTTGAAGTGGGAACGGAGGCAGGGGCTTGGCTAACTGGGGCGCTTGGTGTGGGTCCAGTGGAGGGAGGGTTCATCACAGCAATGGGAGTGGCTAGAGACCAGAAACAGAATGATGTATTGAAGGTGGTAATAATAATAATAATAATTATAATAATAATAGATAGGACTTATATAAGACGTTTTAACCCGTTAAGCCCGATCGCCCCCCGAAGGGCCAAACAAACTACAGCCATATTAATCAGCTAAAAAAACAAAACGGGACAATGATGTTTCTTTTCGACTGTTGCTCAAAGTATAGACCATAATGTTCATAAAACAAGACCGAACGTGCATATCATTGTAAATCCATCCATAGTGCGGTCATGTTTGTAGTCAAAGGGGACAATCTACTGAATCGAATGATACCAAACACCCTATGGACTACAATACCCAGCTGACTTAAAGTCCATGCATTCGACGACAACATCATCACGTTGCAGGAAGCTTTTATGCAGAGTGCAAGGGAGCCAGACGCGCAGCGCCGTATTGGACTACAAAGAAGTTTTACAAAGTTTTATTTGACACTGTGTGTTTTTCCAACATGGCAAAGGACATTTCTTTTTTTGGGCCATTTTTGCCTTTTATTGAGAGATCGAATGTGAGAGTGAAAGGGGGAGACAGATGGGGATGACATTGCAGAACGGGCCGGATTCAAACCCGGGCCGCTGCGCTGAGGACTCGTCCTCCGTAAGTGGGTCACCAACTCTACCACTGAGCCATCCCGGCACCCCACAAAGAAACATGTATAACACCGAGAAGGACATGGCCGAGATTTCAGAGGCGGTCAGACGTCGCATTTACAGTTTCTCCATACTCAGACAGCAGCAGTGATGTTGGCTCACCAGCACCTGCATGCCCGTGTACCGGTGGAGAACTGGCCCTCAGGACCGGAGGACGGGTTTGTTCTGGTGGAGACGGAGACGGAGACGGAAAAGGAGGAGCTGGAGATGCCAGGCTATAAAGTTAAGGACGTTAAGACTCCCATTTACTGCTCCAAGTGCAATGTTTGACCTTGTGTCATTCCTGAGAGAAACTGCTTTCTGGTGCATCATGGGATGGACTTCAGAGTGAGTAATAACGCCGGTAATTTATTGCACATCGGCATTTGTTTATAACTTATTTATTACTTATTTTTTGGTATAATAAAAATACTCCATTTGGAGACAAAATTATACATTTTGTTGTTTTTTTTTTTATTTTATACTAGGCACATTAGTAGAAGTTGATGAAGCAAGGTACATTTCATATCCAAAAGCTCCAGTAGATGACAATAGAGTCCTGTACTGGACATAATCTGTATTTTCCAGCCACTTTCCATTGAAAGTGGAAAGTAACCCATTTGGCCAGTGTGCCAAGGTCTGGTGGTGGAGGGGTTAATGTTACCTGGTGGAGGTCTGGTGGTGGAGGGGTTAATGTTACCTGGTGGAGGTCTGGTGGTGGAGGGGTTAATGTTACCTGGTGGAGGTCTGGTGGTGGAGGGGTTAATGTTACCTGGTGGAGGTCTGGTGGTGGAGGGGTTAATGTTACCTGGTGGAGGGGTTAATGTTACCTGGTGGAGGTCTGGTGGTGGAGGGGTTAATGTTACCTGGTGGAGGTCTGGTGGTGGAGGGGTTAATGTTACCTGGTGGAGGTCTGGTGGTGGAGGGGTTAATGTTACCTGGTGGAGGTCTGGTGGTGGAGGGGTTAATGTTACCTGGTGGAGGTCTGGTGGTGGAGGGGTTAATGTTACCTGGTGGAGGTCTGGTGGTGGAGGGGTTCAGTGGTGGCTGTGTGTCGTCTTCCTGTAAGATGGAGTTGATGAAGGTGGTTGGAGAAAGAGCCGTTCCTACATGTGTTCCTCCACTCTCCAGAACAGGACACGCCTCCACGTAAGGATTGGACGACTCCTCTTTGATACTGACTGATTGGCTCCCTCTTCATGTGAAAGAGGCAAGAGGATTGGCTGTTAGTGACTACTAATCGACCAATCAGAGAAGAATGCAGGCTGCTCTTCCATGTGCATCTAATAGGCCCGTTGGAGACGAGCCAGGCCTGTGCAGAATCGATCGCAGCGCAATGCATGCTGGGTAGTTCTGTGTTTGACTTGATCCCGACTTGCTCTGACGCCATGAACACGTGGGCAACAATAATCTCACGAGATCAAGGCGGCTGCAGTTTTTATATATATATATATATATAAATATATATATATATATATATATATATATATATATATATATAAATCTGTCAAACTTTACTTATATGCACTATATTCTATCAGTGTTTCCCCTACCATTGTACAAGGAGACCTGTCGCCAGGCCAAAATAATCAATACGCCAAAAATAAGCCACCTATCAATTCATTCATAAATCAATAATCATTTACATTAGGAGCGCCTCCGCGCAGCACAGTAGACTTGCTCCGCAAGATGCGCGGCCACAACAATCCTCGCCGCGCACTCCCGCTACGTTCTTCTTCGTGTAATTTACGCGCTTGATATTGTTCTGATGCCGCTCTGCCTCGTTAAACCACCACGATGTCGCTTTCTACTTTGAAAACACGGAAAGTTGACACTGTATTTTGATAAGCTGTTGCACACTTCAGACTCGTGGTGTGAGCGGAACCGGACCGGATCCCGGAACCTACCGGAAATCCTCTTTCCTCGCGCTGCCTGCTCGCACAGATCCGCTCGTGCGCGCATTCGCTGATGCAGGTCGAGTGTTGTCGAGAAATATATGCAGAGACGGCGCTCCTTTAAAACAACATCAAGCCATGCGTGTGTAGTATGAGGACGTGATGACGTATGTACAACCGGCTAACGGGCCAAAGCCCGTTTGGGCTGGAGCAGTGAGAATGCAATGTTAATAAAATAAGGATTGTTTTTTGATAAGCTGTGGAACTCTGAGTTAACATATTTCTACCTGAATTTCTATGAACTATTAGGCTGTTGAGTAAACCTATAAGGGTCATTCCGTGTCATTTCATCAAATGCCTCCCACCTGACCATCTTAGAATGTCCTGAAAAAAATATAGTACAAAGACACACTTGTTAATAGGACAAATCCCAAATATTAGGTCTCTACTGTCAACAGTTTTCTCATGAAACATCATTGAATGAAGGGTAGTTTAGACGGTTTTTGGCATCATGCTCTGAAAAGCCATTTTTAAACGGCATTATCTGGAAAAGTATCTCACCTGTGGCCTTCAAATTTTCTACAGAGTATATCTGTTACTAATAGTCTCCAGACATGAAATATCAGGGGTGTAGCTCAATGATAACCTAGTATGGTAGGTACTTAAAATGGGGCTTGTTGAAATAAAATAGTACATTTGAAGAGTGGCTGAGCTCCCATTTTTGCAGATAAAAGACTTCTATCATTTCTGCCTCTATCTCTGGGGTTAGCTTAAACATTCTACAAAATGTGGTTTCTCTTAGATTATTAGTTTCACAGATATTAAGGCTCGAAAATGGAAGTAAACACATCTTTGCCCAACTTCAGAGTCATATTCCAAAAAACTGACAACACGCATCAGGTCCAAACTTACTTTTTTTGAAAGATCATATTCTTGTTAAAATCATATTAAAAATCGGGAGGGTGTTTTGCCTCATTTTGTCGCAGTGATTTTTTAAAGATCCTGATATTGGTGGGGTTTTTGTGGCTGGTTTTGGTACTGCATGTCCTAACAGCCTACTAGTAAACATCACAGCAGGGCAATTCAATTGTGCTTTTTATCATTTACCAAATACTTACATGTGACTAAATGCTACTGATAAATTTAGCCTTACGAAAACATTAAAATGTAGCACAGTTGTAGTTACAGAGGCAATAAGTCCTTGAATGTGAGTTAAACATGCTGAAAGCAGCTTTTAATGTCTTAAACCATGAACAAAAATAGCATAATATTGAAGACTGTACATTTTGTCATACTTTAAGTATATAAATACCACAACCAAATCAAATAATAATCTTAATTTGAGCATAAGATTTTACATTACAGTAGAAAAGTCTCCAAAGTTTGATATTGAATAACAGTTTGTCGCTATGCGCACTATGAGGGATCACACATTTTTCATCTTGTAGATCAAATTCCTTCGTCACATTCATTAATTTGGCAGTCACTTTACAAATTGTCTAATGTACATCTCTGCTCTGTTGTGCTCATCTTTTTTGATGGCATACATGCGTCCAGTTTCTGTAGAGGGAACGTCAAGTTCTTCTCTTCTTGGCCAGTAGAAACTCTTGGCAGGGCCATGTGGGTGCATGAACTGAACCAGTACATCTTCATCTTCATCTGAAACATCTCTGATACTTCCTATCCACCATTTCTGATCATAACTCACATATTGTCTCATAGTGAGCATAGAGACAAACTGTTATTCAATATCAAACTTTGGAGACTTTTGTACTGTAATGTAAAATCTTATGCTCAAATTAAGATTATTATTTGATTTAGTTGTGTAATTTATATACTTAAAGTATGACAAAATGTACAGTCTTCAATATTATGCTATATTTGTTCATAAGACATTAAAAGCTGCTTTCAGCATGTTCAACTCACATTCAAGGACTTATTGCCTCTATAACTACAACTGTGCTACATTTTAATGTTTTCGTAAGGCTAAATTTATCAGTAGCATTTAGTCACATGTAAGTCTTTGGTAAATGGTAAAAAACACATTTGAATTGCCCTGCTGTGATGTTTACTTGTAGGATAATAAGACATGCAGTACCAAAAACGGCCACAAAAACCCCACCAATATCAGGATTTTAAAAAATCACTGCGACAAATTGAGGCAAAACACCCTCCCAATTTTTAAATATGATTTTAACAAGAATATGATCTTTCAAAAAAAGTAAGTTTGGACCTGATGCGTGTTGTCAGTTTTTTGGAATATGACTCTGAAGTTGGGCAAAGATGTGTTTACTTCCATTTTCGAGCCTTAATATCTGTGAAACTAATAATGTAAGAGAGACCATATTTTGTAGAATGTTTAAGCTAACACCAGAGATAGAGGCAGAAGTGATAGAAGTCTTTTATCTGTAAAAATGGGAGCTCAGCCACTCTTCAAATGTACTACTTTATTTCAAAAAGCCTAATTCTAAGTACCTACCATACTAGGTTATCATTGAGCTACACCCCTAATATTCCATGTCTGGAGGCTATTAGTAACGGATATACTCTGTAAAAATTTTGAAGGCCACAGGTGAGATAGTTTTCCAGATATTGCTGTTTAAAAATGGCTTTTCAGAGCATGATGCCAAAAACCGTCCAAACTACCCTTCATTCAATGATGTTTCATGAGAAAACTGTTGACAGTAGAGACCTAATATTTTGGATTTGTCCTATTAACAAGTGTGTCTTTGTACTTGAATTTTTTCAGGACATTCTGAGATGGTCAGGTGGGAAGATTTACAGAAATTTGATGAAATGACACGGAATGACCCATAACTTATATTTTACTTGATAAAATAAGACAATATATGCACTCATATATTTTTCCGGCCCCTAATTTTGGATCATTTCCATCAACCGGCACCTTAATAGTCACTCTCTCCTTGAAAACCTTGAAAACCTTGAATACACTCTGGTTGAACAAAAATGTTGAATGCAAATATAATAATTGCAGAATTGCAGACTGCTTGCTGTGCCACCTGACTTCATCCAACCAATACACCATCCCACGCGGCTCGTCTGTTTAGGGGTTTTTCGGTGGGAACCACCGGACTGAAAAAAATTCTAGGGGAAACACTGTCTATGATACTACCTCAACAGCAGATACACTTCTTTACCATATAGTGTTTTATATACGTACATTATGTTCATACATTACTTATATTTAGTGGCATTACTTTATATTTTTATACTTATTTGACTCTTTTTTTTCCTGACTCTTATGTAGCAACTGCAGCTATACATTTTCCCGAGGGATTACTAAATTATTCTGATTCTGATATACACAGATATTTATGAACAAATGTGAATGTGGTCGCAAACTACAGATAGCCTACAGATCGCGTCTAACAGGATGTAACTTTTTCTATGACTTCCTGTCTCACAAATGTCTGCCGTTGCAGTTTAAGTTTTGGTAAGTCTTAGTCAGCATTATGATTCAGACTCATAATGAGGATATGGAGTGTTTGTACAAGAGTTGTCAGGCTTTATTTCCACACTTATTAATACTCATTTACACACGTGTGCAAGTGGAGAAGATGTGAAGAAGGTTCTCACCCTCCATCGGTCCAATCGCAGACCAAATATTCGGCTGTGGGCGTGGCCACATCTGTGATGTCAGAGATGATTGGTCCAGAGGTCACAGGAGAGTCAGGTGAGAATAAACTGGCTGCAGCCTGAAAACACATACAGAGAGTTAAATGACCAAGTTCTGAGGTACAAACAGCTGACAGGGGGGTCAGTCACAGGGGGGTCAGTCACAGGGGGGTCAAGGACAGGGGGGTCAGTCACAGGGGGGTCAGTCACAGGGGGGTCAGTCACAGGTTACCTGAATGTGCTCCAATGAGAACGGCCGATTGTATTTTGGCATGGAGTGGGAGGAGCTAGTGTCATTCAGCATCAGAGGACTGCAGACAGACAGAGGTAGAGTAAATATATACATATATGCAATAGGGAGATATAAATATAACGACTTACTGTTTAGTAGTTCCACTATATTTGTCAGGGGGCCACATTGTCAGAAAGCTATGGGGCCGAGGCCCGACTTTCTCCCTGACCCACTCAACCCTCCTGTTTGTCTTTTTGCTCATTTGTGTTCATTGAATACATTTCAGATATTACACACAATACAGGTTTAAATCCTAACAGGGGACCAAATATGAGGGATACTGAAAACATATTGTGATTTCAAACAATCTTTAATTCAAAAACCCCCCATTTTGGATTAAACATCCACCGGCACTAGTCTGGATTAGTTGGATTGAGGCTGCTATGAAAACCAAGTCTGCATCCAGAACGGTTTGTCACCAGAAGGTTTCTGAGAGCCAGAGAGTGTGAACTCACTGTCACTCCTGAAAGTGTGCACGGGTCAGAGGAGAGGGAGGACTCAAAGGACTCGCTCACACGTCATTCATGGAGTTGTTCAAACAAGATCGCTGGGCCGGAGATGGTCAGATGAGATTGTGTAGTACATAGTGTAGTATACTGTGTAGTACATAGTGTAGTACATAGTGTACTATACTGTGTAGTACATAGTGTAGTACATAGTGTAGTATACTGTGTAGTACATAGTGTAGTATACTGTGTAGTATAGAGTGTAGTACAGAGTGTAGTACATAGTGTAGTATACTGTGAAGTACAGAGTGTAGTACATAGTGTAGTATACTGTGAAGTACAGAGTGTAGTACATAGTGTAGTACATAGTGTAGTATACTGTGAAGTACAGAGTGTAGTACATAGTGTAGTACATAGTGTAGTATACTGTGTAGTATAGAGTGTAGTACAGAGTGTAGTACATAGTGTAGTACATAGTGTAGTATACTGTGTAGTATAGAGTGTAGTACAGAGTGTAGTACATAGTGTAGTACATAGTGTAGTATACTGTGTAGTAGGGGTGGGCGATACACCGAAAATGTACCGATACCGAAATTTACGACGACAACCGACGTCATTTTGCCCATGTCGGTATATTCGGTTTAAAAAAAAAAAAAAGAAAAGTCGTTTTTTTCTTGTTTGGCTGTGTGTGTAGGTAGGCTACCAGTATGTTCATGTCCCTTTAAGACGCTCGGCTGTACTGTACTACGTATACAGCGTGTGCAGTCACGTGACTCCACCCCATCCAGTCTGTAACAAGAAGGGAAAGTGTGGGTGAAGGTGCGTGTCCACAGGCAGCGGTGTTTCCCCGCGTCCCATTCATTGTCTATGTGAAAAGCTGTGCAATGCATTCTGGTAGCGTCGCGGCGAATGTCGAGAGACGGCGCGCGAGTTGGCCGCTCCTCATTTGCCTAAAGTTGAAGTCGAATCTACTTTATGCTAATCAGAGGCGCCGGGCTCGACTCGCCGCCTCGGGAACGCTCGCGAACGCTCGCAAAAATGTGTTGTTTAAAGGAGAGCGCCTGTCAATCATCCTCTAGTGGCAGCCCACCAAGCGTGCAATACTGGGAAGCGGCGCGTCCACTCGCGTTTAAAATCGCCCCTGTGGACACGCACCTTGAGACGAAAATGGAGCCCGCCGGTTTAAACGATGAAGCGGCTGCTGCCGCGGCAGCCGAAATAAATCTGGTCGAGGAGGAAGAGCACCTCGTTCCCAAAAGAAATGCGTCATCGATCGTTTGGCAACATTTTGGGTTCAGCGAGGACGATGTCGATCAGAAAAATGTGAAATGTAAACTTGTTTCTCCCGTTATAGAGAACCTGATTACTTGACAACTCCATATTTTGAATTTGTTTATAGAGACTGTATTTTTAATACTTTGTTATTTTATACTACCAAATAAATAATATAAATCTTAACTACAGTGTAGTTTTACAGTCCTTTAAAGTGGCATTTTTTTAACCGGGGGGGGGGGGGGGGGTTACTTATCGTTCATTTATCGTTATCGAGGTGAGTTCCTCAATATATCGTGATATTGATTTGAGGTCATATCGCCCAGCCCTACTGTGTAGTATAGAGTGTAGTACAGAGTGTAGTACATAGTGTAGTATACTGTGTAGTATAGAGTGTAGTACAGAGTGTAGTACATAGTGTAGTATACTGTGTAGTATAGAGTGTAGTACAGAGTGTAGTACATAGTGTAGTATACTGTGTAGTATAGAGTGTAGTACAGAGTGTAGTACATAGTGTAGTATACTGTGTAGTATAGAGTGTAGTACAGAGTGTAGTACATAGTGTAGTATACTGTGAAGGGGACTTACATCTTCCTCTTGACCCCCAGGATTCTGTTGGACTGAACTAGAGACACCAAGAAGTGGATCAGCTGCAGAGAGACAGACAGTTTGTTTCTGGTTCAGGAAGAAGGAAACATGCATGTATTGATTGATTGATTGATTTGTGTATTAATTACCTTGTTGACAACTTTCTGTTGCTGAACGTGTTTCTGTCTTAGACTGGCTACCTCCCTCCATAGAGCCTCGTTCTCACTGAAACACACACATGCTGGAGGGTCAGCTCTGATTCAGGTCCAGGATCAGGTCTGATTCAGGTCCGAGATCAGGTCTGGATCAGGTCCGAGATCAGGTCTGATTCAGGTCCGAGATCAGGTCTGATTCAGGTCCGGGATCAGATCTGATTCAGGTCCGGGGTCAGGTCAGGTTTGATTTTGTCTGGGATCAGGTCTGATTCAGGTCTGGGATCAGGTCAGGTCTGATTTTGTCCGGGATCAGGTCAGATTTTGTCCGGGATCAGGTCAGGTCTGATTCAGGTCCGGGATCAGGTCAGGTCTGATTTTGTCCGGGATCAGGTCAGGTCTGATTTTGTCCGGGATCAGGTCAGATTTTGTCCGGGATCAGGTCAGGTCTGATTCAGGTCCGGGATCAGGTCAGGTCTGATTTTGTCCGGGATCAGGTCAGGTCTGATTTTGTCCGGGATCAGGTCAGATTTTGTCCGGGATCAGGTCAGGTCTGATTCAGGTCCGGGATCAGGTCAGGTTTGACTTTGTCTGGGATCAGGTCTGATTCAGGTCCGGGATCAGGTCAGGTCTGATTTTGTCCGGGATCAGGTCTGATTCAGGTCCGGGATCAGGTCAGGTTTGACTTTGTCTGGGATCAGGTCTGATTCAGGTCCGGGATCAGGTCAGGTCTGATTTTGTCCGGGATCAGGTCAGGTTTGATTTTGTCTGGGATCAGGTCTGATTCAGGTCCGGGATCAGGTCAGGTCTGATTTTGTCCGGGATCAGGTCAGGTTTGATTTTGTCTGGGATCAGGTCTGATTCAGGTCCGGGATCAGGTCAGGTTTGATTTTGTCCGGGATCAGGTCAGGTCTGATTTTGTCCGGGATCAGGTCAGGTCTGATTCAGGTCCGGGATCAGGTCAGGTCTGATTTTGTCCGGGATCAGGTCAGGTCTGATTCAGGTCCGGGATCAGGTCAGGTCTGATTTTGTCCGGGATCAGGTCAGGTCTGATTCTGTCCGGGATCAGGTCTGATGTGATCTGGGATCGGGACTCCTCACTGTTTCATGGCGATGATTCTGGAGTCGATGGTTTCCTGTTTTCCCTTCATCAGCTGGACGTCGTTCAGGATCTTGTTCACATCGTCTGCAGACATCTTCACTTCCTCCTGACGCACAGACGAGACCTGAACCAATCACGGTGCAGAGAGACCCACCGTTACCATGGAGACCAGAGCGGGTGGACAGATGTGTGTCACAAGTACGTACGTTGGTGACTTTGCGTTTGATGTTCTCCAGCAGGTGTTCCTGTCCTCTGATGAAGAACGGATGTTGGAACTCAGTGTCGTCTCTCTCCGGTTTCACCAGACCGCCCTCTTCAATGTGGACCACCTTACGGAAACCATCTGGGGACAGACATGAGAGAGGGACGCCATGTCGAAACATTCACCACACCCACAGACTACCTCTTCAGTGGTCTGTACAAGGGATTCAGGAAAACTGAGTCAAGTGTTGGAACTGTGCTCTCAGTAAGGAACACCGTTTACTCCAGTGGGACGACAGCCGGAGCAGCCAGGTTCAATGAAACTGGAAAGGGGCGGGGCTAACATGTGTGGGGCGGGGGGACCTCACACAAGAGTATATGACAAAACCATAACTGTAGTCTGAAAGGGGCAAGGCTTTGAAGAGAACGTGGTCTACTAACGATCTATTAAGACCACGTGTGAACTGTGAACTCAGAAATGGGTCTCGTATCAGCATTCGGTATCACAACACGGCTGGTTATGTCAGCAGTGATGTCATACAGGAACAGGGTTTCTACTTACACATGTTGAGCTGTCTGATGAAGCTGGCCATGTTGTTGTGTTTGAAGAACTTTGGAAGAACTTCTTTGGAGAACCGAGCCTGATCGTACACATGGAAACTTGTTCCACCCTGACACGGAACCCAGAGAACAAATAGAACATCAGAACATACAGAACACATGGAACATCAGAAGAAGGGTCTAGGGTCAGTGTTGGACCAGGTTTCTGGAGGGGGTTTTAGCAGTGCCAGGTGTTGTTAGCTAGCTGTAGCATGCTAGCTGGTTTAGCTTGGTAAGCTGATTAATAAAGCTCAATGGACAATAAACCTGGAGCTCCATCAGGATCTGAGACCGAGCCTCATTTCACAAGGCTTCTCGTGTGTTTCTGTATTACATTCAGTTTATAATTCTAAATCCTGTTGTCTTGTTGTCGAGGTAACCAGGCTGACACTTACTTCCTGTTGAACTACGTCATCGCTGCAGCTCCGTATACTGAAGATAAGAACATACGTACTTACCTTAGTAAGCAATAAGTACGTAATACGTAAGTGTGTAAGCTAATGTGTATTTGTGTCAGAGTGGTGTATGTCATTCGAAAGAAAAGAGATCCAGGTCCCGGTGTCTCCACTGGGTCTTTTTCCACGGTTAAAGCTAACAGCTAGCTGTCTAGTCTGCTAACGCTAACTGTTAGCCGTTAGGTCGATGCTAGGCTAGGTGAGGCTAATGCGTGTACCGGGCTCCAGCAGATCAGCGGGTCGGTGTCCGGGTCCTCCACCAGGGTCCACAGTTTGGTGAGGAAGGCCGGGACGTTCAGCACCGCCCCTCCTCCTCCGGGATATTCCATAAAAGACAAGAAATCAAACACACTGCTGCAGCTGATGTGCGCTAATGGTGCTAGAAGCTCTCTAATATCTCCAAACAAACTAACTGCGACGAGGAGCCGGACTGCGCACTGATCCAGGTCCCCGAGGGCTGGCTCCTGCTCCGGAAGCGTGCTAGTCTCTGTTGGTCTACAGCTGATGTACTAATCTATGTTCTTATCAACAACTTAACGGTGGAAAGTCATAACAAATCCGATAAAAGTAACAACTGCGTAGCTACTTGGCTGTCGCGCCGTGATGACGCATTAACGTCTGGTCGCGTTGTGACGCAAAACAAATGGGATTTGGATTATTTCGGACCCAAAATACCTCGCACTGTAGGCTATGTATTCATATAATCTAATATTATCGGATGTTATTGATATAATTTAACATAAAATAAATAATACAATATAATACATATTTATTTTGACCAGATATCATTTAATTATCTTCCGTTCATATCGACTCGAGGTTAAAATGATGACGATGACCACCAGGTGGCGCCAACAGTGAACCCGCCGGCTGCTCCGCCTGACCTTTGACCCCGTATGCTCCCACGTGATGCTCCCACGTGCTGCATGATGGAGGAGAGTCGCAGCAGAACCACGCGGAACAGCGAGCAGAGAGGAGAGATGGAGAAAGCTGCAGAGACGACGGTGAAGAAGAGGAGTAAAGAGGAGGAGGAGGACCAGCAGGACCAGCAGGACCAGGTGCGACACACACCGACAGATAGACTGGGAGCACTGGGAGGACTGGGAAGGAGCTGCCGACTAGCAATTAGCATGCTAACAGCACACCAAAGCTGCTGATTTTAGAGAAAGCAGATAGATAGTGTTTTAGGTGTTTATCTCCGTTTTAGGTGTTTATCTCCGTGTGTGTAACGATGCTCAGAGAGCGGAGCCAAACTGAAGACAAGGGTTCTGAATCAGAAAAGCTTGATATGGAGACCACGTTTCAGTGAGACCACGTCTCAGTGGGTTCGGAATGAGACCACATCTACAACACACAAAGTCAATGTGAGTCAAGATGGTTAAAACCAGACTGGAGTCACCTGTGTTCATCACAGGAGGGATGGTCCGTTCAAAGGGGGGTCAGAACGAGACTGGGATGGTCCTTTTTATAGGGGGTCAGAACGAGACTGGGATGGTCCTTTTATAGGGGGTCAGAACGAGACTGGAATGGTCCTTTTATAGGGGGTCAGAACGAGACTGGGATGGTCCTTTAAATCAGTTTATTGGAGTTTGGTGTGGTGTTCTGCAGTTTGAACCTTAGTGTTGTTTTTTTCTTCTTCAGGTCTTCACCTTCAACAACAAACCCACTGAGGAAGAAGCCAAGGAGGAAGAGCAGGAGGGTGATCTGTCAGACAGCGAGGACAGTGTTTATTCAGGGCTGGAGGATTCTGGGAGTGACAGTGAGGATGATGAGGAGGAAGGATCGGATGATGATGATGAAGAACAGATGGTGCAGACTCAGCAGGTTGAGTTTTCTGTGGAGGTGTGTGTGTGTCCGGGGGGGGAGTAGTGAAATGTACAAATAATGATTTGATATAGGTGTAATCCCACAGACACATAAAGAAGGTGGTGGTAGCTGAAAAAGAAGCAGAAGAATATTGTGCCAATAAGTAGACTTTGGCGTATGGGTTTTAATCACATTTCATATATCAAACAGAGTAAATATCAGCAGAACAACAACACAAATGTCCTTAAACATTTCAGAAAACATCTAAAGAGCTCCGCAAAGAATCTGGTCCAGGATTATGTCGCGATATGAAATGTTGAAAATGTGTGTCTGAGAATATTGTTTAGATATGTGATTTCATGCTCTTTCTGGGACGGAAAACTCAGAGTATCCCTCTTCTCAGGGTTAACAAACTCAGAGTTTCAGGAATTCTGGAATGCAGCCCCGTTCTGTGTTCTCCTTCCTCACCAGTGTTCGGTTCTCCCTACAGACAGAGGAGGAGGAGGAGGAGGCTGTGGCGATAGGTGAAGAAGACAAGAATCAAGAAGATGAGTATAAACAGGATTCTTCAGATGAAGAGGTGAGATGAGTTCTCGCTAACATTCTGCCGGGATCATTCTGTTGGGATGTCTAATGTCCTGCTGGGATCTCTAATATTCTGCTGGGATCTCTAATGTTCTGTTGGGATGTTTAATGTCCTGCTGGGATCTCTAATGTTCTGTTGGGATGTTTAATGTCCTGCCGGGATCTCTAATATTCTGCTGGGATCTCTAATGTTCTGTTGGGATGTTTAATGTGCTGGGATCTCTATTATTCAGCCATGTTCCTCTATCTTCTACATTCTTTTCAAACATCATCTGATTGTTTCGATGATGTTGTGGTGGTTCTGCAGGACATCAGGAACACGGTGGGGAACATTCCCATGGAGTGGTACAAAGACTTCCCTCACATTGGCTACAACCTGGATGGCAAGAAGATCTACAAACCAATCAGAAACAAGGATGAGCTTGATGACTTCCTGGACAAAATGGAGAACCCGGACTACTGGTGAGGCTGTCAGCATAATGCTAGCTCAGTGTGTTAAAGTGGGAATGCTAAAGATGCTAACCTGCAGTTTGTGTTCAGGAGAACGGTCCACGACAAGCAGACAGGAAGTGACATTGTGCTGTCAGATGAGCAGGTGGAGCTGGTCAATCGTCTGCAGAGAGGACAGTTTGGGGATGTCAACTTCAACGAGTACCAGGTACGCTCATGTGACACGGGAAAGCCCCTCCCCCTCCTCAAACAAGAAACCTCATTTGATCATGTGACTTGTTAAATGTTCTCTGGTCAATAATAGACAGGTTGTTATTATTCTGGAGATATGACTCTTGATCTAAGGGGAGGAGGCCCTTGTGTATCATAGGAAGTCCCCTAGCAGCCTCGGCCTATAGCAGCTTCACTAAGGGATGGTCAAAGACAGGCCTGAGCCAGCCCTAAGTATAAGCCTTATCGGAGAGTAAAGTCTGAAATTTGGGTTGGATGTCCGAAAACGGGAGCAGGTTCCACAGGAAGGGGGGAACCTGATCACTGAAGGCTCTGGCTCCCGGTCTACTTTTGGGGACTCCTGGAACCACCTGTAACCCTGCATCCTGGGAGCGCAGTGTTTTAGAGGGGTAATAGGGTACTACACGTTCTGTAAGACATGATGGTGCCTGACCTTGAAGGACAAAGTAGGTGGGGAGGAGGAGCCAGTGCAGAGAAGCTAATACAGGAGCAATGTGATCTCTTTTCATAGTTCTTGTCGGAACACAAGATCTGGATCAAGTGGAGTCTTTAGAGGCTTATTGGAGCAGAATTACAATAGTCTTGTGTAGAGCTGGGCAATATGGCCTGTAAATAATATAATTCTTTTGAGGTTGTATTGTGATACACAATATATATCACAGTATTTTTAAATCCCTTCTAAAACTCTTGAATGTTGTGTCCTTGAGAAAAATAATTACAAACACTACAGCACCATCTAGTGGTTAGAAGTGAGAATCCCATGCAAAAATCCATTCCATTGATCCAGCTTCGTTTTATGGATGTACCATTACCAGTCCTGACCAGGTGTTGACCAGCTACCGACACCTATGTGGACCTCGCCGACCAACCTGGCTCTGTAACCGCCCCTAGGCAAGAACCAGACCACTACTTTTTATAAGACCAGTGGAAGGCTGAGCTGAGCTACCTGCCAGCACTTAGCCGGCAGGTAGAGTAGCACAGTGTAACAGGTGTTATGGTTGCGATCTGCAGTTCTGTTTAGCAGGATCCACTTTCAGCCTGATGTCTAACCACCACCATTCAGGGAAGAAGAATACCGGGGTCAGAGACAAAGGCCCGCCCCTACTCAGCTTCTGATTGCTCAGATCGTGGTATTTCTTCTTCTCTGCTCTGGTGGGGACAGAACATCTAAACGTTAGGGACCCCTGAAAACAAGACCTCTT